>NC_137467.1:155271072-155637174 GCF_964235325.1 Thermobia domestica
GGGTGTCTACTAAAATTCCAAAATTAAATTTCGTAACTTTTTCGTGACCTTTTCTTTACCAAACCATAAAATTTCGAAAGATTCAAAAACTAATAACAGTGCCTATATTTTTTAGCACTTATCCAGGCAGTTTCATAGAGCGATACAAACTTCGTGTCTTTTCACAGTTGAACTGGTTAGATGCGTAGGTGATTTAGGCGATGCGACTTGCATCGACACTGCTCAATCATGGCAGTTGAAGGACAATCTCAAGAGCGAATTAGGCCGAATTTTCATGCATGCGATAGAACCGTGCTTTGCTTGCGATTTAGTGATGTCTAAACTCGACCCTAGACATTTTTGGTGGTGAATTTTGACGTTTTATAGAACAAGATATTAAATTCTCCACTTATATTTGTACAGATAAAAAATCGTGACCCAAAAGCTAAATTTCGTGACTTTTTCATGACTTTCGTGACCGATAGACACCCTGTCTGATCATTAATTCAACCTATCTTTGAACGGAGTTTGGATGATTCAACTTATCTTTGAACAAAGTTTGGATATCCCTCTCCAAGTTCATTCAATTATTGTGAATATTGTCGTTTCTTACAAAATACTTCGGAAAGACAGGAGACACATGCGGCTATCTATTGATTAGAGCTTCTTTAAACTCACCTTAAGATAAATCCTTTCGTTACTCATTTTTTTTCTTTTATCTCAGCAGGTACAAGAGAAGACTAGTAATATTACAGGTAAATTTTTATGAAATATTGTGAAAAAGAAGTTGAACATTGAATGTTTAAGCTATTTGAATTTTACCTCTAATTTCAACGTACCATTTCTCAGACTGAACCGCATCTGACCTCCAAAAAGGGAATAAGTGCCTGTTCCTGTTCGGTCGCTTCTGCGAACTCCACGATTGATGACTTTATGAATAACTGACAAATACTGATACTCTTCATGGATATCATCATCTTCGTCGCCCTGTCCTGTAGTCACTGCTCACTTGGTCGCTTTCGGGCGACTCAAAATCGGATTCACTGCTTTTCGTTTCTGTAGAGTACTCTGTGTCTCCCCCTGCGTCAACCGCTCTCGTATCTTCCTTCTCTGGTATCTTGCCATCCGGAAACTCCACTTCTGCGTCTCCACTGGTAATATACTTAGTACTCATTATTTATTACTGAGTAAACGCCACCTTTAAATAAACATAATTTAAAATTAGTACATGGGAAGTAAGGTTGCTAGCCATCCCGATTTCACGGGACGGAGCAGTCGATTTTTTGCATTGTCCCGTGTCCCACTTTGGCCACTTTCTACCAAAAAAAAAAATCATACGAGGGTCACTACGAAAGTTTTGAGATACGCATTGTTGTGGCACAGTATTTGAATTCCAACAATTGCGTTCGGTAGTGGTATCCAGAGCGAAGAAGCGAAGCAAGTTTCAACTCGCCTCGCTTATCGGCGTGGCCGTATCGCCTTTACTTGTTTGTTGATGTGAGCAGTATTCGGCTGTCTAGAATGGAGCTGGAAAGAGAACATTTTCGGGCAATGATCCTTTACCAGGGTATGAAAAAACCCGGGTTTTTCTGAAAAAGCCCAACCCACCTGGGTCCATATGGGTTTTTCGGGTATTTTCGGGTTTAATTGGGTTTTATCAAAATATTTCAATGTCTTTGGGGTAAAAGTGTTAAAATGTGATTTATATATCAAGATTATCATTGTCACAACTTGCAACAATTTTCTATTCATTGCTTTTTTGAAAAAAAAAATGGCAGCCATTTCGAAATTTTACGTTGGATCATCGCCAAAATATACATAGCTAATTTAGAGTATCTCGTGCTTCTACTCTAAAAATTTCGACTTAAAAGACCGAAAATTGCGCTTTGTAGCGTGCATACCCGCTATTTTGAAAAAAAGAAAAAGTTACCATTTTGAAATTTTACGTTGGTATGCCGCCAAAATCTAAACAGGAAATTTAGTGTGTCTCGTGCTTGTTCTCTGAAAATTTACATTTAAAAGACCGGACGTGATTCCCTTTAGTATGTGTGGTACAAGCAGACGAACGAACAAATGCAGATTGAATCATCCCAAAAGCCTCAGTGACATTTGCCAAATATGAACGCCAAATATATTAATTTAACAGCGTAAAATAAATGTTTTTTATTGTTGAAGTTCACTTTCGATACCTGGTGCGTTCAATTACGGGAATTTTCCGAGCACTTGTTGCAAGAGGGATCTTTCCAGAAAATTAATTTAAGACCATTAAGAAAGATATAATTCATATTTTATAAAATAAACTAGCTTTTGGCTAGCTGGGGGCTCCCAGCCCCAGACCCCCGAATTTGCTCGCCCTACGGCCTCGCATTTCTTATCAAATGACCTTTGCATCAACAGTGAATTTCGTGAACTTGCTCTTCAAATTTCCTGAATCTGCCCACCCGGGAGCATCGCCTCCCCCCCCCCCCCACACACACACTGTCTTTGCTCGGTCTACGGCCTCGCATCTCTTGAACTCACAATTCTATCATTTCTTTTCCTATTTCAACTATTTAAAAGATAAAATTTTGTATCCCAAGAAAACGCCCATTTAAATAAGGAAATTTCTACACCACCCTTTAGACTCCTAAAAATATTAAAAATATTCACTTTTGGCTATTTTCCTGTCGGTTAGTCCCGGAATGCTATAATCATGTCAAATTTCATCATTCTAATCATGCCGGAAGGGCCTAAACATTTTGGGGTGTAGAAGACGTCCCATATAAATAACATGGGAAAGGTTTTTCGTTTCCCCATAAAACCACTCTATGGTTGGAAATTTTTATTTCTGATGTTTCACTTAGGTAACGCTTACGAAAACGTACAAGCATACCGAATTTCAAGATTTTATTCAAATTCTAAATACCTAAAACATGAGATTATAAGTTTTAAAAAAAGGACCATTTAAATAACATGGGGAAATTCATCCAATATTTAGACCCCCTCTAAAAATTAAAAATATTCACTTTTGGTAATTTTCCTGTGGGTTTGTCCCGAAAAGCCACAATGATGTCAAATTTAACCATTGTAGCCCTACAGGAAGTGCTCAATAATTTGAGGGTGTAAAAGGTTTTCTATATAAATGACATGGGAAAGATTTTTCAGTTCCCTATAAAACCACTCTAAAGTTGGATTTTTAAATTTTTATTGATTTACTTAGATACTGCTAAGAAAACGTACAAGCATACCGAATTTATTCCAATTCTAAGTACCTAAAACATGAGATTATAGGTCCAAAAAAGGCCTATTTAAATAACGTGGGGAATTTTTTCATCCCCTCTTTAGACCCCCTAAAAATTAAAAATATTCACTTTTGGCAATTTTTCTGTCGGTTAGTCCCGGAAAGCTACCATCATGCCAAATTTAATCATTGTAGCCCTACAGGAAGTGCTCAATAATTTATGTCAGCTCATGTAGTTTTATTAGGATGTTTCAGAATGTCTTAAATGAAATTAAATATCTTCCAACATAAAATAAATAGTTTTATTGTTGAAGTATTCAGTTCCGATGCTTTGTGCGTTTAATTGGGGGAATCTCCCGAGAACTTCTTTCGGGACGTGTTATTTTTTCCCTCCTCCCTCGAAAATGCAGCTCCCTTTACTGTACATCGAAACTTCCACTAGTACGAAAGTTCGAATTCAGTACTTGAAATAGTAAGCTGTACGTAGTTCGGAATTCTGAGCATCGAGTTTTTTAAATTTGACGAATTTTTATGCTATGGTTAGTGTTGATTCTACAGAATGCTTATTTGAAGAGTACCTACAAATAACTGCACTAAACTGTAGTTGTTCGAAAACTAAATTTTACTTAAGAATACTTGTGTTACCATCAAAGGTAAGAAATAATACTAATAGTTTTACTAATGCACTACATGTTTACTGGTAGTACCGGCATCTATGACTTTAAATGCGTCAAACGTATGAGGGACAACGTCCCTCGGCGTCGCCGAGTTGGTGAGCACACTATTCACGGAAAGTATTTTCTAAAACACAAAATTGCATTTTTTTCCTTCAAATAGACTATAAGCATAATCCATACATTAATTTGTTACTTAATTATCTCAAGCTAAGGTAAGGTTTTTATTTTATTTATTCAGTGTATTCAGAACTTTATAAAGGTCTTATGTTGAATGTTGTATACCTTAACGGGAAAGCATTCAATTCGCCCAAGGAAAGTCCAAAATCTGATAAAAATCACTTTCAATGTGATCACCTTGGTTGTATCAATAATATATTAACAAAAAGCTCAAAAACCCAGGTGGGTCCAACCCGAAAAAACCCGGTGGGTTTTTTTCGGGCTGGGCCCACTTGGGCAAACCCTGTCCTTTACGATTTCAAAAGTGGTTTGAACGAGACACACAGCCTTGACCGTTTGCAGGGGGCATTTGGGGACCTTGCTCCTTCCCGTGCTATAATTTTTCGGTGGTTTGGTGAATTCAGAAGAGGCCGGACATCGCTTAAAGATGAGAGAGCTGGACGTTCGGCAACAGCTGTGTCAGATGAAAACATTGCCGCTGTGGAACAAATGATTCGAGAAAATCCTCGAACAACTTTCAAGGACATTGAATCTATAGTGAACATTGGATCGCCAGCAGTAACAAAAATTCTTCATGATCATCTTCGGCTTAGGAAGGTTTCATCTCGTTGGGTGCCTTACATTTTGACTGAACAGCAGAAGCGCATGTGTGTGGAATTGTGTGAAGAAATGCTTGCAAGATTTGATGGAGGCAATTCTCGACGCGCCTCTGACATTGTTACTGGTGATGAGACTTGGATCTATCAATATGACCCTGAAAATAAACACCAGTCTACAGTTTGGATCTTTTTGCAGACAAAAATCCACCCACGAAAGTGAAGCGACCGCGAAGTGTGGGGAAGATGATGGTCACAACTTTCTTCTTCAAATCTGGCCATGTTGCAACTGTTCCACTTGAAGAACAAAGGACTGTTACTGCTCAGTGGTATTCAGTTTGCCTAACAAAAGTGTTCCAGAAGCTTCGGGAACGGCGTCCAAGAACTGGATTGCGTGGGATCCTGCTTCATCATGACAACGCGTCCGCACACACGGTCAAGATCACAATTCAGTTTTTAGAATCTACGGAGATCAAACTTATGACTCATCCGTCGTATAGCCCTGACCTGGCCCCGTGTGATTTTTTACTGTTCCCCAGGACCAAAGATCGCATGCGTGGGAAGAAATTTTGCAGCCCTAAAGAAGCTGTAGTGGCTTACGAGAATGAACTTTCAACACTTGGAGAAAAAGACTGGCAGCACTGCTTCCAAAAGTGGTTTTCGAGGATGCAAAAGTGTGTACAGTGTAATGGTGAATACTTTGAGAAAATGTACTGTAAGTGTTAAATCGATTTTAAGTATGTAAGTTATTTCACATCTCAAAACTTTCGTAGTGACCCCCGTATCAGATAGTTTTCATGAAATACTGATATCAAAGACCTAATTTTGAAAATATACGCTCCTGTGCACCAAATAACGACATTGCATGACACGAGTGCCTAAGGCTATATACTTATTTCAGTAACTTACTATTTTGCGATAAATTACGTTTAAATACATGTGTTTAATGTATAAAATCGGCCAAAGGTTTCAACCAAGCCTCTTATCTTTCTCTGTGGCATAAAAATTCCAATTGTAAATTTACATACCCTATGGAACAAAAATATTACCGCCACTGCACAGATAAAAAATGCAGATTCTCAGTTAAAATTAAAGACTGCGACATTATACTTCCTAATATCTCATCATCTTATAAAATGTGAAATGCATTTTCTCGCATTCTTCTGAACTTTCAAGCATACCCATCACTTATTATTTGAAAATTTATAATTATTTACAGTTAACGAAATAATTAGTGAAATAAGATTATGTTTAAGTTTTTACAATAATGAAACAACCGACAATATACATAGAAATAAGGTATTATATATATATATTTGCTGATAAACATTTTGTATGAACTGACGAAACGGGCTTAAGTCAAGAAATCAATTTCAAATTAGCCCAAACAAACTTCGAAATATTTCGATATAAGCCCTTCAAATCGACAAAACGTTATGAAAAATCGCTTAAGACACATTGTTCATTGCACCCTGATATACGTCCATAATATATAAACAAAATAGTTTTTTCTGATTAATAATGTATTACAAAGTGCAAACGACCAAAAAGTGACTTAAGCCCTTTCACACATGCACCAAGATATACTTGCACAAAGGGATGGCCATTGTAACGCATCTTTTAAGGAATGGTGAAAACAGAGGGAGCGAAACCATTAAGGCAGAGCCACAGGAGCGGGTACTTTTCTAGTTTTGTATTACGTTCAGTCGAATCAACTTGGGACCACCAAATAATAATAAGGGCATAATTTGTTTATTCTAAAGAAACAATCACCAACTGCTCTAAATTTTATTCTTATTAGTGACTTTCAGTTTTATTTCCATCATGATGGCACTGCTAAAGAAAGCGAATTCTATCACATCACAAATAACTAGACTCTTTGCTTACACTAATTTTAATGCCCTACAAGTTCTTGTTTCAGGAGAAAATGCGGAAGCCGATACAAGTGACAACGTGTACGACAAAGGCTTACGTTGCCATTATTCAAAAAGCTTAAAATAAAAAATAAGAAAACCCTAACGCCTTAAAAGATCGCACTTGTCAACTTTTCCTTTATATAACGGTAGCTGAGAGTAATCGCCATAAACATAGGCTTAAGTAGTTCTTTATAAAAATTGACACTTGATGTATTGAGCTTCTGCTAACAGCTAATTAATTCCCCTCTCTCTATGAAACCCGCACTACGAAACCCCGATGACAGAACTTTTTCTGTCTTTCTGCGATGAGCTTCTGTAAGTCAAAAATTTTCTGCAGGAATTCTGCAAAAATTTTCTGTAGAAGAAACACTTATGATCGTTAAAAATATGCTTTACGCGACATAAACAGTTCAAACTATATTTATGCGAGTCGTCCGTGCATTTAAGACATCTACACTTAGCAGGAATCTGTTGGCTATTTTCTTTTCCTCTGACAATTTTCCTGCACAGGTGCGGCAAACTTTCTGCTATCACATCGCAGATCGCGCTATGTTCTGCTATGGGGTATGACACTCTTGAACCACCCAACCGATCTTGATCAAATTTTCAACATAGATGAGGTTCGGGCCTGGGATGGTTTATATCGTTTCACTTTGATGGTGCAACTTAGGGGAGAAGGGAAGATATATAAAAATGAACGATATTAGTCGAGATGCAAAAAAAAAAGCCGGCTTTTTAGAATCGATGGTTTTTTGCACATAAAAGCCGGCTTTTTCGAAAAAAAACGGGAATTTTGGAAATTTTGGCATTTTTCATTTTCATGATTTTTCTATCTAAATAGCTTTCTTATAGTATACTATATAGTTAAATAAGATTTCATGACCTAAATGACATATTTCGCTCTGGAATTCATCATCACGGATGGAGCACGGGTTTTATGAATTAAAACAAAGAAAATACGTAGTATTTGAGGACAATTTTAGAGGCTATTTAGCTTTATTTTAACTTCTGAGTTATCGGCAGTTTTTCTTCTCTAGATCATTTCATTTTTAGTCATCTCTGTTTCGTTTCTTAGAGCTTAGTACTCTAGCCTCTAGCACATAATTAAACTTATGTTTTTCAATATATCCATCAGAGCGTACGTCTTTCAATATATCGGCCAGGATTCACAGTACACGCAGTATCTCTAATTCACAGATGGAATTAAGAAAAAAAATTGTCAAAATGGTCGAATGCGGGGTTTAATCCCGGACTTCCCGATACAAGCGCAAAAGCTTACCACTCATTCATGCTTATTGTGCAGTTGTGCTTAGCTTAAATGTATTCTCTCTATGGCCTATGGAATCCGAAGGTTCAATGTCGCGTTCACAAAAGCTCTCCATTGACTTCTGTCCTAACCGAATTCGATCCAGTTTCTACTCTGTATTCCTATTTCTGCAAAATCCATCTTAATACTGCCCTCCCATCTGCGCCTAGGTCTTCCTAATGGACGCTTTCCGATTGGGTTTCCAATTAAAATTTCGAAAACGTTCCTACTTTCTTTCATTCTGACTACACGACTGCCTACCTGAGTCTCCTAGATTTGATGGCAAGATGGATTACCAAACAATGTTTGATAAACGATATAAATTATGTAGTTCCTTGTTATGAAGTTTACGCCATTCTACATTCCCGTTTCTCCTGGGTCCAAATATTCGAGTCAGGATTTTATTCTCAAATACTTTCAGTCTGCAATCTTCCCTCAGCGTATGCGACCATGTCTCATCCATAAAGCACAAGAGGCATGATTTTAAGCTTTAAATTTCAGTCGACATTTAATTTCTTCGTGAATATGATTTTGGTATGTTAATATTGATCCTAGATATTTGAAAGTATCCACTTTTTTGAAAGTATTATTTGATACTTTAGCGCATCCATAATTTGTCGTATTACGATCCCGGTGAACTTCTAAGTATTTAGTTTTCTCTGCATTTAGTTCTAAACTAATGTCGCTGCAAGCGTTTAATAAAGCTTCTGTAGTTCTTTCGATTGTTCTATCAGATTTACATCATCAGCACACGCCATAATCTGGTGAATACAGCTCTAGGCCCTGGTTGCTATCTTTGATTTTCCTTATAGCGTACTCCAGAACAAAGTTGAATAATAACGGCGATGACGCATCTCCTTGTTTCAGGCCATTCTCAACGTGAAGTTCGTGGAGAATTTTTCTAATCGGACTTTACTCTGGAATTTATTTAAATACATTTTAATTGATGTAACTAGCTTTTTCGGTACTCCAAATTCTGTACGAATGTTGTACTATGTTTCCCTTCTAACCGAGTCATAAGCCTTTCTAAAATGAACAAACAGTTGATGGTAATACTGGGTAATATATTCCCATTTCTTTTCGGGTGTTTGTCGAATGGTAAATATCTGGTGGATAGTTGATCGATTTCCTTTAATCCACACTGATAATCTCCACAACAATTTCATCTGCGTATGGGATCAATTTTGTTAATAGTTTATAGGATGTTGACAAGAGAAATGCCTCGATAATTATTAGTCGGTTTTGTCGCCTTTCTTGTGAATTAGAACACTATTGATTCTTTCCACTCTTCTTAAATGTATTCCGTAGTTTTTCTTTTCTGGAAAAAAAAAAATCTCTTGTTAAAAATTCAGAAATCTTCAGGACTGGGTAAACCGTGATGGTGGTTATATATTCTAGAGCCTAGGAAACCACACGCTCAGATGAACAGGCTATCACGCATATGATCCGTGAACAGAAAATTCGGCACTTTCCCGATTCTGAACAAGCTTAAGAAACAGGCAGTGCACTACAGAATTCGGAATTTTACCGATTATGCAGGTTCGAAGCACCTGATAGGTGGTAACAGTATTACGTATGTAATCAATGAACGAAAAATTTGTTCGAAATATTCATACAATGTATATGAAACTTAAAACTTAACTGAAAAATATCAAGAATGTATAGAACCAACCGAAATGAAGCTCTTGATGTGCAGCCTTTAAGAGTATCACATAAATGTATTTCTCTTATTTTTTTTTACTTTATTTTGTTTCAAAAAGAAGGTTGTGATATTTTGAAGAAAAAATACTACATACGATTTTGCTAGTTATTTGTGTATTCTTTCTAATGTACTTACTTTTGTATGTAAGAGGTTAAAAATTACACACATTGGTTAATCCTTTGGAATTCATAAAGTATGTATGTTAAAAATTAAAATTGTTTGAAAAATCTTTTAAAAATTCATGGTTTATTTTAGAGGTTTTATATTATCTACATCAACCAATAATTAAATGAGTTTTTGTGTTGTAGAGAAGCGAAACAAAGTCTGCTTTATCAATTTAAAGCAAAATTTTGAAAAAAAGCACAAAATTACCCAAGCAAAAAAGCGAAGCAGAAAAAAACCGAATTTTTTCCCAAAAAAGCCTGTTTTTTTCTAAGCCCTTGCATCTCTAAGAGGAACTAACATTATAGCACTATATAATAGGCTAGAAGTAAAACCTGTGTGAAATTCCCTTTTTGGTTATTCATAATGTTCCATGTTGCTCTTAGTTTTTACCCCAGTAACATTCCTATTTACCCATTCGCTATGTTCTTCCTTACCTTAAATTTTTTAAAAACTCAATTTAAAATTCAAAATGGTAATCGATTAGCAGGTACTGTTTTCATATGTGATGACCCTAACTTCATACTAATATAGTAAGTTTCATTCTGGCTTTTATATCTTGTGATACAGCAGTCTTTAAATGACCCCATTACAAAGCTTTCTCACCACTCTTTTGCGATGTATTTTTGTAAAATTTAGTACTTTCCCCATTTTTACAGATTGCATTATAGTTTTACTATACAAAGAAAAAGGATCAAATCTACATGGCTTTCCTATTTTTCTACAGTATACTATTAGGAAATTAGTTATTTTGAACGTACATATTTTTCCCCCTTAACTCCTAATTATCCCTACTTTCCCTAATTATATTGCTGCTTACATTGACCTCTTAAATTTTTCCTATTCCCTCCAGGGTAATTATTTTGTCATAAATAATTTTATGTTTGATCCGTTCCCACTTGTGCTTGACCTGCAATTGACACTTTTGGTTCTAATTGCTTTTCTATCTCTGCCATTTGTATACTACACGGTTCTACTTTAATTTCTTTCTCCACCTTTTCTCATGATTCCTTACGTTTATTACTAATCTTGTTTTACTCTTTCCTGAAATAAATATTTCCTTACTTTCCCGAATCACTCTCGGTCGAATTTCCTATTTTTATAGGTCTCTAAGTTTTTCTATCAAACCTGAAGCTATTATTATTATTTTATCCAGTATGTCCGAATCAAACTTACCAATCAATGCTAACATGTGATGAAAAAAGTTTATTGTAAGTTCACCTTTTCGCAACCTATCGCGAATTATTATTATTTTGTCTAAATTGAAAGTCGAGTTCCTAGATTCTTAAATTAATTCCGTCTTTAACTAATCATATGGAGTATCCAGATGTCCTTTTGAGGGAAAAAAAAAAATCGCTGAATACTTGAATCGGAAGTCGAGCTCAGGCTGCCTCATGACAAATTGGGCTTATAACAATGATTAGGAATCAACCTAATGAACTATATCAAACCAGATTTCTCTACCTAAATGATATTGGTATAGGTGTGCCAAAAAAGACACCCCTTTTACCAATCCAGCACTGCTAGGTATATAGTCTCTCGACGAAAAGAAAAATTAGACTCATGTTTAATTTACAATCGGGACTTAATGATCTCTTAGTAAACATTGAGAAAATGATTTACATGTTTCGCAGTGACACGTGTGTGCAAGGAATATATTTATCTAAGTGATCTGTGTTTGATGGTGGTGATGACTCCTCTTGAACCTGGTAAAGGCTTTTCTTCTGTTGTTGGCGGATTCGGTTTGATACCAAGTTTCCTGAAATCAGTACTTTAGACTAGAACTACCTAAGAGATTGAAATGCAATCTTTAAGTTTTACGTCCCACGATATGCCGGCTAGGCTAAAGGAGACAATGGTGAGAAATGAATACAATGGTGAAATGAAGAAAGTGGAAAGGAAACAAGAGAACCCGAAGAAACTCACGCACACGGCGATTGTCCACCACAAAGTTCACTTGACGCGAGCTGGGATCGAAACAGAGACCCCATGCACCAGAGGTGAACGCTCTACCACTGAGTCCCCGCTATGCGATGATGAGAAAGGAATGAAATGAAGAGTAGGAGGAAACGGGAGAACCCCGACAAAACACACGCACATAGCGTTTGTCCACAACAAAGTTCACTTGATGGGAGCTGGGATCGAACAACGACATCATGCACTAAAGAGGAACGCTCTACCACTGAGCCACCGCAGCTTCAACTAAGAGTTTAGAAAAGGTCGAGTTCAGAGATAGCGCTGTGGGCTCCGCTGTTCAGCTGTGAAAAGTTAAGGGGTTGGTGTACTAGCAACAGGTAACCAGAGATTGAATGACTTGACTGTCGAAAATCCTGTTTATGAAATATGAGTTTAAATCCCATAATGATGACTTTTAGGCTAAAGCACACGATGATTAAAGCAACTGAGTGATGATGGAAGAATTGGTAGAATGAGAAAGTGGGAGGACAAGAAAACCCACGGGCACGTTGTTCACCACAAACTTACTTGGCCGGGGATCGAAACAGGGACACCACGCACAGGACGTAAGCGCTATGTCACTGAGCCACCGCCCCCCCCCCCAATTGATGCATACACAATATGACATGACGTAAATGTATAGTACCGTACATATAAACAAAATAAATCACACTCGTAGGTACAATGCTATTCTCTTCCGCCTTGTCTGAAAGATTCGACTACACTTATTACATATTTTTACATCGTGAAAGCAGTATTTTTCCACAATCATCGTTCACCTGTATACCCACCATTATTGACGCGCCACCTTACTGCGCTCCTGCCTTGACTAGGTTAGATTCGTGCTTTTTCACTGGCCAGCTAGCAGAGGCTGGCTGGTAGTTTTTGCGTGTCTTCTTGAAGTGAATCTGCCAACGGGGGACGCAAGTGCGGTACGACCTAAAAATGATTGCTGAAGTAAAAAAAAAAAAAAAATAAAAAAATGGAGAAAGAAGTATACATTTCATGAATTTATGTATGGATCCTTACAATCAATCTGCATACCAACTTGATTATAGAAGTATTGCAAAGGTGTGTCAGACGCAAAGTATGTAATTTTATACCATATAGTTTATCCCCTGCCGCTGACGCTCCTACTCGTAAGTACGCACCCTAGTGGGGATCCTAATGCTGCGCTCTTACCCTGACTGTTAGATAGCATTTGTGCTTTCAACGACACCCTAACACACGTTGGTTGGTGTCCTTCAGTTGATTCGCTTTGTGCTAAGAGAATTTAATTTTATCACTGTTACCATGTTCTCCTAACATAAGAAAGACCAAAATTTTAACTAGCACTTCCATTTCCTTGCCGAAATATTCTGAATGTAGACCCTCAAATTTCCAACCACAAATGAAATTGTAACTTTAGCTTTGTAAGTTTTGGTTTCCTTACCTAAAATTAATCCGATAACAAGATTTGATCCCTTGGTATTCTATCTCGTCACACAAAGGAACACACTTTACTTATTTCAGCCTAAGTTCACTACACTCATAGAGTAATGTAATTCAACGTGTAACTGCATTCCTCATACAGTTAACAGTTACCGCCTTCACAACGCTAATTTCTTAGGAAATGCGTAATACCAACTTTGCAACCAATGACAACTCTATGATATTCATTTTGAAATCTGGCGGGGCAGAAACGCGGACGCGCCACTGCTAGCAGAAAATAACAATGCAATGTTTGGCGGCATTTACGAGTTGCCAGGTCATGAGCTCATAGATCTCCCTGCTTAATAACAGATGTTTGCATACTAGTTTATCGGCGTTCTATATTCAAGAAAATTACTCATAAATCAATTATTGAAATAAAGGGCATTGACTTGCTTGTGCAGATGAAGTTTAAACACACCATTCGAAATAATTGGTAAAAAAAATACGATTCTTTCACTATTTTTCTTCACCTAGTTTTAAACAGAAGCATTTCTCGTAGCAATAATAGTATCATCGATATCCTACTGTGTAGCATTTCCCAAGCCATGGCATATCCTATGGCCTTTGTTGTTGATAGAACTTGCTCTATGTCGTAAATCTCTGTTTTTAGCAAGGATGTTATAACATCCTTGTTTTTGTTTCGGAACCATAATTGCGCTCTTCTCTGATTTGTTTGCTACGGCACGACAAGATGCTTATTAAAATGTTTCCTTGTAAAAGCACTATATACTTTTGATGCCATAGAATATTATACGAGATTTTTAGTAGCATATCTGCAACAAGAAATGCTACGATAAATGCTTCCGTCTAAAGCTAGCCTTATTGTCTTCCAAAACATGTGTGCAGGGCGACATGATAATACCCCACTTCAGGGATGCTTTTCCGCTTAGGCACGTACCTAGGGCGCAAAACTGATGGGAGAGAAGGTCAAGCTGTCTTGAACTTCATCGCCCACACAGTACACATCGTTATTATTGTTAAAAAAACAAAAAAAAAAAAAAAAAAAAACAACTGGAAGTAGAGGTAGTGTGTCTGCTACGCGGAATTCGGTAGGTCGAGCATATAGCCCCAAACTCTCGCAGCTCATTCTAAGTCCTGCATGTCTTCAGTCCCACCAGGTGAATTCCGGAATTGTACCTTCTATAAGGCCAAGACAGCTTTGGTGAAAACAAACTATTAACTGTTCTAATAGTAGGGAAAATAAGTGCTTTCTGCTATAAGAAGACAAAAGCCGAGACTGGAAATGATTCCTTGTGCACTTTTTAATTATAGTAATTTGTATTTGTATTTGTATTTGTATTTATTTTCATCCTTTTTCATACAAAATGTTCACAACGTGAACGTATGAGTTGGACACGTCATAAGAACACTGAATGTGTACATATGTATACATTTAGATCTACATGCAATATTAAAATAGTGTGAATTTATGTACAAAAAAGGTACAATTTTTCATTATTCTAATTTACATACATCGATATAAAACAACATAACAGTTAATAAAACCTTACATTATAGATATACAAAATATATATACTTTAAACCTTATTTACTACAGGCGAGATATTCTTCTACAGAATAGAAACAGTACTCGAGTAGGTAGGACTTGACTGCTTTATCGAAACCAGATGTTTTGTTTTTTAAAGTGGAAGGAAGCTTGTTATAAATATTCACTGCCATAGGAAATGTACTATTCTTATGTACTTTTAAACGTGAGGACTCTACATGAAGATCAGACGCTTGTCTTGTATTATGCATATGAATATCTGAGTTCAACCGGAAGCTGCTTGTATCTGTCTGTATATCTTTTCTTACAAATTTTAGAAGTTCATATATATATAAACATGGAAGAGGTAAGATTTCAAGAAATTTAAATAGAGGTTTACAAGAAGTTCGAGGTTTACTTCCGGTCATAAACCTTAAAGCTCTCTTTTGTAAAACGAATATGGAATTTAGCAGTGCAGTAGATCCCCAGAATATAATACCATATTTCAATTTAGAATGAAAAAGTCCAAAATAAGTTGTGAGCAGAACATGCTGACTGACACTATTTCGTAAAAGCTTTAACATGTAACAGGTTTGAGCCAATTTTAGTGATGAGCGCAAGAGTCTTGGTCTTGCAGTTTCTGCAAGAGTCTTGCATGCAAGACCAAGACCAAGACCAAGACCAAGACCAGGAATCCCGATGCAAGACCAAGACCAAGACCAAGGGGTGCAAGACCAAGACCAAGACCAAGACCATACCTGCAAGACCAAGACCAAGACCAAGACTCTTGCGCAAGAGTCTTGCACAAGTATGGTACTACTTGATTTTTTATAGAATGTAAAAAGGAAAGGGAAAAATCATTACATCTTTCACGTGAACTTCTTGGCTCCAGTAAAAATACCGCCGGAGTGAATGTGTTCCCAGTAGTTTATGGAATCTATGTGAGTCGATCTGCTCCTGTAACATATAGCTACAGTATGTCGTTTTTTGAATCGGTTGTTCACGAGACGACCGACAGCATAATTCTATGAATTGTTACAAGCTATAATAACTTCAGTGTCTGATTTACTTTGGTCATCATTTGATCATTCACGACGGTCCATGATTGGATTTTGGGAAATCATACGAAAAATAGTTGTGTCCATAAGAAGTGGATAAGCAAAAATAAACTAGAGCATGTTATGGACACGGTAGCTGAGTGACAGAGCGTTCACCTCTGGTACATGGGGCCCTGGTTCGATCGCAGCTTGCGCTATGTGAGCTTCTTTGGTGAACAAACACCCTGTGCGTGGGTTTTCCCGTTTCCTCGTACTTTCTTCATTCCACCATTTCTCATCATCACTGTTTCCCTTAGCCTCAGTGTAATAAACGCGGTACGTTAAAGTAGATATTTCATTTCACTTCAAAACATATTAGTGGTGTTCTTCTTCCAAAACTAAAGAAATGTAGTATTGAACATCGGCAATTCCGTACACCATAGGTGCCGACTACATGGGTATGGCCCTGGCTCTGAGGTTCAAGCATCCGTTGGAAATTTTTAATGTGTACTTATAAAATTAATATTGAAATAACATGTTCATGACATTGACAAACACTTAGCGCATGTGACCGCAAGTTTGATTTCATAGGTGGATGCTTATACGTTGAATAATTGTTTATCAATATAACTTATAGCTCCCTTAGGTATACGGCATATCTAGGATTCAACGATATAACATTATACAACAATAAATAACCTATATTCACAACTGAGAATGATTTCGTACTTATTTCAAATAACTTGAAGTTTGATGCCGTTATTATGTATTTCTAATGTAGGTCAAAAGTATTTATATAAATTGAGTTTACACAAGACATAGACAGTTGAGTCGTTTTCAGTTTTCACTCAAATTATTCTAAAATATTGGGGCCGCGGTGGCTCAGTGGTAGAGCGTTCAGCTCTGGTGTTTGGGGTCCCGCGTTCGATCCCAGCCCCCGTCAAGTGAACTTTGTGGTGGACAAACACCGTCTGCGTGGGTTTCCTCTGGGTTCTCCCGTTTCCTCCCACTTTCTTCTTTCCACCATTTTAATTCATTTTTGATCATCACCGTCTCCTTTAGCCTAGCCGGCATAATCGTGGGACGTAAAACTCACAAATTTAATTTTACTTCATATTCTAAAATATTAAGAGGTTTAATTATTATTATTATTATTTTAACTTTTTCTCTCTTTTTTGGTCAATATTGCAAAACATATCATCATCGTCATAATAATAGCTATTCTGCCATTATTGGCAGGTCACTTGCTGCAGCTGAGAAGCTTTGATGACTCGTCCTCAGCTAGTCTCTTCATCTTAACGTAGCAATTGTAGCAATTTTCTGTCTTAATATCTTTCTTCAACTACAATCTCCTTCGCCCCCTCCCTCTAGCACGTCCCTCATAATACAGTTCCTCCTCAGCCAATGTCCTCCTCTTGATTACATCTAAAATTCTTCTTTTTTCCCCTACTGCTACTATTTCTAAAACCTTCGCATTCGTTTTCCGTTCAACCCAGCTGATTCTCTCCTTTTTTCTCCATGCCCACATTTGGAAAGTCTAATTGTTTCATCGTTTTGCGTAATGTCCTTGTTTCTGCACCATACAGTACATATTAGAATCACTAAAACAAAATTTCAATGTTTAATTGGGAGTTTGTTCAATACAAAGATGAGCTAATCGTGGTTGGAAAGAAAAAAAAAATCTGACGCCTTTAGAGTGCAAAAGTAAATTTGCATTTTATGGTATTTCAGTAATCTGTGCCGTCTTGGTTTTCTTTCATGCGTCTCACTGTCAGGGATAGCCTCCCCAGTTTGGGAACCAGTGGAGTATTGGATCTGTTAAAACATATAAAAATATTACGAAATGTTGTGATTTATCTTGTAAGTAATGAAGCGTGATCATCCATTGAAAAAAAAAAAAAAAGTAAAGGTCATCGCCTATGTTGTACAGTATCATCACACTTACACGAAGGAAAAATATATTACATTTAGAAACATACATTGTATTTCCCTCACTATTGACGCAATGTATAATTTATTATTCCTTATATCGAGAGTAAAATTTACTTATGAAAATCACAGATTTCTTAAAAGCAAAACTTGCAAGACTCTTGCAAGCAAGACCAAGACTGGGTGTGCAAGACCAAGACCAAGACCAAGACTAGGTGTGCAAGACCAAGACCAAGACCAAGACCGAGGGTTCCAGTGCAAGACCAAGACCAAGACCACATGTGCAAGACCAAGACCAAGACCAAGACCACCCGGGTCTTGGTCTTGGTCTTGCATTTGCTCATCACTAGCCAATTTACTAGATAATTTTTGAATGTGAATTTTCCAATCTAATGTATCTGACACCCAAAGACCAAGAAATTTTATATCCGAGACGTAATTCAACGTTTTGCCGTTAATTGTTACACAAGGGCGTTTTCTTATCTCGTTTTTTACTACGTGAAAGCACATGCACGAAGACTTTGTTGTGTTTAGTATTAGTTTATTTCTATCCATCCAGTCACTGACGGCAGACATGGTGGAATCTACTGCATTACATAACTCAACGTAAGTTTCTCCAGTTACTAATATATTTGTATCGTCAGCATACAGAACAATTTTAGCAGAGTCTAAACATTGTGGCAAATCATTTATATATATTAAAAATAGAATAGGGCCTAAGATGGAACCTTGAGGAACTCCAAATTTTAACTCTTTTGTATCTGAATAACATTTGCTTACTCCCTGAGTTTGACAGTTAATTTCAACAGTTTGCCTTCTGTTGGAAATATACGATTTAAACCACTCATAAGCATTTCCCCTAATACCATAATCTTGCAATTTTTTAAGTAAAATTTGATGATCAATTGTATCGAAAGCTTTGCTAAGATCAAGAAATATGCCGGTTGTATATTTCTTAGCGTTTATTGAATTTAAAGCAGAATAGAGAAAGGAGTAAAGAGCAGTTTCAGTAGACTTATTTGATCTAAAGCCATTTTGAGCAGGAGATATTAAGTTAAAATTATTTAGAAAGCTAACTAGTCTTATATACATAAGTTTTTCAAAAAGTTTAGAGAAGGTAGACAGACATGATATTGGTCTATAGTTCGATGCGAGATCTTTCTTGCCACTTTTATATAAGGGCTTAACAACTGCTAGCTTCAATGCCTCAGGAAAAACGCCACTACTAAAAGAGTTATTTACTATGAAGCATAAGATATCAGCAATTTCATAGGAGCATTGCTTTAGAATTTTATCAGGAACTTCATCATATCCTGAAGAACTCTTATTTTTCATTTTCAGTGTAGTATTTAAGATTTCCTGACTAGTTACTGGGTGCAAGAACAATGATTTTTCGAAAATATCGTTGTGTCTACTAACGTATTGTTTGCTAGGTAGTTTATTGTTCACGTTATTAGTGATGAGCTTTTCCACTTCATTCGTGAAGTAATCGTTAAAAGCATTTGCAATCTCAGTCGGATTTTTAATAATTTTATTTTGGCAAGAAACGCTAGTTATCTTAGAGGAGGGTTTTCGTTCCCCAGATTCTTTCCGAATAATTTGCCATGTAGCTTTCATTTTATTGGAAGCTTTCCCAATGTAAGTATCATTCTCTAACATTTTTGCCTGTTTTATGACCTTATGTAAAACTCGTCTGTACATTTTGTGGTATCGTTTAAACACGGGAGTACGGCACCGTCGGGATAGTTGATGTAAATAGCGCATTTTTTCTAGAGAAACCTTTATTCCAAAAGTCTTCCACTTCGAACTGACATTTACCGATTTATTTATCTTAAATTTTTGTTTAGGAAAAGCAATATTAAAATAATGAGTAAATATACATAAAAAGGAATTAAATTGGTCGTTAACATTACATTCAATATAAACATCCTGCCACAACTCAGTTTTCAACAAGTATCTGAAATATGCTACGTTAGTGGGTGTAAATGAACGCCGTTCAGACCATTCCACGCCCACGTTCGTATTCTTATTAATTATTTCTGTGTAAAAATAGAGAAGTTGAGCATTATGATCAGAATAGCCTAGGTTTAGTACATCAATATGAGATACGAAATCATCACGTGGAATTATAATTTGGTCAAGAGCAGAGATTCTTGTTTTGCCTATTCTGGTAGGAGTATTGACGATAGGTTTCAGATTAAATGATGTGCAGAGCGAAATGAGATCTTCTTTTTCTTTGCTATTATTTAGTAAAAAATCAATATTAATATCACCACAAATTACTAACGACTTTTTAGAGGACGAGAATTCCGATATAAGCCTTTCTAATTTATTCAAAAAGTCATTGACATTACTGTCTGGCGTGCGATAGAGACAGATAAGTATTAAATTATGATCGCAAAATTCAAGTGCTACAGATTCGAAAGTTTTCTCAACGTTCAATGTAAGGGTATTCCTTAGAATTTTGATACGAATGTCCTCTTTGACGAATATGGCAATACCGCCATGGGATATATTTTTCCTACAATAGTACGCAGATAGTTTAAAACCTGTGAGTGAAATTGTTTCTATTTCTTCTTTATTCAGCCAGTGCTCCGATATACACAAAACATCAATTTTACTTAATTCATTTTCCAAAATAATTTTTAATTCGATTATTTTATTTCCTAATCCTTGGACGTTGTGGTGCAGGATTCGGAGACTGGTATTTTTTGACTCACTTACGTCTTCTACTTTTTGATTAGGAACATTACCGGTAGTTATATCTACTGCTTTTAGTAGGGGAGTATTACTTTGGCAACTTACATTATCTACAACATTTAGATCCGAGATACAAGAGGACATACCACAACACACATAACCTATATTACTTTTTTTGTCATAACAATTACAGGAAACTTCTCTATGTTTATTTTGAGGAAGTGAAGTACACGTCATAAATTTCGTTTTTCTGCAGAACTCGTAACCTATAAAAAAGCATTTGCTGCCTCAATAATCCAATCACAGACCCTTTTCTTTCCTTTTGCATTTAGATGTAAGCCGTGACTAGTGTAATCCTGTCTACGCAATGCACCTAAACTAACAAATTTAACATGGCTGTACTTTCTAGAGATTATTTCCTTCACCTGCATATTAAATTCAAATATTGATCTGTTTACACTACCATTCGGCCTATGCGGAAAATCATATCTATAGGGTGTTGACAATACTACTGTTCTAATATTTCTTTTACCTGTGCTTTCAAGTGCTGTTTCTAAAGATACTAACACAAAATTTACGAGAAACCTATAAATGCAGCCTCCGTCTATTAAAACTACTTGCTTGTCACTGAATATGATAAATTGAACATGAACACGATGAAAGAATAAAAAAAGAAACTAACAATTACAATATACTTTTGATGAGTTCAATGTATTATAATTATTAAAAGCGCGCTCAAAATGAACAAAAACAAAGTCAGTTTATGAGAGTTATGGGAAAATCCCTCCCGAACCAAAACTGGCAAGATAGTAACTGAAGGAGGTGAGTGCTCTGGAAATAGTGGGTGGCGTAACCTAGGGCGCCGATAGGTTAATAAATTTAAGAGAGCTACCAGAAGTAATTGGACAGTTCAGTGACAAACGAAGCTTGATTCGAGACGTCTTTTCTTCTCGGAATTCGCATTTGGAATGCAGTTGAGACGCATTCAATAAGTTTTAATTATTAAATAGATAAAAATACTAAAAATGGGAGCAGAAAACCTTTGTGCAATGATATCCATCCTTCTCTTTATTTTCTGCAAATTTCTTTATTTGAGTCTTATTTATTTTATTTTGTTTTTTGTTTTACTTTATTATTTTTTTTTAAAATAAATACATTGCTCCGAAGTTACTGGAACTCTAGAAAAATACAGGGCTGTAACTGATTCTTTACCTGGTACCTGGTAACACTTCTCTCAAAGGGCTGCCATTTTTATTGTGCATGTGGCTGCGGATAGCGGAAGGGGCTAATCGTGTAAAATGAGTAAGGTAAGAATCCTCATAAATGTTAAATGTTGGAAATATTGCAGACAATTACTAAAATTCATAACTTCTAATTTGTGTTCTGTTTATTTTACAGGCAGGAGTAAAAGAACCAATACAGTCGGTGCAGGTGTTTGGAAGGAAGGTAAGTAGATTGCACACGTGTTTTTGTGATTTTTAAATTGACAAAAGAGAGGTAGTAGTGTTCCTACAGATATCCACATAGGAAAAAAAAAATCTTGGTAAGAGTGCACTTTATGCAGCATAAGTGATTTTGGGTATCTTCTAGTTTGTACGTTAATCTTGCAGAAATAAGATATCTAGTCTTATTTGACAAAACTAGCTGAGAGAGCGAAGGGAGTTAGAAGCTCCGCAGGGCTCGTTTAGGTGTGGTTCCCATGAATGTTCTACTGAAAGTGCGTTTTTGCCCAAAATAATGCCCTTTAGGGTAAGTGAGACTGATGATTAAGGCAAGTGAATAATGTTGCTGGAATGAGATTTTGTGAAGGAACTGAAGTACCTCGGCAAAACCCACGGACATGTTCTCCACGACAAACTGAACGTTTGGGATCGAACCAGGGATCCCACGCACCAAAGGTAAGCGCTGTACTACTACGGTGATACATGCGTGCTTGTTTAATTTTGGCACACCACATTTCCGAAGATTTGTAGGTAAAATTCAGGAGTACTTGTGTTAAATTATTTTTCTTACTACGGATAAACGATTGCATATTAAGGATGAGTGTATTGGATGCTGTTTTCCACCGACAGTATATTTCTACACAGTGTACAGAAGCTGGGTTTTATGTTTACAAGAGGAGCGTTTGTAATATGAAACTATGACGAGGGCAAGGTTCTAGGACACGGGTCTCCCTTTGCACTTAGCTGTAAAACAGAAAATAACGTGCCCTGCGGGGCTCTAACCCGCCTTCACTTGCTGATGCTTGCCCGGCAATACCAATATGAGTTAAATTTTTTACTTTGGTACAGAAAAGAACCGACTTAGCTATTAATCTATATGTAGGGACCTGTATTCTAGAACCTTCCGTAGAAGGTTTGTAGAGTACAGGCCCCCCATGTAGGTTAGAAGCTATGTATGTTCTTTTCTGTGCCAGGGTTGAATATTTAATTCACATTCTCAGGGCACTTTTATATATATATATATATATATAGTTAAAATAAGGAGCTGTGTTTAGAACCGTGCCGTTTCACGCTGCCCTGACTCTATTATTTAGTATTTGTGCTTTTTAGTGACTAGCTGACACGTTGGTTTTTGTTTTTTGCGTTGTAGTTTTTATGCTGTACACACGTTAACAGAACTATAATTTTTGAATTGTTATATTTCGAGTGGTGTCAAAAGTAAATTTGTAGGGTATATTATATAGTAAGCGATTGTTACTGATACAGCATTCTAAGTAAGTTGTTAACATATAATTTTGAAAAATGTAACATAAATTTACGCTAGCAGTGGAGGTTAGTATCATTTCATTGTACAGGTTGCAAAGGAGTTGCAAAGTATATGGATCTGCGAAAAAATGCATCTGCCAATGCTAGATAGTCACTACAATCTAGGGATGGCATTTAGAATGTCACCCAACTCGTTTCATGGCTCCAGAATAGAGTGCCTTGTTTTTGTCTAAATCGTGATAAAGGTAGAAAACAACTATTTCTGCGCGGCTTCTAGCCTCCTTTCGCTTAGCAATATTTTGAGATTTTATATGTGCAGGACTGAGGAGAAACTACAAGACACCCGTAACTAGTAACGGCAACGGGGTGGTGGTATACGCATAAATTAGGGTTTGTTTTATTGGTACTTAAGGTATCTGCGTATGGATAATAATTCTGATGCTAATATATATATTTGATCTAAAACATGTTAGATATTTATGCCTACAAATCTAATATTAATGACGAAATGCAGAACGCTGTGATTTAAAGCATTAGAAAAAAAGGGTTAAGTTCCGATATGCCCCGCCGGGTCAAACCTATGTACTAAGCAACAGAAGCCAAACCAAACGTAAGCGAATCCAACCTGTTTATAAGTAATTATTAAGAGACCGGATGTTAGACAAAATACCTATTCTTTAATATTAAAGATATGATCAAAAATAAAGTGCTCTTTGTACTGATAAGGTATAAAACTTTGGACTTAATGTAGTGATAGTGATGTAGAGAATGTATTTACCAAATATAAATGGTATACACGTCGAGGTTCGTTTTTATATATACACTAAAAGAAGATATTAACAAACAAGTATGTTTCTATATTCTTTGAATATTATTTTTCTGAATTTATTTTTTAATTGTATTGAGTATGTATAGTCATTATTTTGAGTTACATTTTAGTGCCTATTTTTTAAATTTTAAGTGCCTGTTTTCCAGGTTTTTAATGCCAAACTTCCGGTCTCTAGTAATTATCATCAGGGCTTGAAAAGTCCACTCGCCTGCTCTCCAGTGTCGAGTATTTTTTTCACATTTCACGAGTTGTCACGGCAAATAAAGTACATTTGGCGAGTATAAACACTGTGACTGCAAAATGGTCTGGCTAGTAGTTTTTTGCTGGCTAGTAGTTGCGAGCAAGATTTTTCAAGCCCAGATTATCATGTTGAAAAGCTGGCGAGGCTTGATGGAATAATTGCTGAAAGTATGAATACGGGAACTCGTTATCTTTCAGTAAAAGTTTAAGCCTATACTTACATGACTAAATGCTTAAAGTAACGCACTACTTAAGTGATATTATGTGAATAGCTTGAATACTGAAATATTCCCCAAATTAAGAATCCGGGAACCAATGTTCAGAAAATGTGTTCATAAAATAGATTAAATCAAGAAGAGTAGTCAGTATGGAGCTCACACTAAAGGTTCCATACCACAAAATTAACAGTATAAAATCATAGAGGAATTACTTAAGTGCATTTCCCGAGACGTATTCAGATCAATTCAATTAATGGGTGCAACTCTATTTCAAGACACCGTATTTTAATTCATGTCTTCTTTCTTCCAGGAAATCCCGTGACTCCGCGTAGCGTAATCGCTAACGTTCTCGCCTTTGGTGCGAGCGGTCCCGGGTTCGATTCCGGGTGGAGCCACTCGGTCGACAAAATCTTGAAAGCTTTTTCAGGGCAGCCATACTGAGTAAGGTTTTCATTTGTTGTCTTCATTCACACCAGGTAAATGCCGGGGTAGTACCTAACATTCAAGTCGCAGGCTGCTTTCTTCCTTCCCTTTCTCCGGATAGTCGCCAAGAGATATCATCTCTCTCAACTTGACAGGGTAATATTGCTATAGATGCCGAAAGCCCCAAAAATCTTATTCCTGATCCTTTCTAATCTTCAGGAGATCGAGTCGTATTACCGTATAATTTGTTGCTTATGAGAGAGTTATTTTACTAGATGCATATTCACTACTGCATGAGTTAACCGTTATGCATATAAATAAAGCGTGCTAATATATACCACACAAACTACAGTCCCAAAAACAGTCCCACCTGTGCTACGTGGATACTAAAAGCAATGTATCGGTTAGGGCAGGGCGCGGCGAAGCTGTTGGGTGCATCCGATGGGAGCAGGAGCGTTAGCGATGATAGATACGCGCGTAAGCAAAGGTAATAGCTGCACAGTGTTCCTCATGTTACTAGATGGCTCCATGTTTTAGTTGATTATAAATGAGAAAGGAAAAAAAGGGGAGATTTATTGTCTCAACAATGCATTTGGATAATGGCATACGTACAAAGGAAAAAAGTTTCATTAAAAATAAAGCAATCTTCTCTTCTAATGATTGCAAATGCATAAGACAGTTTTTTTTTTATATATATATATATAAAGATAATCTCATAATTTCAGTCAGACACTACATACCCTTCATTTAAATGAAGTATAACGAATTAGTGCACTAAAATTTCTCGCTCCAACTTTTTGAATTAAATCATGTTATGCTGCAAATATTGCTGAAACAATTATTTATGAAATACGAACAAAATTAAGTTTCGAAACACTTCCTTCGAAGAAAGCTCAATGAACTTTGTCACAAGAAATTACTTATGGCTGTATGAGGGTTAATAATGAAGTATTTATTTGTCAACAACATTGAATGTGTCGTACTTGAGGAATTAAAAAAAAAGAAAGTGAACAATCCATTGTGGATCTGCGTGTAGTGATTTGCGCAACAATGTAGGGTTATTGATTAATCGTAATCGTCGGAGGCGTTTGGGTAAAAAATAAACTCGCCTTCCAACATTAAGTTACCTCTTGTGGAAATATTCACGGAAAATATTTTAAGTCGCTTTTGAAAAACTCGTTCGAGTGTGCTACCTGTCGAGGATTTTTTTAAAGACAAATCAATTATAGCATATGATCAGATTATTAATGAGATCTTTTTAAGAAAATCGCCCGAGGAAAACAACACCAACACAGAGATTTAAATATATAAGATTTAATTCATGACAAATGACTTACGCCATATTGTCCAGCAGGGCTGGCTGGTTTAAACCAAGGTGGCTTAAACCTTCATTTAAACCAAAAAACGAAAAATGTTCATAAAAGTGTAACTATTCGTAAAATCTTGATGGACACACATTTGTGGGTTATCACGTTTCACTCCCATATATTATTCGTACTATATTCAGACCTAAATTCCGCATTCTTTACTCAAAGAGATTATATTACAAAAGCAACTTTTTTTAATGTAACTTTACGGATGTGTCTTTTGTAATTTTGTTATGCTTTGTTATTATTGTTATGCAACCAAGGGAAAATTCTAAACATAGTTTCGTTTTAATAATGTTTACTATTGATAAAATACATCGAAATGCCGTACTTTTTTTGGGGAGAGGGGTTATACAAACCCTACGAGAGGAAATTATTGAGGCAAGAATCTTTGGTAACTATTTATGTGTAAATGGGTCAGAACCAAAGTGGACTCAAATAATTCGTATCTTTATTCACTTTTCTTACTGATATGCAAAGTAAATCGTTATATTTCTTTAACTTGGACTAATAAAAGTCGTAATGAACTGACTTGGACTAAATTAGTTCTTCTGTACTCTGTAGTACTTTGAAATTGTCCATATGTAATTCTGTATAATGGTTCCACGTGTGCAATTGTTTATCATTTTGTCCTAATGACTCTTTGACGATTATATTAACAAATATGTAAAGATCAGTCTACGAATTGTTATCAGGAGTCCTTCGTGAGTGAGTCGGCAGACGTATCGCATTTGTGGCCAATTAGTCCCGGTTTGGATTACGCTTTTAAGCTTATGTGACTCCTTCCAGCATAACCCGGTTGTTGCATACTAACACCAAGGCGAAACAAATTTATTTCTGTCCATATGTAATATAAATACATAGAGCAATGAGTCGGCAGACGTATCGCATTTGTGGCCAATTAGTCCCGGTTTCAAGATCAAATGGAGGACAATTTCTCTTGGATGTAAGCCGAGAAGCAGTTTGAATTACGCTTTTAAGCTTATGTGACCCCTTCCAGCATAACCCTGTTGTTGCATACTAACACCAAGGCGAAACAAATTTATTTCTGTCCATATGTAATATAAATACATAGAGCAAATTATTTAAACAAAAACAAAGGAAAACGGATTTAAACCAAAACAACCTGTTTTTTTGTTTGTTTTTTTTTTTCAATAAAAACCATGGTTTTTGCCAACCCTGTTGTCGAGTTACTAATGAAACATTTTAGCTGCTCAGGTGAACAGTGGTAAACACCGCTTCCCACGAAATTGAGTTATTACAGGATTCCTACTGGCCACGAAAGTCAGGGGAAAAGACTGGAAATCAAGGAAATTTTGCAATATATATTTTTCTAACATTAATTGCACACCAATTTCAGCCTAACCAACCATTATAATGTAGATATTAATGATCACAGTATGGGACGTTGATCAGATTTTTATGGGAAGTAAGTGGAATGTACACCTTGTCTCAAAAAGGTTGAGCGCATTCTTTATTGGTGTTTTGAGGCAAAAATTTTCTAAGTCCAGCTTCGGGTATCTTCGGGAAAAAGTAAGCCAGGTTCGAACCTCCAAGCCAGCCTTTGCAATCGGGAAAAAGTTTGCAGATGTGTTTTTCTTCTTTTAAATATAATAAGACTTGTTACCAAGTGTTTAAAAAAGCAACATTGATTGAAATACTTAATGATACAATATTTCGAAACCTTTTTTTTTTTTTAATGTTAGCACATGCTTGTTTGTCATTTAGCTCTCCATACGTAATGGAACATTTAAATACGTTAAGGAATCTTTCCATATGTAAAAGAATGCTCAAAGTTAAGAAACAGAACATAATTATCGCCTGAGTACTAAAATAAAAGTCAAAGTAGAACAGAAACAGCGTTTGTAATGGATATGAATGTCAAAATTATCTTGAGATCCGTTATACATCGCTAGAAGGTTGTGTTAGCTCATTGGTAAGCTGTCGGATTTCAAATCATAAGGTTGAGGGTTCGAATTCCGTCTAGGCTAATCCTTTTTTTAAAATTATATTTTCCGCAATGCATGAAAAATTATATAAAATAATTACATTAGAATACATAAGTTGTGTATATAAACATAATCATTGCAGAACATAGTAATTATTATGTTTAAAATATAACATCTGGGATAATTTTCACAGTAGGTCGGTATTATATATGAGGATGTAAATACAAGTTAAGAAAATCATTTAATAGCAATAAATAAGTTATGTAGTTTATTTATTTGCATCTATTTGTCATACAGATGTAACTTCTCAATATTCTCATTACAGCATGTCATTTACATTCGTGAAATACAATATATTCCTACGGATATAGAAAGTGTATAAACAGAGTATCCAAAGTCGTATCCTGCTTCAAGACACATAACTTTTCCCGATCCCCTTAACGTCACGGGAAGAAACACAAATTCTCTTTAGAACGGAATGTCGTTACTTAGAGTCTCATTCGAATACGTTGAATATGCTTTTGTATATTCATCTCTCTCTCTCTTTCGCTTTGTTTATGTGTGTGTGTGTGTGTGTGTGTGTGTGTGTTGCGGAATATCCCAAGTTGAATACAACATTTGCCAAGTATATGAGCATCATCGTCATCGAATACCAGAAATTGAAAATCGTGTTTCTTCAGATTGGGTTTGTGTGTTCATGTTAGCTCACTGGTAGAGTACGGACTTGCCAATAAAGAGGTCTTGAGTTCAAAACCTACAGCTAATTATCATTCTTTTGTTGGTAGGATTGCACAGAAATCGGATACAAGGAGTGGTTTACTTCTAGAAATATTTTCAGAAGCGTTTAGGTAGCCCTGAAAAGGGCTGTTTTCGGGAGTTAAGGCGGGGACATTAATATTGTGTCCAAGACCCTTCTGAATTTATTACACGCTCCATTCTTCTGGGCATGGAATCTATTACATGGGTGACAAATCTATCTCCTTCCCCTACCTCCAGCCATGCTTCGGAAACAAGATGCCACAGGTCATCCTGAGTTCTTGGTGGATCTGCCTCAGGCCAACTTTCCCTTAGAGTACGCTTCACTTCTGCCCACATATTTTCCATGAGATTGAGGTCTGCTCCACGAGCGGCCAGTCGATTAAATCAATCTCAGGGTGCCCTGCGAACCATTCCTGAATCACACGGGAAGTATGTATTGGCGACTGGTATAGCTGGAACTGAATTACACCATCAGGCTGAAATACTCGTACAGATAGCACCATGATATTATTGATAATGTCTAAGTACTGAGCATTGTCCAGATGTCCTTCAATTCTATGAAGCTGTCCTGCTCCGCGACTGGAAATCCAACCCCAACATAAAATAGATACATGGCCACTGCGATTGCAAGCAGCCACATATCCATGGTCATATCGGGTGCCTCTCGGACGATACACAAAACTGCGTCCCTCCTTTGATGTGAATATGGATTAATCTGAGAAAACTACGTTTTCCCAATTGAGACCCACATTCGCCTGTGCAAACGCGAGACGGTAAATTTTGTGGTCGCCGGAGAGTTTTTCCTTCACGGCAGCAACACGGCCACGTAACCCAGCATGACGAAGCCTTCGCAGAGCTGTATGCTTACTACCAGGAAAGAGAGGAACCTCCCTTAGCTGTCTAGACGTCCTTAGTGGGTCTAACCGGGCTTCGTTTACTAATCTCGCATCTTGGGCTTCGGTTGACACATGCGGACGACCAGGAGATCGTAAATTATCAGTCTGACCTGTAGCACCATATTTCCGAATCCATCGCCTTCCTGTAGAGGCCGGGACACCTACTCGCCTGCTAGCTGCAGTTGCAGAATAACCTTCCAACTCCCATAAAGTAATTACTGCTGTACGTCTATCCATAGTTACCAATGTTCTGAGCTGTGAGAAGGAAGCAATAGGTAAAAGCTAGTACCTGACGTGTGATTGGTTACTTGCACGACACGCCTATTGTGGGGTGGGGAACGACTTGGTCAACGACTCGCGAAAGAAATCTGAAAATGGTGCGCCGTAATAATAATATTAAAAACAGTTTTTATAAAGGAATATTAATACATACGAAAAGCTGTTTAAAGAATGAATTGTTATACTGACTTTACACGTATAAAAACATATACCATATACCAAACAGATTGAGCGATATGATGATAGCTGTTTTGAGACAAACACTTTCGAAGTCCAACTTCGGGTATCTTCGGAAAACAGTAAACTAAAGCTGCTGGTTCGAACCTCCAAAGCCAACCTTAGTAATCCGGAAACGATGTACAGATATGTTTTTCCTTCTGTTAAATATAATAAGACATGTTGAAATGGTATTAAGTGTAGAAAAAAGTAACATTGAAATACTTAATGATACAATATTTCGAGACTATGTATTCACACTCTCGTTTCGTCATTGTGATTTCCATACGGAAAAGAGCATTTACGTATGAGCTCAGTTATATTTCAGAAGCAGCTTCCGAAAAGCGGTCATATTAGCTCAGTGGTACACCACCGAGCGCTTAAATCGTGAGTTCGATACCCGTTCAGGTGAAATTCTTTTATGATATTCTACTTTCCTCAATGCATGAAAATTATGTAAAATAGTTACATTACAATTCATCAGTTGTATATATCAGTTGAATATATATATTCATATCATCAGTTGTATATATCAGTTGAATATATATATTCATATCATTTCACGACATAAGTAATTCTTATCTTTAAAATATAACATCTGAGGTATTGACAGAACGTCGGTGTGTTATGTGTGAATATTGAATACAAATTTAAAAAATCGTGTAATAGCAATAAATAAGTTATGTAATGTATTTATTTGCAGCTACTTTCATCGCAGATAACTTCTCAATATTCGCATTACAGCATTTAGGTAGAGCATATCGAAAATCGGATCGTGGTCCAAGGCAAAAAACTAGCTAGCCCCAAACTGTCACGCAAGAAATTCGCGAATCGCAAAAGTAAAGTGAAGAGATTGAGAGCGGCAATTCCTTAATCGCTCTCTCTCAACTCTCTCTTATCTGCATTTATACACATAAAAGTGTATGTATGTATGTTCCAACATAACTCATGTATGCCTAGAGCAGGGTTTCTCAACCTGGGAGTCGCGGCCCCTAGGGGATCGCGAAGATAGGCGGAAGAGATAAATATAGTTAGAATCTAATACCAGAAATTATTTTTAAATATTATTTTTAATTTTGTTCTGATAAGCATACTTTTATTTTTTATACACATTGTAAAGAACAATAAAAAAATAAGTCTACTGAACATTTTCAAAGGGTGTAGAATTCGTGTTACTATTCGGTTCAAAGTCTCTTGTCGTCGCGAATTCTGTCGAGAAATTTGAAGCTTAAAATATACAAAACGATAATCATGCCTGTTGTTCTGTATGGTTGCGAAACATGGTCGCTTACTCTGAGGGAAGAACATAGACTGAAAGTATTTGAGAACAAGATCCTTAGACGAATATTCGGACCCAAGAGGAACGGGAATGGGGAATGGCGGAAACTTCATAACGAGGAACTACATAATTTATACGGTTTACCCAACATTGTTAGGGTCGTCAAGTCTAGAAGGCTTAGGTGGGCAGGTCATGTAGCTACAATGGAAGAAAGTAGAAACGCTTTCAAAATCTTGACTGGAAGACCGATCGGAAAACGACCATTAGGAAGACCTAGGTGCAGATGGGAGGACAATATTAAGATGGATCTCGCTGAGATAAGAATACAAAGTAAAAACTGGATCCAATTGGCTAAGGATAGAAATCAGTGTAGAGCTTTTGTGAACGCGGCATTGAACCTCCGGGTTCCATAGGCCATAGAGTTAGTTAGTTAGTAGAGTTGTTTAAAAATGAATTTAAATCAAAGAGGTATGATATAAAACTAATGAGAGCTGTATATAGAAATACTAGAAAAATACACATGCAACAAAACCTGCACATTGAAATACAATTAAAATTAAAACCTAATGAGATACCTAAGCATGGTGTAATTTCACTAGTGCAGCAATGTCCGGTTCAATCTTCATGACGAACATTATCAAACCATTTTCAACTGATAAGCGATTTCTTATCTTTGTTTTAATGTTTACCATAAAAAAAAAACACTTTCGCACAAGTACGATATAGCAAATGGAATTATTACTTTTAAAGCAGCAATCCCCAGACCAGGATATTCTTCTCTCCTTATCAGGCAGAACTTGTCCAAGTCTTCGTTACAAAAAAAACAGTTGCAAAGACTTGTCGCATGATCATTCTATTATTTGGTCAAGAAGTTGTGGGCTTAGATCGAATACGTTAATGGCCTCTTCAATGAAGGAGTTTAACATCCATCTTGAACCAGCACCTTCGTCATTGGGAATATAGATATTACAGTTACTGTATCCACTGTCAGTGCCGGGCGCCGAGAAAAGGGGCCACACATTTCGGAGGAAGTGTGTTACTCATGTTAGGAAAGTACATGTGCACATGTGTAAAATAGAAGGAAAAACGTAATAAAATGTGCTGAAAATTAAGGAAAGGTAGGGTTTATTTTGAAAATGTTATTGAGCTTCGTGCCAACCATGGTGGCGCTTCGTAGCTAGTCTGTCGACGTCACTCATATATACGGTGACATCGTACTATACTCTCGCTCCGGGCACTGATTTTCCATGGCACTGTTCACTATAAACAAAAAAATGGATTCTACTATTATAGAAATAGGTATGTTAAAAATCCCACACAAGCTTATTATAAAACAAATTATAAAACGGTCGCTGGCAAGAGAGTGTGATAAAAGGGGATCGTGACAGAATTAGATTGAGAACCACTGGTCTAGAGTAATTTTAACCACGTTTCTTATAGTTTCAAAAAGATTGCTGTCGGGTTACCTATGGTGAATGGGAGGGGGATACATATAAAAGATTGCTAGAAAATGATCGATATTAGATTCATAGTTTTCGGGGTCGCTTAGATTAATAGTGAGACTTTCAATTTCGCTTAACTCCGATTAAGCTCTCATTAGTAGGGATGGGCACGAACGACTTTTCTTTGAAACTCGACTCGACTCGAAACAGACATCTTTGAGGTCTACTCTTGGACTCGGCGCGAAAAATATCTTCCAACTCGACTCGGATTAGAGTCAAGTCGAACCAAAACGAGCCAAATCCTGTGTGTAGTCCTACCTAGACAATACATAGACAATAATTATTCTATCATCAATTATACTACTATTACTACAAATAATAATAATAATAATAATAATAATAATTATTATTATTATTATTATTATTATTATTATTATTATTATTATTATTATTATTGTTATTATTATTATTATTATTATTATTATTATTATTATTATTATTATTATTATTATTATTATTATTATTATTATTATTATTATTATTATGACAACACCGTGTACAAACATGAACAATAGATGGTTAGTAAAGGAATACTAAAAGCTAGTTGACTGCTGACGTCGGTAGTCATGAACTCTACAAGGCAAAGACATCGTTCATTACTCTAAGCTGTAAGCGTCGGTGGACTACAGATGGTCAACTATTGACCTCTCGCCAGAAATTGGTGGCCCCGCAGCGACGATCCGTGGTGGCCCAAGTTCCATTTTGAAAACTTTACCACCAGCAGCAGAGACGCGATGAAACGCCAACGAACCACAAAATTACTCTCCCAAAATATGTCAAAATGCTTATATGTGTGATTTGTTTATATTTAGGTGAATCAAAAAAACACAAAACAAATACCCGGGGTGGACGCAAACTATCAATATTACGATTACTAGGCACGTGTTCTCCTGACTTCCCCACGGAAACGATCATAAAAAGCTTGGTTGTTGAAGGATAAATCATTGACGTCTTAATTTAGCCAACCAGAGAAACCCCTACATCTCGAGTTCTAGAAGGTGATACCGCGAACCGTTTCAGATTTATTGCTTCCTGGTGGAGTACTATCCATGAGCAAAATTTGAGCATAATAGCCGACATGCATCTTCGGTGCCTCTTATCTTTAGTACAATTTTAACCAGAGATGGTGTGGGTCAATGAAAATTTGATCCACAACCCACCATGACCCACTATCACCCACCACCCAAATGCCCCATTGGCCCACTCTGACCCATCAACCATCGTGATCCACTCTGACCCACCACCAACTATGAACCACTCTGAACCATTGCGACCAACTCCGACCCACCAAAACCCATCGACATCAACTCTGACCGATGGCCCACGTCCTCCCCTCCATTGACTAAAGAGGTTACACTTGTAATAAAACAAGACTGTGAAATTATCACTTATCGGAGTTTGAATTTCTACCGTCAATGGCTCAAGCACCTCTCTGTTACAATACTGGTGGGTCTGACCTTTACGATATATAATGGCAAAGTGTTTCTCATCTTCCAAATTAAAATGAATTTAAATTTATCATATATAATTATTTCTTTGTTGCCTTACAGACACATTTCAGTAGAAAATAGGGTGAAATTTGAAAGTTTCAAATCAAGGAAAAGTAGACCAACGTAAAAAAAAAAAAAAAAAAGAGAGAGAGAGAGAGAGAGAGAGAGAAACTAATTTTCTATTTAATTAAGCATGCCGTACTAATTGAAAATGCCCATGTAATTAAGTTTAGAATACAAATTTTATGGCCGTTTTTCTCTAACTTTATGGCTTGATTGCCTTATGCTCGGAACGCTCCATACATTAAACACCAGCTTCAGCAATTATAAATAGAAAGCAGTGGGTATAAAATTAAAAAAGAACTTTAGTTTGCATTACTCAATTTTTTTCTCAACTAATATCAATCGTTTTCGATTATTTTTACAAATCAACCCACTACCAATTTCCAATATATAGAAAATGCACCCCCGTCCCCCCGCTCATAAAAGATAATTTTAAAAAATGCCAGGACATATTTTCTTTATTTTTAATAAAGAGTTATATGTTGAATTTCAGCTCTCAGTTGAACGGCTTGTAAGATACTAAATTTTTCGCAAAAATTCGGACTTCTACTCCCCCTAAGGATATGTATTATAATGAAAGTGACAAGCGTATGGTAACTTCCCAGTTGGGAATGGAGCCTGATTATATACCAAACGTCAATTCATTTGACTTTGCAATTTGACCGTGATGATTACGCAGACATAGTTACTTTCAATTTTTTATGATACATATCCTTATTTCATATGTTACAGATGATTCAAAAATATTTTTTCAAGCAGTTAGCTCCTCTAGAATCTCACAGGCTGCATCCCAAAATCCAACTCCTACTATCCTATGACAATCCAAAAGTGACTGAACTTTTTTTATTAGGAACAAATGACAAAAGAAAAATGGAGATCTTGAAAGTAAAATGTAGAAAAGCTCGGTGCCCCCAATAACTACATATTTCTCCACCCCTTCATCCCGAACTTAAAAATAAAACTTAATTCGAATATGGTTAATTAGTGAATTTATTACAGTTAAATTCCACTCACTACATGCTACAGCTACAACTATGTAACAAAAAATAACAACTGTGAAACATGTTCTGAATTACTATTAGATTTCTTACGCTATTATTAAACATATTAGAATAGTAAAAGAGGATTGATCGTGAAATAGTATATTTGCTCTTGATTTATAACTTTTTTCATACGGAAAAAATTAAAATATTATTCAAGTTTTAAACTTTGCACTCTGCAAATATGTTGCCCTCTAGGCAATGGGACTAATGTGAAATGTGGATTAATGTGGACTAATGGGAAATGCTGCACTGTTAGCAGCGCTGAAAACTTACGATTCGATTCTAATATCGAATGATTTCGATATCTTTATGTCGCTACGTAACCACCCTGGGTGCTAATGGAAGCTTAATTGGACTTGAATTGAAAGTAGAACTATTCACCTAAGCGACCACGAAACTATAGATTCGATACTAATATCGACCCGTTTCTAGCATTTTTGATATGTATCCCGACAGTACTCTTTTTCCAGACTGTAAGAAATATAGTTAAAATTGCTCTAGATATATCAGAATTAGGTTGAAATACACACATAAATCCACTTTTATATTCTGTATAAATAGAGAGTGAGCGAGCGAGCGAGCGAGCGAGAGAGAGCGACTCAAGGCATCACCACCTCCACATTGCAAAAGCATATATCAGGAATTGAATTGAAAATCTATGTAAAGACTTTCTGCTGTGGCATGCTTCATAAAGACAATTCCAGTCTGCTCACGTGACCTTTGGGGTTCATGAATTTTTTTTGCGAGCGTTCCGACTTTGGATTCTCTGTTTATACCTTCTGTTTATGCATCGAATAACTTTTCAAGAACATAAATGACATTCTGTATTATGAATGTTGAGAATTACCCTCTATATGACAAATAGTTGCAAATAAATACACTACATGATTTATTTATTGCTATTGAACGAGTTTCTTAACTTGTATTTACATCCTCATACCGACCTACTGTGAAAATCATCTCAGATGTTATATTTTAAACATAATAATTACTATGTTCTGCAATGATTATGTTATATATACACAACTTATGTATTCTAATGTAATTATTTTATATAATTTTTCATGCATTGCGGAAAATATAATTTTAAAAAAAGGATTAGCCTAGACGGGATTCGAACCCTCAACCTCATGATTTGAAATCCGATAGCTTACCAATGAGCTAACACAACCTTCTAGCGATGGATAATGGATCTCAAGATAATTATGACATTCATTTCCATTACAAACGCCGTTTCTGTTCTACTTTGACTTTTATTTTAGTACTCAGGCGATAATTATGTTCTATTTCTTAACTTTGAGCATTCTTTTACATATGGAAAGATTCCTTAACGTATTTAAATGTTCCATTACGTATGGAGAGCTAAAAGACAAACAAGCATGTGCTGACATTGAAAAAAAAAAGTTTCGAAATATTGTATCATTAAGTATTTCAATCAATGTTGCTTTTTTAAACACTTGGTAACAAGTCTTATTATATTTAAAAGAAGAAAAACACATCTGCAAACTTTTTCCCGATTGCAAAGGCTGGCTTGGAGGTTCGAACCTGGCTTACTTTTTCCCGAAGATACCCGAAGCTGGACTTAGAAAATTATTGCCTCAAAACACCAGTAAAGAATGCGCTCAACCTTTTTGAGACAAGGTGTACATATGAGCAATTGATTACCATTTCTCTCTGTAGAACAAATGTTCTCATATAAATATTCTGTTATTTATTCATTATTTATATGTCGTCATCCGACACGTGTCATGAAAGTCGTGGAATTTCCTGCCAAAGGTCAGGGAAATATATTTTTCTAGATCGTTAGGTGGAGTGGATTGTAATCCAACTACAGAACAGTATCTAGGTAATTTGAGTTTGGAAATGTGCGTGCACACGCCAGGGGACGCACAATCGAACTTCTTTCCTATTGTCGCTCGAAAGTTAAAAGAAGGGGGGAAAAAAATCTACTATTTTGTCAACTTACTCTCAGTCTACTTCTATTCTACACTTTGATAAGTACACATATTAAAACGAGAGTTGCAGTAAAAAGAAGATCGGAGAAACTCCCGAATTTTTATTCAGTATCTGGTGGAATACATGACATATAGTACCATTGTTCATGTTACGAAGGTCCTCTAACGTTAAAATCTGTTGTAAGAATGCAAGTGGACAACTCGAAACGAGATTAAAAAAAAAAAAATCCAGCATTTCAGTTCTTTGAAAAAAGCACTTTTTATTTTAATAAGTCCAGTTAATAAGATGTTTTTTTTTTCCTTTCTTCATTTTTGGCTCCCGAACCTGAGATACCATCCCAGTAACTGGTATGTTTTGAGGGAAATTAATGGAATCTTTTGTCACAGGGATGTAAATCCTGTAATAGGTGTGCTATATATATACTATGTAGAATTACGTACCTAAGAAACTGTCTAGTTTGTTTCTAGAAATTTATATATATATATATGCAAGTATCAGTGGTGCAAAGTATATCCCACGAAACACGGATGGAGCTTCACAGATTCCTTTTGTTCAGCAAAGGAAAAATTAAATGAAATTTTCGAGTTCAACGTCCCACGATTATGCCCTTCAAGCCAAGGGAGACGATAATTAATGCAACTGAATGATAGAAGAATTGGTGGAATGAGAAAGTGAGAGGAAACGGGAGTATCCCCACAAACTAACTTAGCCGGAGATCGAACCAGGGACACCACGCACCAGAGGTAAGCCCTTTACTACCACTGAGCCACAAAGAAGTTTGTGGTGGACAACATCGTGCACGAGTTTTCTCAAGGTGCCTCCTTGTGCGACAAGGAAGTTCAATAGTTTTATCTGACAATAGAACATGCATACATAAATAGTATTTTAAGTAGGAATACAACTTTAAATACAAAATTTAATAAAATCCACTGGGCTGTTTTTTTAACTGGGTTTTTCACAACTGTCCTAAATATAATAGGTCTGTTGTGTTTATGTAGTTATGTACCTATAGCTTTAATCAGTGAATATACTAAGTTAGTTTAATAATAGTGAATATATAGCATATTTAATTATGTTTTCGTAATTAGATAATGAAAGCTAAAAGTATGGTTTAGATGATGGCGATGATAGAAAATATCATATTGCAGTTTAAACAGAGAGAGCAGAAAAAAATGTTTAAAATTGATAATAACAAGTATGGATCCAGTAGGTAGTTCGAATAAATTAATGTTAATTTATGGCGGTGGTTCCCAACCTTGTTTACCTGGTGCCCTCCTTCGTCAACCATGCATACTTTGTCCCTTTCCCCTCTCCTTTCAGCTCATTGGTCGTGCTTGCTCTTTATCTGATCTCTTCTGCGATTTTAGATGCAGAATTTGAGTCCTAAAATTTCGATGACAGTTTATTCCTGTAAGAAGCTGATTTTGGGAGTGAAGCACAATTTACGAACTTCACTTATTTACCTCAAATAAGAATACTCTTACCTTGTATCTCGAAGTACTAGCTGTACCTTTTTAAACAGCTTGTATGCTCTGACACTTTTGTGGATAGCATCTGAACATTGCTAAAGTAGAAATATATATATATATATATATATATATATATATATATATATATATATATATATATATATATATATATATATATATATATATATATATATATGAAGTTTCCTGTCTTCTTATCCGACTTTTCCAAAGGAAAAGGGAGCCATGATGGCTTAGTGGTAGAATGGGGTCCCTGGTTCTATTCCAGCTCGCGCCAAGTGAGCTTTGTGGTGGACAGACAATATGTGCGTGGGTTTTCTCGAGATGCTCCCGTTTTATTCCTTCTACCATTGCATTCATTTCTCATCATCACCGTGTCCTTTAGCGTAGCCGACATAATCGTGAGACGTAAAACAAAGATTTCATTTTTTCCTTGGAAGGAAAAGTAGTGCATCTTACTTTTCAAAACTGTAACGAAGGCGACTTTTTCGAAGAAGTACGGAGAACATATAGGCTTACAACTAATTTTAATTTGTTCGTGTGAGTAAGAAAAATTGAATGAATTTTTAGGTAGGAACAAGTAGAGATAAACCGAAAATACAAGTTCCCGGCGTCCAAAGCTGTGGAACAGAGTCTGTTACTGAACCGATCTCGTCCAGCAAATTTAGTTCTGATCCCGCCAGTAGATATGCGCGTAGAGTGAAAGTATAATAATAAGTTCCTGTATACGTATGTCGGGAGTTAATAATTCACTTTTTCAACCAGTTGTAAGATGTAAACACTAAAATGTGAAGACAGCAAGTGAATATCAGTGATAAGTTTAACTGTGGTTCGTACTTTTTCCCAAGAAGCCGAGTTCGTTACTGGTTGAGAAGTGAAGCTGTTTACTTTTCTTTCCGATCTGTTCGACAAGAAGACTGGAACCGTAACATACGTTTCCAGTATGAGACTGACTAAACTACAATAGTTCGTGATATAAAGCAAGTATGTTCTTATATTTGGATCATTCATCATTTATCCGCTAACATCTAACAGTATTTATTCAGTACGAGCTCCTCCCTGGCTAAGCGGTTAGCATACGCGCCTTTGGCGTGGGAGACCCGGGTTCGATTCCCGGCGGGAGCTCATGTGGTTCGGATTCCACGTTAATCAGTAGGTTCACGTCTCATATAGCCTCGCTGCTGAAAGAGACGTTAAACTCTAAATCAACTCAAGTATTTATTCAGTTAAATTTACTTCAGTTTTCAGAGATGATACCGTTATAAGAAAAATCAAAAATCTTTACTTTCTTTGCTTTGTTTGAGGAAACATTTAGTTTTAATTTGCTTTTTTTTTTCCTTGGGGCCGCGGTCAGAGTGGTAGAGCATTCACCTTTGGTGCATGGGGTCCCTGGTTCGATCCCAGCTCGCGCTCCGTAAACTTTGCGGGTGTTTTCTCGGGGTACTCCCGTTTCCTCCCACTTTCTTCATTCCACCATTTCATTCATTTCTCATCATCACTGTCTTCTTTAGCGTAGCGGGCATAAGCATGGTATATAACTGGTTTATTTTTTCTTTTCTCGAAAGGATTATCACTCAAGATCTGAACGTGAAAGTGACATTTATTTGTATATTACAGGTAAAAAAAAAAATAAATAAATAAAATTTTAACGGTTACTTTCCATCATTATTATTAAATCTTGAAGTCTTTGTTTTTAAGTATACTAAAAATAAAATAGTAAAGATGTAAGGAGAACTGTTAACATGAAAGAAATATCCTCCCGATAACAAATGTCTTTCTTGTGAGCAGATTATTAACTGTTGTATTTTTTTCATTGCATTACTTAAACTTTTTTAGTACATTGTTCTTTGTTTTTGAGAGTAATATGTTCTCTTTCTTTTAGAAAAGTGCAACAGCAGTTGCCTACTGTAAACGAGGAAATGGACTGTTAAAAGTTAACGGAAGACCACTTGAAATGATAGAGCCTCGAGTTCTTCAGTACAAGCTACAAGAACCAATTCTTTTGTTAGGAAAGGTGGGTAGAGATTAAAAAAAAAAAAAAATTGCTACAACAGTACTTTTCATCACACTCAATATTCCCTACTAAAGAGGACACATAGTTAATTTACCGTCATGTGCACGTGGAGGCGTGGGATAGCTTTATTTCAATCAGTGTTCGATGTGTAAAGTCTTGCTTAATTAGCAACAGCAATGATATTGGGCGGTATTCAGAGAGAATTCGTTAAGCAAGCGTTAGTCATGCGATTAGTTAGTGTCGTAATAGTTCTGTACTAAGTGTATCATAAAAATAATAAAAAGGAATAAAATATTATCGAAATAAAGATCAAATTAAGTAATATCAATAACTAAAGGAACAATGAATTTGTAAATAAAGAGTTGAGTCAAATAGTTAACGAGTGGTTACAATCTCTTTAGTGTCACAAATGACAATATTTTATTGATGAAATAATTCACTTATAACGGTATATATGTTGTAACAATATAATTATTCAACTGTTAACATTTAGTAGTGTTGAGTTCAACATTTGACACAGTGTGTAAACTTAATTGCATAACATATAATTTATAAATTCACTCCATACAGAATTAAGCTTAATATTTAAGTGTTCAAATTTGCCTGTCACTTTGAGACCTCCCAATATAATGTCACATAAGTTCTCTATTGTCATACTTTACCTTATTGCAGATTCTGCTTAGATTTGACTAAACAGTGGTCTCTCTTTCTGTATTTAAAATTTCATAGAGACTTTTCCATTTCGGTGGAGGATGATTTTTTGGTTGAAAACCTGGTCATTTTATATGAACTATTGTCCTTGTTTATTTCAATTATTTTTCCTTTCTAATTTGCTAAAAGCCATTATAGAAAATTTACAAAATCTTAGGGAAGTCCTAATGAAAAAAAAAAAATATCTAACGGTGGAGAAATAAGTATTTTGAGTTTTACTTTACCCTTAGGTTTACTTTCATTTTTTCCTGATTTTGTCCGAAATTTTAATTACTACTTACAAACACTGCTAATAAAACTTCAACTGACCAAAGCAGTATATTATATTTGTGTTACATAGCCGAAGCTGTAACACAAAGGACGGTATTATGCATCAATTGTCCAAGCGCCAAAACACGGTTCGGAGATATTGAAGGAAACAGAAACAAGTTACCATTACGATCCATTGCTTGGCACTTGGTCGAATAGGTTTTCCTGAACGTTTAAACAAATAGTTGGATTTCAAACAATTTTTTTTTTCATTATTTACGTTGTTAGAAATAATAAAATCAATAAAATGTTAGAAAAAATGAGAAAGGGCTTTGAAGAATATGGGATGAAAATAAATGTTAGAAAGACAAAAGGCATGGTGATTGGAACGAAGGGGTCTGTCAAATATAAAAGTAGGAGAGGATAAAATAGAATAAGTGAATAGTTTTCGATACCTGGGTAGTATTCTTAGTAATGACATGAAATGCGAACGTGAAATAAAAGCAAGGATAGGAATGGCGAAAGAAGCCTTTAGGAGGAAGAAAAGTATTTTGTGGGACCTTGAATAAAGAGTTGAGAAAAGACTCATAAAATGCTTCGTGTGGAGTGTTGTACTGTATGGGGCGGAAACGGACATTACGTAAAGGTGACGGAAATCGACTGGAAGCCTTCGAAATGTGGGTGTGGAGAAGAATGGAAAGAATTAGTTGGGTAGAGCGGAAAACGAATGAGAGAGTGTTAGAAATGGTGGGTGAGAAAAGAACACTTTTAGATATTATTAGGAAGAGAAACTGGTTGGGACATTGCCTAAGAAGAGATTGTATCATGAGGGACGTCCTAGAGGGTATGGTGGCAGGAAAGAGAGGGAGGGGGCGAAGGAGACTACAATTAATGGATGATATTAAAACAAAAAGATCATACGCGAAGACGAAAAGGTTAGCGGAGGACCGTGGAGCATGGAAGCTTCTCAGCTGCGGCAAGTGACCTGCCAATAAAGGCAGAATACCTATGATGATGATTTACGTTGTCTCCTACTTACTGATGTACAAATCTCGAAAATCGCAAAATTGCGCTTTGTCAATTGGTCAATAAATAAATAAATAAATAAATAAATAAATAAATATATGGATGGTCTCACGCCAAAGTGAACTAACTCCAAATTTCTATTTTTTGAGTTAAACATGGGAATAAGTTGCAAATTATGTAGTCTTTCTTATGCCAAAATGAACCAAGCTATTTTGTAAAATGATATTTTTTTACGATAGGATTTTTGTTTGGCATGAGGTTAACAACACTGGGTTTAGGGCGACAGAACGAACTATCTACACAAACAAGATGGCTTCTCCGGGAGTTAGTTCAAAACGAACGCTGAGAAATGTTCGCGTTAATTATGTAGATGAAGACGGTTCTGACATAAGTTGTGGATCCTCAGATGTCTATAAACCAGATTCTAATGCGGGGACGACTGAGACGGGCAGACATATTTTGTTTATTGGTCAAATTAGATCAACAGAGTAATATTGTGTTTCTTATCCTGTGTTATGAATTCGAGTTAAACTCTTCATATGCCAAAGTGAACTAACTTTAAAAAACAGTTTGCGAACGCTCGTGTGAGTGACATATTAGATGTATAACAGTATGGCAAATCTCGCAAGTATATTACACACTAAGTGTTAAAATTATTGAGTATTAGTGACCAAATACGGAATAGTATACTTATTTCCAGAGCAATTTGTATTTAGTTCATTTTGGCATGTCAAGAGTATTATCACTTTTCATAAGTTCGAACGAAAAGAGATGGATCATACCAATAAATAGAACTCTCAGAATTCTGATGTATGAGCAACTGACGAAACAATAAGAGTATTACAAGGCTGAACCCAACCCATGACCCGACTCGAGCTTAAAAGCTTGACCTGACCCGTAACACGAGTACATCTGACCCAACCCGACCCGTAACCCGAGTTACTGTGACCCAACCCGTGATCCGAGTTAGAAAGACCAGATCCGTGACCCGAGTTTCCCTCACCCGATTCGACCCGTTTGAAAGCACTAATAGTACACAGGGAACGCTGACAGTATTCTACTTTCTGCGAAAATGAAAATGAAATGAAATCTTTAAGTTTAACTTCCCACGGTTATGCCGGTTAGGCTAAAAGAGACAGTGATAATGAGAAATGAGTGAATGAAGAAAGTGGGAGGAAACGAGAGAACCCCGAGAAAACCCACGAGCACGGTGTTTGTCCACCACAAAGTCCACACGGCGCGACCTGGGTTCAAACCAGGGACCGCAAGCACCGGAGGTGAACGCTCTACCACTGAGCCACCGCGCCCCCATTACTTTCTGCGAGTTACAACAGACTTTTGAAAATATAACTCGCACAAACGAGAATACTGTCAGGGTTCTCTCTTCGTATCAATGGCAAATCAAATACCAAAGTCTTATGCCATAGTGAACTAAGTTACAATTTGTATTAATATTATTGTATTTTGCACTATTATTTTGTTGTTACCCACTTAATATTCATCGTAGTTAAAAGATCAAAATTTGTAACAAAAGATAGAAATAAAGCTATATTTTCAAGTGTTATGTAGATTTTTTGAAACAACTAAAACTTTAAGCCTCGATTTCTCGAAAAGCTGTTTTTGGCGGTTGGTTCACTTTGGAATGAGACCATCCATATATACTGCTGCTTTGGTCAGTTGGAGTTTTATTAGCAATCTTGAATTTTCCAAATCTGCAATGAATAACGTACAAATTGATAAACACTATGTTATTTTACCACGGGTAATTGTTGACTATTTTCAAACACCTTGTTTCTGCATCGAACGATTTCTTGATTACAAATCCTGTCCTTGTAATCTTAAAAATTGTTATGCACGTACACAAAATTTAAGATATTACAAAAATCTTCGTTCAGTTTCACCCACAAAAATTGACATTATAATTTTTATGAATAAAATTAATATTTTTTCTCATTCTTGATTCGTGGTTTCATTACATAAGGAGGGTATATTTTTTGGTATTCAGAGTCTGCTTGGAGTTTAGCTAATAAATTGATTTAAGTATAATTAATTAATTTAACCCCAATACATCGGGTGAGAAAGATAAATTTGGCAACTACGGAAATTGGACGTGCGCATACGTAGTCTGTAAAAATGAAACTATATATAATACGAAATTCGAAATGTTTTCTTTGTGGCTTCTAGATTTGAAATCGAATTATAACTTATTTCTGAGGGTCGTATTTATGGGAGGAATAAGTAGGAGTCAATTAATATGAGCGACAATACAAGGATTATCTTGTAGTTATAAGGGAAGATAATTTATTGATCATTTGTATGTATACTGGGAATTTTCTACTCATCTCTCACTGTTCACTTTAAGAAATAGCTCTGTTATAGTAGAGCACTCGGCTTAATAGGTGCTTCATAGTTAATTCATCCGAGGTGGGGAAAGGAAAGAAAGAGACAGTCAGGTAATCAATTGCCTTTGTATTGTCTAATGTAAGTTTATTATAGCTAAACCATTGTACCCTATGCTCTAAATTAGTCACATGTAATTAACTAAGTCAACTACTGCGTGTTAATCAGATTCTGAATACACTGCTGATAACCATGCATTAGTCAACCCCTTAATATGGTGCCAGTCATACGTCAAAACAACTCTGCATAAGGGCCATTATATTTATAGAATCTAATATTACTTCAATAGAAATTTTCGTTCACGTTCTGCAGCGTATGATTTAGAAAGAACCATGTCTATTCCTTTGGCGTAAGAAATGATCCAAGGTTGATGTATATGTTGTTTCGTATCCTAAACGCCGATTGAATAGAAATGAGACAGCATTGGTATTTAAGGAAAATGATTGTGTGTATGCTAATGATGAATCATATCCCGAATTCGAAATCTAATGAGACATTATAATTACTACTGAAGCATTTTTGAATTTCATTTGTTTTCTTGGTTACTCTGTAGAGAAGCAGTTTAATCTATATATTATTTTTCCTTTCACTATAGGAGAGATTTTCTGATGTAGATATCAGAGTTCGAGTGAAGGGCGGAGGTCACGTATCTCAGATCTACGCCATTAGGCAAGCAGTCTCTAAGGCTTTGGTTGCTTATTATCAGAAATGTAAGTGATCTGTTTACTTTGTTATTCTGTTTAATAGTAAGTGTGATAAAGTAAGAAAATTCGTTTGATTGTATGAATGTGTAAGAATAAATTGTACGGGGGCGCGGTGTGGCTCAGTGGTAGAGCGCTCACCTCCGGTGCTTCGGGTCCCTGATTCGATTCTAGCTCGCGCCGTGTGGACTTTGTGGTGGACAATCACCGTGCTCGTGGGTTTTCTCGGGGTTCTCCCGTTTCCTCCCACTTCATTCCACCATTGCATTCATTTATCATCACCGTCTCCTTTAGCCTAACCGGCACAACCGTGGGACGTAAAAACTGAAAGATTAGAATAAATTGTAAATATTTTCATTATCAAAATTATGTAATTCGGAGAACTTGTAATTACACCCATCAAAAGGTTATAGCTGTAATGTTAATAGAAGAAATCATTAAGTTCTATTAATCAGTAAATAACCAGGACTATCATTTTTTTTTGCTGGACATATAATTATCGTTTACCAACACAATTTTCCTTCTTAAGCTTTATCTTAATTTGTATTAAAAGTTTTTACTAAACGTTTCTAGAACTAGAAAGTGCTGCTAGATTAATAATTGCTAATGATGGATAAATGAGATAATGATTACATGATGAATGTTCTCACATCGTCACTACCACTGAAGCAGTTAATTAGCGGCACTAAGTATACACTTTTCTTCAAGATGATTCTTCATTCATTTTGGACTGAAGTCAACTTAATTGCTTTTCGCCCATAATTGTTGCGATACATAGATATACCGTAGACGTGAAAGTTAAAGACATTCTAAAAGTAATAATATTTAACCGATAAAAAAATTTTTTTAACAAGTGTGCGCCATATGGATTTCGATAACTGTGAATTGATATCCACAAAATTAGAGTGAAATATATAAGTAAGAAAAATCTCAGTAGCATGCATAATTCTATGATATTCAAGTATGCTGGCAATATAACAACTTAAAATTACTTGAGTAAAGTTAGGCAACGTGTATGAAGGGGGCTATAGTCGAATTCGAGTTCTCGGCTTCCTGTGCCTTCGTTAACCAACTTTTCGCAGACTAGCCAGGTGCGTTTACTCTGAAGGTCAGCAATCCAGGCTACATGGACTGTACTACAATTTATATACCTGTATTGTGTTTGGATAAGCCATTCGATTGTATATGAAAGAACAATACTCGCAGCACAAAACTAAACTCTTGAGACACTTTTTTTGGGGGGGAAGGGGTCTTTTATTCACCAGACTACAATATCTTTTATGTCATAAAGTTCTGAATTAGCATACTACCCCGAAATTACATCAGTTCTGCGTTCGGAATTAAGTCAGCTGAATAAAGTGATGTAGGAGTAGTTTGGAGCTCAATCCTCTCAAATGTTCCCTCACTCTATGAGAACTTTGTGTTTTTGAATTATGTTGAGCACTGACCGTTCAAGACCAATACGATGTTTTGATAAACGCTTGTTTAATGGGTGGGACAAAAAGGGTAGAATAATTACGTTAATTGTGGTTTGTTTCGTAGGTGATCCGTAAGGTCATCTCATAATCGCAGAATACAATTATTACCAATAGAAAAATATAATGTGCTTTACCTCTTCTGTAACTCTACTCTTCAGATCGACGAAGCATGCACCATATTATCAATCTGTACACAATTGTTCGGGCATGCGCCAGGAATGTACTGTAACAATATAGAATGTCTTACGGAATCTTTCAAAGCAAGAGATAGGAGTATTTTTTATTTGACGACCTATTGTAAATCTGCACGGGAATTATTTTTTCTTTAAGTGGCAACTGTTAATACATTGTTATTGCTCCCTCAAAAGCTTAAAATACATTTTTTTTTTTTCACGTTAAAGTTTAGAGAGACGTTCATGTAATTGACATTCGTAGATTTTCGGAAGCAGTGGAGGCAGTTAAATACGCAGTTTACATGTGAATTCTAAGTCTCACGTGTTCCACTAGAATAATTTTAACACGGATTCCAGACATATTTATGTGGGCCAACCGTGGCTCGACCCAGAAAGCATTGACTTGATTCAGCACGACTAAACTCCCGTAATTTCGTACTGACAAAAGCATTCTGACTTGTCAACCCTTGCTGGAATCCCAGTGCGAAAAGACCTCTAGTGTCATAGAGAACAAAACACTTAACGAGAAGGTACAGAATTTTAGTCTACGAACTGTTTCATAGTTTTGAATGAATAAAATCATGACTGAGATTTTCCAATGACACACTTAATTGCTTAAGCTTTTCTTACATTTTCATCGTTAGTTTACATGAGAAGACATCACCTGTTCCGGAAGAGTACAAGAAGTTAATTTATGAAAATATTTAATGACGCTTGTTGTAACAATTTGTTAACTTACTTGTATTAATGCGTGTAATATTTGATGAACTATTAAGTACACGGTTTCGGTGTTCCCCGACGCCTTTTTCAGAATCACTGATACTTGCAGTATCTGCTGATTTATGTGTCAGGGAACACCGAAACAGTACAGTTAATAGTACATTAGATATTTGACGCCGTAAGTAAGAGTAAGTTTGCAAATTAATACGTGAAACACTTTAGGACCAAAATAAGGACTTCCATTAAGTATGTAGGTGATTCATTTAGTTCAGTTACGGAAGAGAATGCTTACTTATTGCGTTAGCGCCCTTTTGTACCGAGACAGTTTTGATAGGTGCTACTACCTTCTTCGATCGGCGACGGCGTCTTCATTCCAGTTTTGAATTCCGATAGTTATCGCGCTGAATATTTAAAAGTGTTCCAATATATTTAAGACAAGGAAACCATATACTTTCTTCCAATTCACTTCTGTAAATGTCTCACTTGCAAAGTGAATGGAATGTGATCAAATATTCTAAAATTGGCACTAATAATAATAATAATAATAATAGATTAATAATGAAATAAACTGTTCATACAATTTCTACTGCTAATCACACGTGTTCATTCGTATTGCAAAGGAGATATTTAAAGAATTGAGTGGTTTACTTATCTTGAATATAGTGGAGCAGCAGCAGGATAGCCACCGAAATGAAGAAACTGACTTACAAATTAGTGTTAGGGTGTCCGGCATCTACACTACAAGTAAAAATCTTCTATAACTCATCAAGTAATAAGTTTAATTCAATACGTTTATATATATAAAACAAAGCAACTCAAGTTTTTGTGCTACCAGCACCGTCTTACTGTGTAAACATTATGCAACGTAACATGAAGGAGCTCTTAAATGAGGTCTTCAGTGGCGTTGGACAAGTGTGCCAGATCCTTACTATGGCTTCCCAACATGATTTGATTTTTTTTTCTTTCTTTCGTTGGGGATACATAAAAAACAGTTTCCAAGTTTAGTTCATTTGCATCGGAGAACTGTTGGTGCTTGTGAAACTACAACGGAGATGCTTTGAAAACACATGGTGTGAGATAAAATTTTGTTTATACGTGTGTAGGGCAACCTGTGGTGCACATGCTTGGTTTGTTTTGTTTTAAAACGTATTAGATTAAACGTAATACTTGCTGAATTATAAAAGTTTTTTTATATTGGCAGAGTTGGTGTTGAACACCCTGTATTAATACAAAGGTTCGTCGATCGAAGAAGGTGGTAGCATATATCGAAACTGTATTGACATAAAATAAAAACTGTAATGCAATGGGTAGGGAATCTTTTTCCTTAATTTAAGACCTGGTATATTTTATACCAGTATAAAAATATTTCTAGTTCACCCCTCTGGTGTTAGCTCGCGCACTTTTTGTGTACGGGGACCCGCGTTCGATTCCCGGTAGGTGGAGAGCTTCCACCTTAAACTGTAGGTCCACGTCTCATGAAGCCTTGGTGCTGAAGAGACGAGAAGCTCCAGCCAATCAACCAAAATGCTTCTGGTATCGAGGTATGGAAAAAAAAAACCGTCGTATTTTACTTGAGTAATACGAGAATGGATTGGAAAGTTCTTGGTTTACCTTCCAAATTAGAAAATATTTGGATAAGTTATGTTTTATTCTTCCACGTAATCCCCTTATTGAGATACATTTACGCCGCCTCTGCGGTAACGCTTTTATATCACTTTTAAAAATGATTCCGTGAGCCCTGCAAAATATTCCAGTACAGCACCTTTCATTTCATCCCTGCATCCGAAGAAAATTGCTGGTCTCCCTCTCCACCCCCCCCCCCCAAAAAAAAAAAACTTTCAGATTTCTAAGTGGAAATCCGAAGAGGGCAGATCAGGCGAATAGAGCAGGTGCAAAACTGTTCGAATCCACAGGAATGAATGTTTATCATGATGCAAGTCATATGAGAACGCGCGCACTGTCCGGGTGATTTTCTCCATGTCAGATATTTGTCACTTCCGCCGACTTGGCACCTTATGTATTCCTCACCTGAAACAAGAGAGAAATGAAATTTTACACAGTCATTACCAACGGATATAGCTACGCAGCTAGTGTATAAGACAAAATAATTGCTTCCTTCTAGTCAGGCCACGAACTTTCCAATCCACCCTCGTACTTGAGTAGGTTTCGTAAAATCATTTGAAGTTCTATTAATCAGTAAATAACCAGGAATATCATTCCTTATTGCATTATATTATTTGTCGTTTACTAGCCTTTCCTTCTGAAGCTTTATCTTAATGGGTATTAAAAAGTTTTAACTAAACGTTTCTAGAACTAGAAAGTGCTGCTAGATTAATAATTGCTAATGATGGATAAATGAGATAATGATTACATGATGAATGTTCTCACATCGTCACTACCACTGAAGCAATTAATTAGCGGCACTAAGTGTACAGTTTTCCTCAAAATGTTCCTTCATTCATTTTGGACTGAAGTGAATTTAGTTCATTTCGCTCGTAGTGTGTTAGGATGCATATTTATTTATTATTTATTGAATACAACAGGTGTATACCCATTGACAGTGGTCAGTAGTATACATAAATGATTACATCTCATGATATTTGTTCTACATGCTAAACTATGTAGTCAAAGTATTTTTTAATACGTACCTCAAACATATCTATTGTGGGGCATTTTATTTGAACACTATTGTAAATTGTGCACATTGTTCTAATAGGTGATATACTTAATGTATTAGTACGCTGTGGTGGTTCATGAAATGTTTGTAGCCGTGAACGCGTTCTACTGTTCGCAACATGAAGGGACATTTCGGACAATAATATTGGCGAATCTATCTCATTATGTATAAGTTTATGTAAAAAAAACACACACACACACAAGGAAATTAGCTCTTGTTTCAAGAGAACGCAAAAGAATATGTATACAATAGACATGAAAGTCAAAAAAATCCTAGCGATAGTAATGTTTAACCGACAAAAAAATTAGCAGTGGATATCGAACAAATTTTGTGAGAAATAACTAAATAAGCTGATTGGAGTTGATGTTTACAGAATTAGGTTGAAATATTTCATATACATAAGAAAAATCTTAGGACCTAATTTTCTGCATGTTATAGATCTATACATAATGAGAGATCAGTGTTCTGATAGAACGAAATTATTCCTGAATATTAATAAGTTCAGTTACTTCGATTTATTAAATAATAAGAAAAGTACAGGGTGTCCCGAATGGGACTGACTGTTTTTAAGTGTATAGTTTTAAAATGGTCAGAGATACAGAAGAAAAAAAAATGCATTTTAAAGGATAACTCAAAAAGTTTTATTTGGTCTTACTTACAAGTCATTCTAACTCAGTGTAACTCCACGTGAGCTCCATTTCTGACTCTTACAATATCTCGTCTGAACTCAATCCCTCTCCACGTATTCTGTAACATCTAAGGTGTTACTGAAGGAATCCCATTCATAATACGGTTCTTCAGTTCATCCAAGGTTACGCACCTTTTCACCAGAATGCACAAGGTTTTTCACATACTCCTGCAGGAAGAAGTCCAGGAGCACACTTTTGTCTCTGCAAACCACCACACGCATTGCGCCTTTTCGATTGCCGACGCCATTTCTGTTTATCGGCGATATTAGCGCTGTCATCGGTAGTTGTGCAAGTATGAAAATTTGCTGAACAAAACTTTTTGAGTTTTCCTTCAATATGAATGTTTTTTTTTTTTTTTTCGTCTGTATCTGACCATATTAAAACTATACACTTTTAAAAACCGTCAGTCCCATTCCGGACACCCTGTATTTCATTTTCGTTATATATATCAACACATCATTACGGTACAGAAAGTTGAGAAAACTGCTCAGTAATGTCAGGACGGGAACAGATATTAATTTCTATTACTAATTCGTGTTCAAATTACGTTTAATTTCCCTTGTGACATAGTATGCGCACCACACATAAAGTCATTTCAGGTATAAAACTAAGAATGAATGAATTACGGTTACGATATTATTCAACGCACGTACAAAACACACCAGCTAGATAAAAGTTGAAGAATAAATTATCCTTTTTCTTATTTTCCTATAGTATCAACCTTTTAAAAGATTATTCAGTAAAGACTTCATTTTATGATTTGTGACAATCCTGTAAATAGTAAATTTTCTCAGTGCACTGACTATACTTGTATGTATGTTGGCATTCTGAATAAAGGATGACTTTTTTCTTTGTAAATTACATAATTTATTTCGTCCAAATGTATTAAACAGCAAGCGAGCTCCCTCGTGACCCTATGGTTAACGTACACCGATGTCTTCGGCTGGAGCTCAGTTTGCTTTGAATTTCACGTTAAGCTGTAGGTCTATTATCATATAGCTGTAGGGGACGCTAAACTTCAGTCCAGTCAAATATTTCAGCAACCTCTCTTGCATCGTCAGTAGCTCTGGGAAACACACAAAAGTTTTTTTTTTTTTTTTTTTTTTCTACTTCTCAGTTTCATTTTCTTTACTGTTCCGAGTTGAAAAATGATTAGTTGTCAATGTAAATTCCGTGTACTCGAACAACACCTTTTATGAATGAGCTACTTCTTTTGTTACCACATATCAATGTAGAAATATATTCACCATTGAAATAGACGATTATGAATTATAAGATTGCATACTTCCTCTACTTACCACTCACTTGAAATTGCTAGTAAAATCACTAACTGCGTATTGTTAAGTATTTTTTCAGTATTTTTAATTTCAAACCATGAATCTTCCATTAAGCTTCTTGATCGACACTAGCATTAATCCAACATTTTTTTGTGCAGTTAAAGTGCATTTGGGCACAGAAAGGTATATTTTTTACACTTGTATAAGTCCTTTTTTTTAAAATATATATATATATGAATGCCGTATGCGTCAAAACATATCCTCAAATGCTTATTTTTGTTATGTGACAACCAGAATGATGAAATTTGTTGTAACGTTATTTACGATACTTAGTAGAATTTACTTTGATAAATAATATCGGTTTTAATTTATTTTTAGATGTTGACGAAGCCTCTAAGAAAGAGATCAAAGACATTCTGATCCAGTACGACAGGACGTTGTTGGTCGCCGATCCAAGACGCTGTGAACCCAAAAAGTTTGGTGGTCCTGGTGCACGTGCAAGATACCAAAAGTCATACCGATAAGCTTTTTTGTCTTTTGGCTGTACAATATTGGTAAATAAATATTTTATGGGATAATATGTTTTTAATTTTGTAAAAAAGACTACTTTCCTAACCTTTTTTTTAGTAGCTCAAGAATGGTAAGAAAATTAGTTTCGAAAAGTAGATTACATATTTAAATGAACTAAAACATGTTCATTATTGCTGGCTGGCGGGCAGTGGTTCCCAACTTTTTTTCGAATGACGGCACACTTTACTGAACGCCCTCACTTGTTTAATATTTTATTAATAATAATAACGGATTAGTGTCAACCTTTAAGTTTCTGTAAAGTAGGGACTTTATGTGATACTGAGCATTGTTGCTGCCGCTGGAGGAGTTCACTGGTACAATCCATCTTAAAATAGATCTTAGCTAATTAGTAAATGCTTCACGAATTGTAAATTCTAAAATTTCACTACATACCGGGTGTGAACCATTGATCTAACTAGGGATCACTCCGATTTTGTGAATTCAATTGCTGAAAATGATTGCTAATACTGGATTCAGCACCAAAAGAAACAGAGAAAAAGAGGGTGTTTAGTGGCAGTCCGTGTACAGGGTGGGAGATAAATGAGGGCAAAGTGCGGAGATAGAATGTAGAAAATATATAGAAATGCCATGTTGATTGTTAAACGAGTAGAGGGATTGAGGTCAAATGTTGGACGTGAAGAATACATGTAGAGCTTCACTCAATAGGTGTAATGTAAGCAGAGTTTTAACTGCCAGTAGTATGTAACTGGTTGTGAGAATTCACCAGTGCTACAACCGGCACGTTTGTTGGAGGGGGTAATTAATATATCAGAACCCTGAATGGGACAAATATCTGTGCACGGGTACCACACCAGCATTCATTCAGTGGAACTACTCATTCCGTTACACATTGCAAACATTCTTGATTTTCCAGGATTCGATCCTATCTCTTTCTACCTGTCGTGCATACGTGCTCATGGACTGTACTATAGGGTCTCTAGTTCTTAATTCATGTCACCTTAACGACAATATTGATACATTGCCATAGCGTGAAACACGTGTTACAGAGGCCTCAAACTGTTTTGGTCACTATTGATTTCAATAGACCGTGTGCGTCAAGAGCCATATAACACATGATCCCTTTCCCGTATGTTCTTGCGATAAATCCAACATGGCGGCTTTTCAAATGTTTCCCATGATTCACATTATGTCTATTCAGTGGAGCTCTACATGCATTCCTCATATCCGACATTTGACCTCAATCCTTCTACTTCTTTCATAATTCACATAGCATTTCTAAATATTTTCTACGTTCTATGGCCGTACTTTGCACTCATTTATGTCCCAGTCTGTATATGGTCTGCCACCAAACACCCTTTGTTCTGTTTTTTTGGTGCTGAATCCAATGCTAGCAATCTTTCAGTAATTGAATTCACCAAATCGGTATGGTCCCTTGTAAGGCATTGTCATGGAGGGAGCACGGCTCACTAAAAGAGCGCTTACCTTTGGTGCGTAGGCTTCCTGGTTCGATCCCCGAACAAGTAAGTTTGTAGTAGACAACATCGTGTCCATAAGTTTTCTTGGGATACTCTCGTTTCCTCCCACTTTATCATTCTCCTATCATCATTCATTTGTTTTAATCGTAATCTCCCTTAGCCTAACAGACATAATCGTGGAACGTTAAACTGGAAGATTTCATTTGTTATGGGTTGGAATCTCCTGAGCATGGATGTACACTGATGTCCAAAATGGTAGTCGCATATCTATAACTGTCTTCTTGTAAGAATATAATTTGATAATGATTTTGCAGGGTACTTTTAATGCTGATACTACAGTGAAACTTGTCAACTTGGCCACCTCTCTAAGTAGGCCTAGTTCGTCTTGAACCTGCATTTTCCCATAAGATATTCGTTACTTACTACTCTATAAGTTGGCCACCTGTCTATCTTGGAAGTTGGCCACACTGAAGCAATGTTTATCCTATGATGATAATGATAAATTTACCTGCGTATCTTGGCCACGCAAAATACCGTTATTTTTCTTAACTCTTTCGAATTCTCATATGAGAGGCAGATGTTCTGTATTTGTGACTGGAGAAAAGAAGCAAGAATTCCCGCGATTTGCTCTTGGAGGTCAATGGTCAGAAGACTACTCTGATAAAGGGATGGTGAAGGAAGATGTGAATAACAAAAAGCACGTACAGGAATTCAGGAAATGGTTGTACGTTACCCTGTCTGTTTTGGTAAAACCATTAGCTATATCAGCTACTCTCATCAGTGGGGAGCTTTAATAATTCCGGAAAATTCTCAAGCTTAAAACTAACCATCTCAATTGTCAACTATTGGCACCTGTCAGCTTGTCAAAAGATAGCGGAGTTTTTGAGGTATGAATTCCCTCAAGATTTTCTCAAAACATCGTTTGCTCCGAGGGAAACACTTCTAACTCATAGAATGTGCATATCTGCCAAAAAGAATGAAGAAAAAAAAAAAAAAAAAAAAACTTCTAGTGAACCACCATTCAGTAACAACTGAAAATAAGTCATATAAATTGAATATGAATTTCTCAATTTATAACAGCTTTTCTTGCTTTCAATCTGAATAACTCAGTGTGCTATAATATCAATTTCAATAAACTGCTTACATGCATGGTTGTTTGTGATATTGTATTTTCAATCCGAATAATCCAATGTACCAGACTAGTTTTCAGGAAGAGAAAGGTATACACATATATTAAACATACTATAGTAATATTTTCTAGTACTGTATATTTTTATGATTATATAAGTTACATTATTTGTAAGTAGCTGTCGTGCAACTGCTTATTAAAATTTTACAATAAAGTAATACTAGAAATTCTATTCTAAAAATACACAAATCACACTTATTTTCTGTAAGTTGGCCACTTTTCGATGGAACCGATGGTGGCCAACATAGACAGGTTTCACTGTATGTGTATAATCGGGAAATGTATATCTGTGGTAAATTTTATAGGAAAAGAATTATAAATACGAAAATTAGAATGAGTAAAACAAAATGTTGCTAAATGGACAAGAAAGTTTATTTTCGTTTTATTCTTCTTATTTATTGCTCTTTGGACATGAAATTTGCCACATACATGTCTTTGCCGATTATGCACATACTAACACTATAAGAAATACCGGGCGAATTCGTTATCAATATGTTCTTACAACAGCATATTTATAGACATGCGACAATAATTTTTGACATGAGTATACATATCGCTATATATGTTACTGTAATTTCTCTCATAGTCTTCTAGCCTAAAGCGTAAAAATATAAAACTAAAGTGTACTAGTAAAATCTTAAAAACCTTAGTGGGTGGTAATCGGAACTGTCCGAACAGTCATATCCTCTTACTAGTGACATTGTAACTTATGTTCAACGACGTTGCCATAGCTTTGGTCCCCATTACACTGTGATTAATGACTTACACATGTGCGTTCTTTCTATATAGAGAAGGGGGAAATGAACAAACACTGACCAACTTGCCTGCATATATAGATCATCCCTTCTCAATGAAAGAAGAAATATTCTGTTGAAAGTGTCAAATGACAAAGCAACATCAAGCACTCGGAGTTTCCAGACTAATTTTTCTTCGCCAAAACATTTGAGACATTCCATTCCTTATTCATGTGACGGAGAAGATCAGCTTTTGCTCACCCCCTATTCTCGCCAAGAGCTGCCGTCCAGTTCGAATTTTGTTGGCAACACCGAATTTCGGAGAGAATATCTATTTCACTACCATGTAGTAGGAGGAGAAGGCTAATAGGTCAATTTTCTATACCACCCGCTAAGGCTTTTAAGATCCTTCCTAAAGGCAGGTTCCCGAAAGTTATGGTGTCATAAACTGTACCCCTAGATTTTAGACTTGGGACATCACTTGTATCTAGTTATTAGTTCATTTAAAAGCATTTTGTAGATACTGCCTGGTTCACTTTCTAAATATTTGATGTTCTTTATTAAATTATTTGCTATTTTTTTTTTAAAGTGGAAGTGATCGTAGCAGCGCCGTTAACTTCGATTTTTTCTGGGAAGGGGGGGGGGGGGCAAGCATTAATACGCATATTTGGGCCTCCTGAAAAAGTCGTTTTCTAATTCTTGGGCGCCCTCTTTCCATTTTTTTCTTACTATTTATAGGCCCCTGGAGCCTGTGGGTCCTCCCGCATGGCAGGTCTGCGGGGCCGTTCCATACATGAAAAATTAAGGGGACAATATTGACAAATCTCAAAACCATACGAATAAATATTATTTCTAGGGCCCCTAATAGTAGACCTTATTTTACTGAAATGGGCCCACGACTCGTTTTTGTTTTATTTGCCTTCTGTGTGCTGTTTTGTTTATGTAATGTAATGAACCTATTTGATGCTTCATTTATAATTTCTTGTTTATATCGTATATGGAGTGAGAAAATTTTGTCTTGAAATGGGCCCCTCGAACGGCGAGAGCTTACCTGGGGGCAATTGCCCCTCCTGCCCCCCCACAAGTTATGGCCCTGGATTGTAGCGTAGATCTGTAAGCGCTATTAATTTTTTTTAACGTATTAAATAATGCCAGCGATAGAATCTGGAGAATAGCTTTCTAGAATTTAGCAGGTCAGTATTTGAAGTGGGTTTGTATAACTAAGCAAAGGTAGTTTGAAGCAATTGTATAACTACTGAACTGGAAAATACAAATTAGTACTTGTCAGAAGAGTTCTTGAAGGGTTCCTGACATGGTGAGTATGCTTCTGATGAGAAGGATCACTACTTCCCTTTGGTACATCTCTATTATCTTAGCATTTTTCTTCGAAGTTAATTGTTTACTGAACTTAAAAAGTATTTTCTATTGTTGCTACGTTTCTTTCCATTGTCGACTTAGGCTAATATTAGGGTTGCCATAATTTTTTTATCCAAAATACTGACAAGCCTTAAAACGACGATCCATCAAAGAACGACAGAATAAATATTTTGAAATTTCTTACGTAAAAATCACCTTCTTAGGTTACCACACAATTGTTTACTGTAATACTTATAACACTATTGGAAACTAACATGTTTTTTATATTTTTTTCATTAACACAAATGTAATAAATCATGGCATTAAATTACGTAGATTAAGTCTATCCAAAAGAACCCTGGAATGGAAAAATGAGACATTTATTAAAAGCATAACCTACTTTATTAATAGTAATTAAATGAAAACAATTCTTTTCGCCCGAGGTTTTAGTGATTCCCGACCCGGAAATTTTAGGGCAGCTCCGAAAGCTGTGAAATACGGACATTTTCCTATTTCATGCTTTGTACGATACGGACACGGGCCCCAAAATAGAAAGTCCGTACAAAATACGGACATATGGCAACCGTAGCTAATATGGACAATTCGAAAATTGTACTTGCTTCCTTTTTTCAGAATACTAGAGAATTACAGATTGCAGGATTTCTCTTTCGCTTTACCCAGTTGTTTAGTAGGAGCATTTTCTAAAATAAATTAGCTTGTTTTGGAGAACTTTCTTTTAAATACACGCACATACTGTTTACATGTTTACTGTACTAATGTTCATGTATAGCAGATGAGTTCTCTATGTAGACGTTGAAATTTGTAAACCGTGAATTGAAAAAGTAGGAACACTGTAAATGTAAGTTCTAGCATGTCAGCAGCGAATGACACATGTTAGACCTTCGCTAAGACCAATTACTATAAATACAGTTCTTTACACAAAATACAGGTGGAAAAGTGTGATCACAGCCTTTTGGTAAGACTTATTTGTATCCTTTCCGACATTGGTTATAGTTAAAGCCAAATAAGAAATAGAGTATGACGAGAAGTTTGTGTATCAACGTTGTGTTGAATCGTGACAGAACTGGCATTCCCGCTGTTGCTTTGTTCTCCAATGTTAAGACATCATAGATATTGAAGGCCCAGCTGTACCCTGATGTGCAAAAGGAGCAACGTGAATACTGTCTCAGAATAATAGCAAGAACAATACAACGATCCATCTCGATCATAAATCGTGAAACTGACATTAGTATAGAAGCACAAGGTCGATTTCAGTTACTCCGTCCGTCACATATGGTAAACAGTCGAAACTCGTACGAACGCAATCTTGAGAGAGGATAGGTGACTGCATGAGGCATGAATGTTTGATAGAATGTGATTTAAAAAAGATATTTCTGTTGCCCCTGTGATTCCAAAGGTGGTTATGAATGGTGATGTACGCGAGTGTGCGCAATTTTCCACACGACTTTGTTTTTTGGTGGTTACTGTCACGACAGAGAACTAAAGGTGTAAATCAATGCAGCTTATTACCAGGAGCGGATAGACATCATTAGGGGGGCGCGGGCACTTTTCCCCCCACAAAACATTAGCACCTCAATGTCACAAATCAAGTTACACAATTTTCTTCAGTAAGTCAATAGTATTAACAATTAAAACCCATATTTTTTTTCATCAGCATATTTTTCTGAATTGTTTAAAGTACTAAGAAGTTCAAGGAATACTATATTACAAAATTAGCAGATATTTTAGTGTAGGGCTACTACTTTTTGATGCTACAAAGTCTATCATTTTTATTCGAAACATTCTCTAACAAGTCCTTGTTAATAGAGTTAAACATAAATGTTTCCAAATGTTCCTTAGACATGGTACTCCTTAACCTATTTTTAATGTGTTTCAGTTTTGAAAAGCTTCTTTCACATGACCTGAGTTACGAGTTTAACGTCACGTTCAGCAGCGAGGCTATATGAGTACCTGAGTTACGGGCAAAGTCAATAGAAATTTATATGCTAGTATCAAACTTGGATACGCATTACTGTACAAATTACAACTCTGAAAAAAAACATTGCAATATATATATTGATTCTACAGATTTTGATGCAAGTTAGTTGTAAACCTGGGGCCCCTCAAAATGTCCCCAATCGGGCCCCGCACCACCTAAGGCCGGCCTTAGTACTTGGTAACATTGCTACAGTGGTAAAAGCTTACCTCCTTTATTATGGGAACCTGAAGGACATTTTGGAACTGATTTATTTCAACATTCATCTTTAATACATGCAAATTAGAAAAAGATAAATATTGGTATTTGCAGTAACGTACGTTCAGCTGTTATGCTTCTTAAAAAAAAAATAAAATAAAAATAAAAAAATAAAAAAAATGGAAAGGTCTTTTTCTTTGAAGGGGGCGGAACTTACTTCGAAGGGCGTACTTTATGAGCAGAAACGTTATTCTCTGTGTATTTCAAAGTGGCAAAAGTGAAAACGTGTTGTGTGGTGGTATACTGATTGACTTATAAATGTGTTTGCTAGTATTATTTCTTGTCCATAACTTCCTTCAGCTACGTACTGCTAGAATTTTTGGTAAGTATTCGCTCGACCGTTTTCAAAACTATAGCTTACATCCCTCCCAGGGGTGTAGCCAGCAGGTTAATGTAGGGGGGGCCCGTCGTTTTTGAGGGGGGGCCAAGCCAAAAAAATGTGTTGCGGCTTGTGTTTTTGAGTCCGGAACACTAAAACCACTGCTTTTTAAGCTTATTATTATTATTATTATTATTATTATTATTATTATTATTATTATTATTATTATTATTATTATTATTATTATTATTATTATTTATTATACTTTTTCTCCATAAATTATATTCCAGATAGTTTTTATTATATTGAACCCAGAACTACTGTCCCGGACCAAATGTTATACCTTTGTGCGTAACTATTTCAGTTTAAGCTTTTGTACACAGAACCTATCTACATAAGATTGATTGTCTTTGAAATTGCACTTAATTTCGTTAACATTTCCTAACAAAAACATTTATTTATTATTCGTGAATAAACAAACATGATTATTTTATTAACAGCTATAACTTACTTCCTGTTTTACACCAAGTAGCATTTTAAAAAAGCGAATGAAATCCAAACTGAAAAATTAAATAAAAACTTTGTTTTTCACCAAATTTTCCAAATGATAAAAAATGTTTTATAAAACACGAGGTAGAGCATATAAAAATATAACGTACTTACAAATTAATTTAATACCAATGTTTTATGGTAGTATTTATAGTATCTTGTTAGAACGTTTGTCATCAAACTGTCAAATATAAATCGCAGTAAATTGTGTAATCTGCTGTCACAGAAAAAGTATACCATGCTACTTTCCGATCGGTATAAGGAAGAGATACCATCAGCGGCGTGGCGAGCATTACAAGATTAAGGGGGGGGGATGAAACTAGACATTGCCAAGTTTTGATTTTAAAAAATGCCAAGTCTTACTTTAAAAAATGAAAAGTGTTTCGAAAGTCTTAGTTTCACTTTTACCAACTCTGTGGAAATCTATTACAGCAACCTTATTTTCATATTTGTCCCATTCCATGTCTCGTCTGAGATACGAATACGAACAGCCCTTGTCCCACTTTCGAGTGCAATTTTACACCTCAACTCAGGATCATTATCACCATGCATGATGCACAACTGCTAATTTGACAACTAATGGCTAGGTTAGGCGTCACCCAATCCTCACAAGGACCTCTGAAGCTATAATCTGTTGTAGAAATGCATTACAAATGTAGAATAATGTAGGCTACATTTACTGCTTGTGATATAGTGACATATAATTTTCATAAACATTCAATTGAGGGGTTCAGTGAGAGACCAGGCTAATACCTCCTTAGCTCATCTACTTCATATTTTAAGGACGTTTGGTAAAACGCCGAATCTTGTTAGGTAGGATGCGGAAAAAGGCTCTGGCAGAGAAGTGGGAGAAAGCCTGAGGGAATATCTTTGTAGAATGATTTTCTACCAAAATGAATAATGTATACAGTTAGAGAAGATGCACTATAATACATATTATAATATGAGATTTGATTCTACGTTAAATTCATTATTTATTATCGAACTAGCAGCGTTCACCCCGCTTCGCTGCGGTCACCCCGGAACGCAATAAACTTTGTTACTTAGATAATTTTTACTTTTTCGCTTTCAAGTGATATGATAAAAACCATAGAAGATTGCAGTAAATGTTAACATTATATCGCCTGTCATTTATGTTAACCCGCCCCGCTTCGCTGCGGTCACCCCCGAACGCAATAAACTTTGTTACTTAGATAATTTTTACTTTTTCGCTTTCAAGTGATATGATAAAAACCATTATAACGCCTGTCATTTATGTTATCCCGCCGAGTGACACGGTCATGCGGGTTGCATATAAATACGTTTATTTTTATACCTATGATGAACTAACAAAGGATTTGTACGTAATGGACACCTGAATGGTCAATTATCTCAAGACACTGGTAATTGAAAATTAAAGTGATATGATAAAAACCATCTAGGGTCCAAATCCTAATAACCCCCCAAAAATAAAAGAAATTGGTTCAGCCGTATTAGCGTGATGAGCGGACAAAGGATTTGTACGTTCTCTTTTATATATATAGAAGATAGATAGATTGAAATAGTGAAATTGTGAAAAACAGGGTGCGAAATCCTTGGGGAACAGGGGAATTCCCCCCATTGAATATTTTTGAACAAAATTCCCTCACTAAATCCTTGCTGGGGGAGATAATACACTGAAATAATGTCAGAAGTTTCCAAAGTAATTACCGTAATTCATATGTAATTTTACGTGTATTTCATATTTAATTATTAAATGAACTAGTGATCAGCGGTATACTAGTAATATCTAACTTTGTATAGTTTACTACTTCTGGATGCCCAAATACGTGAACTTCCTATATCGAAACTTTGAAGCATAAAAGTGCGCAAAGTTTTTTTTTCTTCTTTTTTTTAACTCTTCAGTTCTCGTCTCCTCCCACTTCGATTTCATGATTTCGCACTCTGATGAAATATATTAAATACCGGCAGGAAAAATACTAATATATAACCTCCCTTTTAGGCGCCCCTCCAACCACGCGCCCGGGGCACGTGCCTCGAGTCCTCCCCCATAGTTGCGGCCCTGTGAGCTACATAAGTAACATATGCTTTGACTTACAAATGCGGAAGAAGGAAGAATTGCAATTTTTGTTTAACTTTCGAAAGAAGCATTTACGGGATTAAAAATAAGGTAGAAAAGGCAACACATTTGTATGAAAATGAAGTGAAACACACACCGGTCTATGCTTTCACCCAGCAGACGTATTGTTTCGAACCCCAAAATTTGACTTGGCATCTTGCACTTAATTTCACAGCGGAAGCGACGAAATGACTTGACTCCAGTGTCGTGCCGTAGTAACTCAGCGCCCGGGGGGAGAGTATACGACGGTACCCTCGTACATATGGGTGAGATCGACAGACCAGCCGCGAAGTGCTACCGTGCTTGGCGCGAAGCGGGAGAAAATTTTCAAAATTAAACCCTGTTTTCTCTTGATTTTGAGCACTTTTAATTACTTTTTTCCTTGCATTTTATACATGTGTACACACATGCATTTTCCTCCCGAAGTTCGTCTCCCTTTACATCTGCACCCGGGGCGGTCGCCCAACCACAAGGCACGGCACTTCTTGACATCCATTGTAGCTTTTCTCCCCACCGAACAACACTCCCAGAAATCAACTGTGATACCATTCCCAAAACACATTTTGTTCAATTCTCCCTTGTCGAAAAGCCCTGTAAATAGAGTCTTACTGCACAACAACTGAAATAATCTATTGTTTTCATTCATATTAATATGATCACTTTTTGTTCAAAGGCAAAGGTCTATTCACACACAAAGCAAATACGGTTACACAATATATTCACTCTGGTATCAAAATCTACTTCCCTTTGATATTTTACTATTGGGAAAACACTCTTAAATTTGTCAAATTTACATACTATACATAGTAAAAGTTTATACTAACCAGTCACTGCCTTGTTCTTATTTTATTAATAGGCCTATTAATTCTTATTATTTTCTTATTAATCTCCACAATCTGCGTGTTGTCTTGTATACGCTCTTCTATCAAATTCTTTTGCGTCCAATACTCTACCTGCAACCGAAACGCTTCTTCTGTCTTTGATTTAATTTTGCACGCCACCTCTATTCAGCTTTTGCCAGTGGTACAATTTCCCGATTTTTCATTAAAGATTCTTCAAAATGTATAGGAATATCAAATGAACAAAAGTGAAGTGTGATAACTTGCAGAATCGGATTTAGGTTTAGTGGGGCCCTAAACTGTTGAAAGTAATGGGGCCCTTTATGTGTCCCGGTGAACGTAGGCACCCTATATACAGAAATGGATAAACTAATGATATTTTAGGAAGCAGACTAGCAGAAGGGCACCATTACTTACATCATAGTAGCCTACACAACAGGAAGCACTGTTGCTACGTCCTACGTATATGTAAATTTTATTTTATTGATTGAGTTTCTTGTACATTGGAAATTGATATCGAGTTTCTTTCAGGTTCTCGGGGCCCCTAAAACAGTGGGGCCCTAAGCTATAGCTTGTTTAGCTTATACCTAAATCAGGCACTGATTACTTACTTCAAGTGAAGAAGCTTTCAACAGTGTTGGGTAAGTTACTTGTAAAAATGTAACGCGTTACAAGTTACTTTACTTTCTCTTAAAATGTAACGCGTTAGTAACGCGTTACTTGTACCCAAAAAGTAACTCTTACTTTACTTTGAAAGTAACGCGTTACTTTTAGGTCCGAAATTTTAAAAATGTGAAAAAAAATTATGACTTCAATTTTCCGTACTACTATTACTACCGCTATTATTATTATTATTATTATTATTATTATTATTATTATTATTATTATTATTATTATTATTATTATTATTATTATTATTATTATTATTTATAATAACACTGTATATAAAAAGCAAGGTAGGCGGTTTGTATTTGAATACTATAAAGATAGTTGATTGCCAACCTCGGTAGTCGTGAAGTCTAGGAGTCAAGGATATTGTTCACGAGCTTCTGAATTTGGGTTGAGGGTCTAGGTTGAGTATTCGGGCTCGAGCCGAACACTGTTAAAAGTTATAGGGCACTGGCCAAATATCTTCAAAACTGCTCGACCCGGGTTTAGAATTGTCAACGACTCGAGCAGCTCGGCTCACAGCTCATTGACTATCGACCAGAACCGAGAAGTAAGCCGAGCCAACAGCTCACCCGACTCGGCTCATTGAGCCAAACCGAGCAAATGGCTTATCCCTACCAAGCCGAGCCAGCTCGAGCCATCTTCTCAGTTGAGCCGAGCCGAGCTGAGCTTGTTATAAAAAAAAATCTCTTGTGGTCTCATTATCGAGACAAGACGAGATGCAAGTAGTGTCCCATCTCGTGAGCAACACTAAAAGTATTCCATATTACTGTTTAGCTTACATTTCTCATGGCTTTCGTTTTCCAGTGTAATCAGGCCTGATTTCAAGATGACTTAAAACGAACGAGCCATTTATCAAACTCGACTGGACTCGAAACTCGACGCAAAAAAAAAAAAAAAAAAAAAAAAAAACTGAATCGGCTCGCAATTCGACTCGAGTATATTACCCTTGACTTGACTCGAAACTCGACTTGAATTCAAGTCGAGTCGAATTTTAGCTTGACTCGTGCTCATCCCTATGCGTTAGAAAAAAATGGTTGCTTATAACACTAGTTAACAAAGGTTTTGTTACATAAAAGGAAATACCTGTTCTTAAAGGAACTTTTTGCGCTGAATTCGAATATGCACTCGGTTTTTCTCCATCACGTACGATTTTCCCGTAACAGAGGGATTTTCGGGAAAATTCCTCAAAAATTTCCCTTTTCGTTTATTTTACACCCCAAGATCTTGTCCCCTTGCATATACTAACATGGAAATTATATCTAAGTATACTTTGATTAACCCTCCAAGTTTAATCAACCCTCCAAGTTTCGTAATAATCGCTTTATTTTTTCTAGAGAAATAAATATGTTTGTATGTATACTGTGTGTACTGTTTATTGCACTTTATAGTAATGCTTTCAGATCTCTTAAGTTGAGGTAAAACGTTTTGCTTTATTACCACAAACACATATATAAAATATAATACAATATAATTTACAAGTGTGACAATTTACAATAAACAATAATACAAATGTACCAAAAGGTCATGAAAAGACAATCAAAACTATCACAATATATGAAACTTCCATTGGGTTACAAAAACGTACACTACTTCCTTCTTTTTGTAAGAAATGTTGCATTCTCTAACAAGACCCCAACAATAGTCTCCCATCATTGAAGGATCCCATCGTCCCTGGTACCTTTTCTCCATTGCCATTATATCTTGGTGGAATCTTTCCCCCTGTTCGTCGCTGAGAGCACCTAGGTTAGCAGGAAAGAAGCTGAGGTGGGAGTGCAAAAAGTGGATTTTTAAAGACATCCTACAACCCAACTCTTTGTATTTCTGTATCATGTCCTGTACGATTTCTGTGTAACTCTCAGCTTTGTTATTGCCCAGAAAGTTGCGCACAACACACTTAAATGCTGTCCAGGCAGCTAGCTCAGCACTGTTTAACTTGGTGTCAAAGCTATCATCAAGCATTAATTTCCTAATTTGGGGACCAATAAACACTCCCGCTGAAATATTAGCATCACTCAGGTTAGGGAACTTATCTCGCAAATACTTGAAAACCTTCACCAGATGTGTCCATGGCTTTGACAAAGTTTTTCATAAGTCCTAACTTGATATGAAGTGGCGGTAGTAATATCTTATTAGGATCTACCAAAGGAGCGTATTTGACGTTGCATTCTCCAGGTACGTAATTCACTCTAGGTTCCCATTCCTTCACTTCATAATGTTTGTCATCAGCTCGGCTATCCCATAAACATAAAAAACATTGGTACTTCGTGTAACCGCACTGCAGTCCTAATAAAATACCAACTACCTTGAGATCACAACATATTTGCCAACAATGGTCCTTGTAATTTATAAGATTTAGCAAAGTTGACAGGGTGTCATAGGATTCCTTAATCTTCACTGAGTGCGCAAGTGGTATAGAAGGTTTTTTATTTCCATTATGTAAAAGGACAGCTTTAAGTCTGTATTCCATTCTTTCTTTCTTTTGCATTCTGTTACATTTGATAACAAATATTGATAACCATTTCATGAACAAAACGAAAAAACTTGGAGAATTGTATATATATATATATGTATTAAGATATACATATACTGTACGTTTAAAAAAAATATACGTTGGAAGTACATTCTATTTTTATACACGTTTCTAATTTACAGAGAGCAATACAAGTGCGTTGTTGACTATTGTAAATATTCATTTTTATGTCTGTGTTTGTAGTAATAAAGCAAATCGTTTTTACCCCAACTCAGGAGATCTGAAAGCATTACTATCAGGTGCAATAAACAGTGCACACAGTATACATACAAATATATTTATTTCTCTAGAAAGAACAAAGCGATTTTTACGAAACTTTTAGGGTTTATTAAATATAAATCAAGGTATACTTAGGTATAATTTCTGTTACTATATGTAAGGGGACAGGAGCTAGGGGAATAAAATATCTGAAAAAGGGAAATTTTTGAGGGAATTTCCCGAAAATTCCTCTGTTACGGGAAAACTATACGTGATGGAGAGAAACCGAGTGCATATTCGAATTCAGCGCAAAAAGTTCCTTTAAGATCAGGTGATTTTTCTCATGTAACAAACAAAAAGTTTAAATTTGTTAACTAGTGTAATTATTCTGCTAAACTAATTATATAATAATAACAATGTTCTTATTTAAAATTAAAAATAAAGAATATAGAGAAACATTACACTACTCTATAATCAACGGGACTCTAGGATAAGCAAACTGATCTGAAAGAACTCCAATATTACATACCATCAGCAAACTATTGTCTAGTAATAAAGTAGGTCTGCTTATCAAAACAGTTTATTCATATTAACCCCTTACTGTAAATCGTTAATTATGGCACCCTAGTTGTTGATAAATATTTTCCGCTGGGGCACTTCAGACACGTTACTTTTAAATTCTGTCCACCATCATTCTCAGCTCTTAAGAAAAAAGTATTCTTTCAAATGTTCGAACAGTAAAATATTTTCGTTCTCCATCTTTATAAAAACAACATCAATTAAAGTAAAATATACTACCGGTATCATTGCACTCCTAGTTCACTCACTGAATGCATTGATTTGGAGCTGTCAAAATCTACGACAAAATCTTCCAGGTGCTTGCAATCAGTACACGTGATTTCTCAAAGGCTGTCCTTATCTTCAAAAAACAGCAAGAGGCACTACAAGTTTATCTGTTTCTGTGTGTGTCTGTGACTGTCGGTCACTGACATACGTAGTTCGTGCTCGATTGTTTCATTCTGAGAAATTCAGTTACAGGAAAGAAACACTTCCGAAAAAAAAATACATATATTGTAGTTACTCATCCGAAATGTAACGCGAAAAAAGTAACGCAAACTAGGTACGTTACTTAAAAATTTGTAACGCGTTACCGTTACAGTTACTTTGGAAAAAATGTAACGCGTTACAAGGAAACGTTACTTTAAAAGTAACGCGTTACAAGTAACGCGTTACTTGCGTTACGTTACTTCCCAACACTGGCTTTCAACGAATATATCAATTTATTTCAAGATAGGAAACTACACAAAATTTATGCCAAGTCTAGAAAAGAACTGATAATGATTTGCAGCACGAACAAAACGGCATTCTTCAAATTACCAACTAGGTATTTTAATTTGCCAACTTGTTAAGAAATTGGGAACTTTGGGGGGGAAAGATCCACTTTTACCCCCTTAACGACGCCCCTGGATACTACACTATTTTTCTATTGGTATGTTAAAATAGTATTTTCCATACTATTTTACCGTAAATTATTAATTATATGTAAACTTTGTTATTTTTAAATGACTGAAGCGAGGTAATCTTACGATGATGTTTTATAAGCTGGTCATTTGGGGGGGCCATGTACTCATTTGGGGGGCCAGGCCCCGATGGGCCCCCCCGTGGCTACACCCCTGATCCCTCCTTATACCTCCATTATATCTCTCAAAGTAAGTATATGCTGAATTGTAAATAAATTAGGTGCTCTGGTGTTTTCTAGTTGCTCTGGTGTTTTCCGTGGTTTGGTTGACTTTATGAAGTGTCGTGTCATCCTCATTAGTATAGCGACTAGTGTACGTCTTTGGTGGACTGGCCCCGAGTTCAATTCCAGGTGGGAGAGCATCAAACATATTACAGTAATCTGCTTTTTAAACTGTATATTTCGTCTTATATAGCCTCACCTCTAACAGAGAACGTTAAGTACAAAACAAACAGTCATTAAGTGTCTTGAGACAACAATGCAAAAGTATATGGAAAAAGCGTTCGTAATTATGGGCGCCTCTGCAACTATCGTAACAATTTGATACATTACATGTTTCAAGTATACTGTTAACAGTTCAGAAAACAGCATACATGGCAAGTCTAATATACGAGGGAGATTCCATATAACTTAGTATATTGTGAAATTGATGGTGAGTCTGTAGAAAGAGAATTGCATAGAACAAAATTCATGAAAATGATAGTAAATAATCCGACGTTGACTTTAGAAACTGAAAGTTGTTTTTAACCTCTACGGTCCCCCAGTGCTCATTTGAGTACATTCATTTTAATATTATGTAAATATATGTCGTTTCATTTCAATCCCACGCTTAAACGTTTTGCTTCTAAAGTACTCATTCAAGAACAAATTTAGTGCACTCTGGGTCCATCAGATAGCAGCATTGAGCGTACAGTGTTAGATTCAAAAGTATGGCTGCAGCAGGAGAGGAAGGGATTGAAAGTCATGACAAAAAAAGTTAGTATATTATTTGATTTACCTTCGGTATAGTATAAAAAATTATTTTCTTGTAGTTTAATAGAAACTTCTTGATATAAAAACATTACTCGTGATTTGGACGTTCTGTACATTTCAGAACTTAGCAAAAATTATCATGTACTCAGATGAGTACTTCGGGTCTTATGTATACATATTACTCCCGTGTACTCATTTGAGTACTTTTCATATTGCTAGATATCTTTTATCTTTCAAAAGTTATTTTAAGTTTTGTTTTCTTTTAATTTTATTTAGAAACTAGCAGCGTTCACCCCGCTTCGCTGGGGTCACCCCGGAACGCAATAAACTTTGTTACTTAGATAATTTTTACTTTTTCGCTTTCAAGTGATATGATAAAAACCATAGTAGATTGCAGTAAATGTTAACATTATATCGCCTGTCATTTATGTTAACCCGCCGAGTGACACGGTCATGCGGGTTGCATATAAATACGTTTATTTTTACCTATGATGAACTAACAAAGGATTTGTACGTTATGGACACTTGAATGGTCAATTATCTCAAGACACTGGTAATTGAAAATTAAAGTGATATGATAAAAACCATCTAGGGTCCAAATCCTAATAACCCCCCAAAAATGAAAGAAATTGGTTCAGCCGTATTAGCGTGATGAGGGAACAAAGGATTTGTGCGTTCTCTTTTATATATAAGATAAATATGCTCCATTTTGTAGATAACTTATCTCATGATTCCGAATCACCAGACAAAATTTGGAAAGTGAAGCCAATAGTTGATGAGATACAACATGGTTGTAACCTGCTGCCACAAACAAAAGTCCGTTGCTATCGACGAACAAGTTATACTTTTTTCAGGACAGAAAATAACTCAAGGTTTGAAGCAGTATGTTCGTTCAAAGCCCAATCCTTGGAGATTAAAAAATTGTTCTAGCAGCGTGTGATGGTTTGGTTTTAAATTTTTTAAATATCAAGGTAAAAATACATTTCCTGAAGAGTTAGTGAAAGTGTATGGAGTAGGAGGAACTGTTGTAAAAATTAGTTGAACCAATGGATTCTGTAAAATTTCTTTATACTGACAAGTTCTTTACTAGTGTGTCCACTGCTGAAAAAGTTGGAGGCAAATGCATATTGTACTGGCACAGTACAATAGAACAGGAAGAGCTTTTAAAAATCTGAAGAGTGATAAGGAAATGGTAAGAGGCGAAGTGATGTCGTATGTAGAAGTGATGGTAAAATAGTTATAGTTAAATGGAAGAAAAATAAGAGTCTTCTCTTGTTATCTACAGCTTTTGCTAGTTTATCACAAGATCAATTCCTAAGATACAGCAAAGAAGATAAGTATCATGTTTTTGTTCCTAGGCCTTCTGTAGTAAAACATTATTATGAGAAAATGGTGGTGTAGATTTGCAAGATAGATTGATTTCGTACTACAGAATCTCCACTAAGACTAAGAAATGGACTGTAAGAGTATACACTCATTTCTTGGATTTTGCTGTTGTATTTTGAATAAAATAGATTGTAAGCTTGCAGGTACACCAAAAAAAAAAAAAAAATGATTTTGGTCTGTTAAGAATTTAAATCAGGCATTGCTAATTCTCTATTAGCAACTGACCCAGAAAACGTGACAGTTCCAAAGTTGACAGGCCAAGTAACAATAACAGTAAGGTGATTTCTGTGAAAAAAAGAGAACAAAATGCTATGCTTATGCCTCAATATCATGTAAGGTATGATTCAGTAAATCACTGACCAGATCATGTCCCTGGTAAATCACAATATCGATGTAGGTTTGAAAAATGCAGAGAAAGAACAAGGATTAAATGCATAAACTGCGAAGCTTTCCTTTGCTTGCAAAATAGTTCTTTTCTTGCGTTCCACACCAAGTAAATCCATTCAGCGGGTTTGCAAGGTTATATGTTATGAAAACAATAGTGCATGCTAGATAGTATTACACATGACAAATGTGAAGTTATTCTCGAGATGTAAAATGCATGATTGTTCTAATGAACATTGAATGTACATGATTATGTTAGCAGCTTATCTTATAAGGTACTGAAGGTAAAAATATGCAACTAGTACATTTTCCTTATTTCTCATTTTGTTAAGATACATCACAAAATTATAGCATAATTTGTTGTAAACACTGCAACAATATTTTTGCCATTAACTTTTGATTTTTCTCGAAACAATTGCAAAAAGTCGTTTATGATATGCAGTGAATTCAACTAAATTCACATAAGTAATTATACTCCCACTGAATGTATCACAAATGATGTTAAAATAAATAATTTTGCTTCAAAACAAAACAACTAAATCTTTATGGATACCTGGCTTCTAATACTTGCTTCGTTTCTAGCAAAAACAACCTTTATTCATTTTTATATTTACAATAAAATTATGTAGTACGCCCCTAAAGTACTCAAATGAGCACATGCCCTCCCTCTGCCCCTATGGCACATTTTAATATGAAATTGCTTTTAATACACTGAAATACATATAACTAACTAGAAAATATTCCGAAATAATTTTTTGGTGTAGTAAAAAAAATTCGGGACCGTAGAGGTTAAAGAATATAAAAGCATTTAAAGGACTACTGTGGCTTACAATAGTCTCAGTATCGACAGAGAAAAATTGAAAAAATCTAAACTTGAGAAGAGCTATTGACAAGTTGATTGCCCAGAAGAACAACAGAAGTCATTTTATGTACGAATGAAATGGGGCATTTGTTTATGAATGGCTGGTTACTTTCATTGATTTTTTATAATTTTTATTATTTAGAATACTGAAAGAATTCTAGAATAAAATTTTCTAACGACTGTGAACTACTGAAAAATTATGTCACGAGACGCCACTGTATACAATTGCTGTTTATAACATTACAACAATGATTCACTGACTTCACTTTGGACATTCAGTTCATATTGCCTATTGCTTTATTATAAGAATACCGAACATTTTTCTTGTCAATGAATTTAAAGGGCCTTATGCAGAGTCGTTTTGACGTCTGATTAAAGCCATACTACGAGGTTGACTAACGGATAGTTATAAAAATTGTATTCAGAGTCTCTGATTAGGACGTCGTATTTGACGAAATTAATCACATTTGACTAATTAATCTAGAGCAGAGGCTAATCTTTTACCCACGGTTTAGCGTGCGACACAACATTTCGGATTTCGTAATTCATCTATTTTCATTTTTAAAGACTACGCATGCGCTCATCTACTTTTCCGTAGTTGCCACATTTATTTTTCACCAATGCATTGGGGTTGTGTAAGTTAATCATACCCAAATCAACGTTTTAGTTGTACTCAAAGTGGACTCTGAATTCCAAAAGAGTCCACCTTCCTTAGTAAAGATCTAGTATGCCATTAACTAGTCTGAGACAAACCGACGATTAACTCATTCTCTCTGAATACCGCCCAAAATGTTCGTCGTTTGTCTATCTGCATTTTTTTTTCAATTTTGAGCCCTCTATTCGATAGAGCATCAAAAACTATCTGAGCAAGTGATGGACTTTTTGCGTCACTCTTACCGTTCCCGAGATATTGGCCAAAAAAGTTCCGATTTCGGGAGACTTAATGAACCTATCTCGGGAACCGTAAGTCATAGAGGGATTATATTGAAGTTGATCAAGACCTAAGAGGATGGCGAACATTTTGGTACCAAATAGTAACCGGTGGCCACCGTTCCCCAGATATAGGCCAAAAAAGTTCTAATTTCGGAAGATTTAAGGAGCCATATCTCGGGAACTGTAAGTTACACACTGTAAAAAGTCGTTGTGTTATTTCAACGACATGCCTATGTGTTAACACGATTGTGTTAAAATATAACACAAACAGGTGGTTAGAACAACTCACTCTCCATTTGGAGTTGTGTGTCAAATGCCGATAGTTGAAATGACACACAACCTGTTTGTTAAATTTACACAAGTGTAGAATCTTCGATGTTGTTTTCTGCGTGATTGTCAAATATGTTGGACAGCTAATTATAAACGCTTATGAATTGAAGCTACAAACAAACAAACACAGTAGAAAGAAATACTTGAACAAATCCAGGATATGCAAAATTTCAACATGCAAATCGCGCGACGTGTTTTCAATTGTTTTACATAATGTTTCTGAACAAATACGTCAACAACGAGAAACAACGTATTACTGTGTCACTTTTACACTGCACTAGAGCTCACTAGTCAACACCAGGGACTGTGCTTCAAAAATGGCGGAAAACAAGCAGAATCACGACAAAGAGGCAAACATATAAGAATATAGGTAAGAGTTTCCTATCATTCTTGAACAGTAGGAATGGAGCGTCTTGTACACTTGAATAAAAACGCAAGAGGTCTGATTAAACTGGTACTTTGACTACTTTCTTGTCAGGTGGAGAGGTTATTAGGAGGGTAAAGATTTATTGCTAGACTGTTAGGTGGTCAGAATGGATCCTGGAAAGGTTGACCATTAGTAGTAGTTTCTAGAAAGGTTGAATGACCTATATCACGTGATTTCTTTATAGGAATCGTTTCTATAGGAAATTCAGCATATGTGTTGGATCGCATGTCAAAGCATACTCGTAAAAATGTTCCGAAATATTAAAAACTCGATGAACAATCTTTGGTTGTGATCAAATTAATTATTTTATTTTTTCTACTTGATATGAAGCTCATTAGAAGAGCTATGCGGTGATCAAATTAATTATTTTTTAATTGGATCGTATCTTAAAACATACTCCGTAGAACACCTATGCTGTGATCGTATTATATACTTTTAATTGGATCGTATGCTAATGCATTTTCCATAGAACAGCTATGCTGCGATCAAATTAATTATTTATTTTCTCGTAATTACTCGTCGAACAATTGCTGATTGTGATCATATTAAAATGCGGAGGGAATAAATTTTCGTGCGGGACATATCTTTTTTAATTGAATCATTTGCTTAGCAAATTCAGAACACTCTTTGAGTGTGAACATATTAAGAATTTGTTTTGCATGATAGGTCATACTGCATACAGAGCATGGTTTTCGTATGTCTTTCGCTGGTGAACTTAAGAGATGAACTGAACTTTTCGCAGGCTTTTTGGAATTCGGCTGGGTGGGAGTGAAAGATTTCGTTGTCGAGTAATTACCTTAGAGGTACGTGTTAAAATATGAACACACATACTAAAAAAGACCGACGCCACGCCGGTTACACATCAGAGAATGCCAACAGAGTAATAAACGCAAGTTTGGTGCCGCGCCGGGTGAACAAGAGACAATGTCTGCGTAGAATACAAAAGCAGACTAAGGCTGCAGTAGATAAACATCACAGAATACCGAAACGTAATAAAAAACAAGTTTGATGGAGTGGTAGACGAACATCACACATTGTCAGCGGAGAATACAAAAGAAGTTTGGCACCACGAATGCAGGAACATGACGCGACACTGAACACGAATACAAAAGAAGATCGTTACATTGAGGGATGAACGAGATGCAGTACGGAACGCGAATACAAAGGAAGTTTGGTAGTATGAAAGGTATTGATAAGAGAATATTAGTTGTAATTGTTTTATTCTACGGAGATGATATGCGATTTTCAGGTAAGTGTTGTGTTTACGCGAATAACAATAATGATGGAATGTTGTTGTAATAGAAGATGTAATTGACCACATGAATAACAGAATTTCTTTTAAAACATGTAAACAATTTATTTACACACGAACCATGTAATTTTTTCTTTGTACGTAGATGACAAATGATTGATTGGTACGCGATATGAATGACATTATTGGCGGAATATTGCTGTAAGATGTAAATGACCGTAACCCATTGTAAATAACATTAGTCATGTTGTTTTAAAATAATGTATTGATCAAGTGAAGATATATGAGACCAAATGAAATGTAAGTACATGTGTTCTCCGTCCCTATAGCTATGAAAATTGTATAGAGAATTGGGAAAGTACATGTGAAAATATTTTAATTTTTGTAGAGGGAGTGTTTGAAAAAAATGTTTTAAAGTACCACGTGATATGACGTCGTTGGTGAAGTTTTCCTTATATATGAGGTATGAAGAGAAGACTGGCATAGTATCGTCATGGAGTCATTTGACAGTCAGGCACGAGAAATTGAGCTCTGCAAGGAGATAGACTGGGATTCTTCGTTTGAGTTTGTTGAAGCCCCCAAGAAGAAAAGTTTAAACCTATAAGAGAATCTCCGGACTTGTTTATCGAGGAGGATACGTGCTATTTTTCGCCAGCTTCGGCGGACCCTTTTATAGAAACAGAAATTATAGATTTAAGAGAGGAGCCAACATTGATTCCTACGTCACCTGTGGGATCGGGAACAGCTTCACCATCATTAATACAGTCAACACCACCTCACCAGTACCAGGGCATCTTGAGAAGCCGCATCAGCAGCAGGAATATCACAACAAAATTTTCAAGTTCCAGTAATAAAGTGGACCTTAGTTGAAGAAGAAATACCAGCATCACCAGGCTCGTTTACTAAAGAAGAGGAAGAAGAAATTGAGCGATTATTTGAGGAATTGGATGATGGCAAAGCGAACACACCACCAGCGACTGTTTTACCATTGGATTTTCCATCTTCACATCAAAAGTTTCCATTGGATTTGTCTGTGCAGTCCAAAGGAAAAAGGTGCAAATGCAAGTGTAAGACTGACTTTGTAGATGAAAACTGCATTAAAACAGTGTTATAAATTGGAAAGTAAAGAGTGCTTTACTTTGCCAAGGGTGTAGCTTGAATTATTTTAAACAATTTGGGCAAAGATGCCTTTTTGTGAACACATTAACACTTGACGCGGAAGCATGGTGTACTATGGGAAGTAAAAATGTAAGAAATGAAGTGTATGATGTCTGTGAGTCACATTTTAATAGTGAAATAAATGAACACTTGTTTGATGAACAATATGAACAGTTATTAAGAAATCCGGAATATATTGAAGATTTGGTAAATATACTGCTGGAGAAAGACAGAAGTCAAAATTGTAATGTGTAATTTTTCTGTATATAGTATCGGGATTTGCATGTTTTGTTTCATTCTTTTTCTGTGTATAAGCATATTATTTTTCTATAGTTGTGTGTACTTTTGTGTGAATACTTGTATATATATATATAAATTTTTCTATAGTTATGTATATTATTATGTTTGTATACTTGTATATATTAGTCTTTTTATATGTTTGCTTATATATTATGTCCTTATATTCAAATAAATATACAGAAAATTCATTTCTTGATTTTTATTTAATAAAAACTTTTCCTAAATGAAAGGTAACTGGTATTTTACAAGGTGAAACTTACCATCTATATAACTAATTGTATCTTATACTCTTAAACTTATAGTACACGATTTTATTTCTTTCCTCTAAGCTTAATATTTGATGAGTGTTTGTAGTTTCTTGAATTTATTTACTACTACTTGAAATTATTTGAAGTATTATCAAATTACTTGATGAGTATTGTTTATTTTCTTGGAAAAGTTTACATTGAATTATTTAAAAGTTTACAGTATACATTTGACAACTACTTTATTTTTCTTAATTAAAAACGAATTTTTGCAAGATCACACCGTAAGTGTTCTTATGATTTTCCTATAAAGCGATCCAGCAAATACAAAAAGCGAATTTTTGGAAGTTCACAATCGAATTATTTAGATGTTCACAGTATATCTGTTCTAAAGAGTTCGTGTAACGAACAAAGCATATAAATAAATAAGCTGAGTTTATGCAAGAAACGAATTTTTGAAAGTTCACAGCGGAGTTGTTCTGATGGGATTTCATCAGTAATTGTATGAACTGAAGTTAGCAGTTTTCTACACAATTAGCTAATAGTTCATAGTATTTTTAACAGCGAGTTTGCTATGCAAATGAACCATTAAATAAGAATTTCTGCAAAAATTTAAGATTCTCGCAATCATGTTTCTGTAAGAGTATTATTGTAAATAATACGAATTAATAAAAATAAGAGACGAAGCATTGAATAAGAAGACTTCGTGTAACGAACGAATTTTTGAAAGTTCACACTGTAAGTGTTCTTAGGAGTTTACGTAGAATTTATTTAACAGTACACAACTAAGTTGCTGTAAGAATATTATTTTAAATAGTACAAATAAATTTTTGTAGGTTCACACTCATCGAGTGTTCAGAGCTTCTACATGAAGCGAATGTTTGTAAGTTCACAATTGAAGACTTTTCATCCAGTAAATTTTTTACGAGAAAATAAAATATCCACAATCAAAAACTTAACACCGACTTTCCATTGGGAAAGGAGAATATAAAAGACAGAAACTGATCTAATAATTAATTTAAAAACTGTAATGTTGTAGTGTGATTTTTATTTTATATACTTACGTTATAAAATGTAGAAACTTATTTTTTCACATACTTGCATTATAAAATATTGAAAATCATTTTCCATATAGTAACGTTATAAAATGCAGAAAGTTTTTTTCACATACACGCATCATAAAGTGCAGAAAGTTTTTCAGATACGTGCGTTATAAAATGCAGAAAGTTTTTTCACATACGCGAATCATAGAATGCAGAAAGTTATTTTTCACACTATGATATGCAGAAATTTATTTTTCATATTATGAAATGCAGAAACTTTCTTTTCACATACGTGCATCATAAATTCAGAAAGTTTTTTCACATACTCGCGTTATAAAATGCAGAAAGTTTCGTTTTTCATATTATAAAATGCGGAATGCTATTCTTCATATTATAAAATGCAGAAACTTATCTTTTTCACATACGTGCGTTATAAAATGCAGAAATTTGTTTTTTCATATTATAAATTGGAGAAAGTTATTTTCACATAAACATGTTAGTTTTTAACTGCATGAAATAATTTTTCAGAGAATCTTTTATGTACGATAACGTAAAATGTATTTACATATAAGAAATTTAAAAAACACATGTAAGAAAATAATAAAAACAAGTAATATAAAGTGATAAAAATTTTATTTACAAATTTACAAATTTTATTTACAAATAGGATATATTTTACTTACAAATACAATTGTGATTTTAAAATGTTAACTTTCCTTGAAATATCGTTTAATGCAATCCATATTTTACTTACAAATACAATTGTGATTTTAAAATGTTAACATTCCTTGAAATATTGTTTAATGCAATCAATATTTTACTTACAAATACAATTGTGATTATAAAATGTTAACATTCCTTGAATGTTTTTAATACAATTAATATTTATATTATATGTACAATTACTTGTTGGCCAATTTAGTGCTGAATGTTTTTATCAGTTTTTCGTTAATTGACACACATTATTTTTAATATTTTGTAATTGATTAACAGAAGACTTTTTATTTTCCATTTTTTATTTACAAATTTAAAAATGTATATTATATTGCAAATCTTTTTGAAAGAATAACTCTGTAATTAAGTGAATGTTGTCTTTGTTATATAGTGTATATGTAAATGTCCAATCATCAATTTCAATATCACTATGCACTTATACAAATTCTTCATATAAGTCATCAAAGATTTGCACATTAACCATAGCACGCCATGTGAAGGGTACGGGAAAAACAAGGAATGCTCATGTATGTGCTTTTTCGGGTGCTTTTCCTATCTGCTGGTGACCCTTGATACTATTTGACTGTATATGCTATGCATTCGTAAAATTAGAAATGTCCATGCAAAAGTGGCAATGATTTAACTAACCCTATTCTTTTTACGCAGTTTTCAATATTAAAACGCCCTTTTCTCGAAAATGTTGTTTTATGATATTCCTTCTTTTTTTATCTTACCCATCATATTATATCATATTCTAAAGAAATGCATTCATGTTCATCTAAAATGCTACGATTTTTAAAACAACCGAAACACAAAAGTTTATGTTGTGGATTCCATCTTGAAATACATAGTAACACGCATTGTTCATTGACAGGAAAGGAAGTGCACTGATATTCGCAATGATTGTACACATTTAGTGAAACACATTGATACATTGATGATTGTTGAAACACATATGTATCGTGTTCAAGATATGATTCTCTTAAATCAGAAATATGGAAATCATTAAATGTAATCTCCTGATATGTATAGTGTGACGCTGAGTTCAAAAATATGGTTACATTGCTCTTTATTGAAGGAATTGAAAAAGATTATTTTGATTAATATGCATTTTAAAAGACATTATTCTCTCTTGACTTGCTACAAGCTAGCAACAGAAAAAGGAAATACGTAAAACCTTCTGAAGGTGACTAATGTTGCTTTTGCTGCGCAATTTTGTAGGAAGTTTACTTGTCGAAGGTTACTCATAGTCATCCTACAGGATACATAATCATGATTTTGGCAACGTGACACCGCATCAATATGTTGAAATTGGTTATATAGATATGAATCTATAGATAAGTCTAGAGATCACGCTATTGAATTCTTCCGGCTGTGACAGTACACGTATGTACATGTGTGTCACGCCACGTATTTTGGGTGCGGCAGTCTCTAAGAGCCAATCAAAATGCAAAAGAGCAATAAGTTTCCATATTTGTGGAGATGATAAAACGGATGTACTGACGGATATGAGGCTTGGGTGTGACCCTAGAGAATAATATAAAAGAACCTCAAGGTCTCAAACGGGTGTGCAGAAGTTCCGAGGTCCAGAGGTGCATAGGTTCGAGACGTCGGTTGTGACCAGACAGAATCATCGTCAAAGTTTACTACCATAAGGTATGTATAATCCCTTGTTGCATCATAAAATTCAAGTTTAGAGATGTCATGAGGTACTTCTAAATGATTTGTGTACCTACCATAAAACTTTCAAGGTTAAGGACTGAAGTCGCATATTCGTATTTCATCATCCGTTTCTTCTAACTTAAATATTTGAATATCTAGCCTGTTAATCAATCTATATTAAGGTATCAAACCATCAAATAAACTATCATATATCAAATTACTCTTGTTGAATTACTAAATTAAATGTTGTTGTATATTACCATTTTAGTTATGTAATAAACTTACTTTTTATAAATAATGTTGTCATTCCCCTAGATTAAACCACTTTTTCCCATAAAAATAATGGTGTAATTTAAGTATATTTCTTTCGTGATACCCGCTAAGGCATAGCGTGAGCAGTTCTCAAGAATGTGTGGAAGTTAACGAGCTAAATAATTAAAAAGAGTCTGCACATCGTCACAATAGTTAAATTTGTTTATAAGTTGTGGAATAATGTTTGCATCTATATATTTTAGATGAGTTTTGAGATATTGTTTTAATATTTGTTTAGTATTGATTTAATTAGGAAATTCCACACAATAATATTTAATTCTTCATCACTTTCACTTACATATTTGTGCACAGTTTCCTTCTCACTACGAATCCCACAACTTTCACAAAGTAATGGTTCAGAAAGTCTATAATGTTCTAGTATTTGTTTTACATAAGCTTCACTTACTTCATTAGGAGTACAATTACACTTCACATTAAATATCAGAATGTCATTAGAAATTGTATTTTGATCTACTACTTCCTCTTCAATGGGTAGTTTATTTGGATATCTGAAATTTCGTCCATACACAGCATCACGCATTATATCTTGTGTGGGATAAATAATCTTAAATCCTTCAGCATCTTCAGGAATGTCAGGATCATTTGAATGTACAAGAGTAATTTTCTTTGTTTTTCAAGATGAAACCTTTTCTCACGTGGCGAAATATACTAAGACTTTATACATTTACTTTGCGATAAGGAAAGATTGGTTTGAATTTCACCTTTCCTTTTATTATTATGAGAAGATGAAGAAGAATATGTTCTTACATGTTTAACATTAGGCAAGTCTTTATTAATTATTTTTCGCTTTGCAGCCGTTGAAACAGTTAACTTTTGACTGTACATCTTAACAGCGCATCAATCACATTATTTGTGCTAGTACAAGCACACGCATGCGCAGAATTTATACTGCAAGGAGCTGCATGAAAACAAATGCGCAGAAAATAAATATGAATGTATTAAAAGTTTTCCAATGCAATATTTGTTTAAGTATTGAATTACAATCCGTGTGTTTTAAATACAAAGATATTTAATTCGATACATCAGGATAGCATAACTTTTTTAAAGATAATTATATAATGATCATATGAAGATATACTGTGAGGAAACAGATTTTTATTCATACAAATGTAGAACTAATGTATCAATTCAGTATTTGGATGTTAGAACACTATGTCCATGAGTAATGTCTCATAACAGAATACATATACACAAAGTAAAGAAATATCAAAGGATTACTTCTGACATACATGTAACAGTAGACATGTACGTGTTATGTTGTGGATGAAAGTAATGTTAACATTTGCAAACACTGTAATACCATCGCTAACACTTACTGTATGCTCAAGCGTTACCGTTCTCCCACAACAAACGATATAATATTAAGTAAACTGAGTTTTCACAGAAAACGAAATATCAAAGATGGGATTTCGAATTACTCGGTTTTGAGGACAGTAATTCAGATAGCCTTTTCCTTGACTACGTAAATTCTTTCCTGCTTACTACCAAAGCGAAGAAGACAAAGAAAAAATACATTAAAAGTATCTTGCATATGAAGGCATACAAGTAAATCAATACAATATCGGAACGAACCCAGGCATCAGGTATATTGCGAAAATATTCCACAACTCATTGTACGGAAAATGGTCGCAACGAACAGACGTAACACAGACAATTTTTTTGACTTACTTAGAGTTAGCGCAATACAACGTGCAAACAGCAGTGCATCTTTGGTAACGAACATTTGATTGTTATATTCAAGAACATCGAGAACGAAAATAAACCGTTAAAGTTTGAAACAAACTGGTAAAGATATTGGTAGTGCTAAAGCTTTATAACGTATTGACAATAGTTGGACTTAATGCATTATTACACGGACAATATTACATGTCTGCAGAGTTCAAACTTACAATAGGGTTTTACTTAGGTGAACTAACTAACTAGTGAAATTCAAATAGGGTGACATGTTATCGTTTCATTACAAGAACACAATATCGTTATTACATATGGTACATACACACAATGAATTATGCAACTTGAAGAACTCGTTGATATGATTTATCGATTTGGATATCACGATCCTGAGCTGGTGTACTATACATGAACAAGATTATTTGAAAATTACAATTCCAAAGGGATACGTGTAGCCAACGAAAAACATCAACATTTGTTGACCGAAATATAGAGACATTTTCAGGGTAGACAGGATATTAGTTTAACAGGATATCACCGATATTTATCGGGTAACATTCCTTTGCATTGGTAAGTTAAAGAAGTAGACTTGTAATGAAGAAATGTTCAATCATTTGATATCGGTAGATAAGACAAATCGCTTTACTGTAGAGATTGCTGGTGAATTATAAGCTGATTCTATCATCTTAACAAGATCGGGACACATCAAATACAATGTATGGTATGGGTGCACCATAGTTTGAAATAGTAAAAACTACATTTCATAATTATACGTACATTGGGTTAAAGAGAAAAGAAATAACCATTAAGTGCTCGACTGAAAATGAAATCGAAGACCCTGAATCCTATATCCGGGCACTATTTGATTTTGTAATACGATACTCGTTAAGAGATGTTAAGAACACCTTTGTAGGGATAACAATTGAGATAGTCTCAAAGTTAAATAAGGCTTTATATATCTCATGGAGACGCAAATCGGAATTGAACCCTGACACCCTTTTCTTTATGGTACAAAATACCCTCAATAGTAATGAGGAGTTCCTGATTGGTGCTAATATGTTTAAAGTGTATAGTCTACATATCCAAAAGGCAAAAGACAAAATCGAACCATTAAGAAATATATTCCATTGGACGAACGTTTTTAGAAGATAAACTAATTCATATGGAGAAGGATCTTTATTTTGGGAATGGTAAGAGCTGACCAAACTCCTCGCCAAATGTATGAGTTGCAGAACAATCCAAACTACTTGTGAAAACAAGCAAGAAAATTAACCAAAAACTTGCCGATAAATGCAGCAGATCAAAACGTGTGTACTCTCGAAGATGTTAAAATTTTGAATAGTACCTTGCACCCAAGTACCATATCATTGTATATGAAAGCAAGCTTAAAACGTGTGAATTTCATTTGTTATTTTAACACATAAAGAACAGCAAACAGATATTTAGCTTATATGAGAACAAGCAATTGGTAACCAGCGGACGTAATCTATTGGGAAAAGAAGGATTTTGTAATTCATGCTTGCAGTAGTACAATAAATCTCGGATTTTTTTTATTTTAGTGAACACCTTACTATCACCTATTTACTAAAATTGTTCATTCATTCTTACATTATGAAACTTTTAAGAGCCACCGACATCCCCTCAAGATTTATAAACACTTATCTGCTATAATAATAATAATAATTGTACCAATCTTCCAATATCTAAATTTGTTTGAACGCAGTTTTAATTTTGTAATGGGGTTAATCAGTTCTCCTTCTGCAACATTTATCACTCCACCTTTCCTCGTCATTATCAGAAGAAATGTTTAGTATTATTCCATGCACTACACTACACAGTAACTATTTTAAACGTTCTTAGACAATTACATCAGTAAGATTTACTTGTTACCAGTTTTTTACGCTCACAAAAAAAAATCAAGTCATACCAATCCTTTTCACACTTTGTATATATAACAAACCCTCAGATTACCGACAAGATCATCAAATGAAAGACAGTTCCAACAATTGCTGTTTTTTCAATCGTGAACAGAGTTCATAGTGTTAATCACACTGGATTTTATTCTGAATTAAGAACTTCTTAAAACCTTTCTGCAAGAACATTTCTATCAGTTGTTTAACAAAGGCATCATTATGAATTGCTTCATCATATATATGGGAAATTGTTCTAATTTATTAAATGTACGATCATGCATCTTCTGTAACTGATGCAGAATTTTATCTTGCGTATTCATATTAGCGATGATGCTGATCACATTTGTCTTCAATATATTTTTATCTAACAGAGTAGTATATTCTGTTTTTTAATCCTCTTGTACATCCACTGCAAAGCAGCAAGCTTCTTCGTTTAGGCTCCCACATTTGAAACGTGTTTATTAAACATTGAGTGCTTATATGAATATTATTGCAGTAACACGTGAATACATCTTCTCCACTATCTTCATAAGATATTTTGACTTCTGATCTCCAGCACTCACAAAAAAGAAGTAGAAGATTTCTCTATTGAAACAGTTTTTGAAAATATTGTCTTCTTTATGAATATATGTAAAAACGGTACGAAGAGAGATGAGCACAGTGCATGAAATACACAGTCACACAGATGTATCCTTTGTTAACTGCGGTATTTATATAGTTCTTAGCAGGGGCGAATCGAGGACCGACTTCTGGGGGTCGGTGGGTTGCCATACTGCTACTTAGAGCTACTTTTAAGAGCTTCAAACTCTGGGATGGTTTTTATTTATATATATAGTAGAGAAAGTTTCCTCTTCTGGGCGGGGGGCGATCACTGGTTTTTAGTGACCCCAACGACCACTGGTTTTTAGTGACCCCAACGTACAATTTTTACCGAATCTTTTATTGTTTTATTTGGAATGCTCACTTGAAACAGGTTTGAACAAGTATGGTATGATAAATGAAAAAACATTTGACCCTGAAACTACCGGTTTTTCATTTTCTATTACCAGTAGGCTACATTCTTTTCTGATTATGAGTGTACTTGTATTCTTATGTTCAGTTTGAGACTACTTTTCGAAGATCTACAATATATCTTCTCATCACAATACTAACATTTTCTCTTTCACACAATTAAAAAACTGTTCACTGTAATCACCTAATTATTTTTCAATGCATATTTGGTCACAGGTTGAATTTCCGGTACATGCTGAATGAGTAACGTTAAATTTAAATTTGATTTCGTTTTAATAAAGAGTATTCCACATATAATGTACTATAAAAATTTAAAAGTCAGAGGAGAGGTTTAATATTGCCTTTCTAATTCTTGTCTACTAGATTCTCCTATACTTAGGTCTTTCCATTCGTCATTTCCCACTTTGAGCATCCCAAGTTGATCCAATTCATCATTTTCTTACTTTTGACCATACTCAGGTCTCCCTAATGATCATTTTTCCACTTTGAGTACGCTCAAGCCTTCCTAATGGTCAGCTTTGTACTTTGAGCATTCTTAGGTCTTCATATTCTTCATTTTTACCAGTTTGAACACCCTCTGTCTCCGGCACTGCTTACAAAACATACCAACACACCACTTTCTGCATAAAATTCAGCAGATTTGTCACCACGAGGCAATAGCTGTTCTACTATCGCGGAAAGTATGTACACAAATAACCATCATAAACAACACCTGAAAATAATGCTCTTGAAACGCAATAGGTAAGATCAGATGGTAACAAAAACATTAAGGGTTAAGGACCACGACAATGTTTCTTGTAATTGCATACTGTAGGTTGCGGATATATGTTGCATTTGGTCCCCAAACACCTATTTTGACTTACCTCCAAATACATGCAAATTCTCATGTACAGTCGATAAATCTTGGAATGCTAATATTGATCGCAGCACAGTACACTTTTCATCGATAAATAGATACTGTAACCTTCATTGCTAACATATCCTTAGATAGTGAAAAGCTCAAAGAAAAATCTATCTCCTAACAGTGTTTTAGTAAACATTATAAATTATAAAGCTTCAAACATTACCCTGCACCTCGTTTCTCTCACTTCCGAATAATTATTTCATGAAATTGGAATCTATTTTTACGGATAAAGTGTGGTATATCTCTTATTTATTTGTTTTCTTTTCTGGAACATATATGCTGTGCATTCAAAGAACAAGTACTTATTCAAATGCCTTTATATGTATATGTAATAGGTTACACATCTCTGATGTGATGGATTCTGGTTCCATCCCCCACACTCACGTCGTCCTTTATTTCATTTCATTCATCCACTTGTCTTAAAAGGAGTTCTTCATACCAGCTAGAAACAAAGATTTTAGTCCAGGTTCTTGAGACCTTTTGTCTTGTAGGTATTCAATAGCTTTAGTTATATGACGTACAATGTATGTGAAGCCTAACTTTTGTACTGCCTACTTATTACTTATTTATTGTTCAAAACGGAGAAGCTATACAAAATTTGGAATTGATCCTAATAGTTTTTTTGTTTTCCAACGAATTGTTGACAAATCTATCAGCACGTTAGCCATAACTGAGTATTGCTTTGAGGAATTCAATTCCTATTGAATCTCAAGACCATGTTGGGAAAGAAATAAATGATATGAACTATCAAATTGTTGTTGAGAAAGAATAAAGTATTTTAAATATAGGGATATGTTTCGCAGAACCATGGTCCTTACTGAATTCAATACTGAATTTAAACTTTTTGCAGTGTGCAATGGCTCACTGGTAATGTGTTTACCTCTTGTGCATCTTGTTTTGATTGGCATTCATTTCTCACCAACAATTATATCTCTTAACTTAAACAACATAATCATGACCCGTTAAACTGATCTTGCAAACTGACTTGAGTGGAAGAACATTGGTCTCATATTCAGGATAATTCCAAACACCATCAGAGATCCTCCATAGATAAGCGGTGAGCCTGCGCACTTTTGGCATGTTATTTTTATTCGTACGAAACAGTTTCTAATCCCAGTTTCTATTTTTTTTAGCACGGAGTATTATTGTAAATAATACGCGAGAGAACAAATAAGTTAACAGCGACTTCTTCATACGATCACAAATAAATTTGTTCATAACTTCCTACGGCAAGCGAATCTGTTAATAATACAAGTCAAATAAGAGGGTTTGATTCCCGGCGGATGTTTATGTGGTTCGGATCTAATATTACCTTGTACGGTCACATCTCGGGTAGCCTCGCTGCTGAAAAGATAGTTAAACTCAACTCCAAACACCATCACCACTGCCACTGACTACCTTAACTAGAGTTTTCCTCAGTCCTACTACCCAAATGTTATGTTAAATAAATATCTAGTATGTTAAATAAATAAGATCGTTTTCGGCTTTCCTGCAAGTGGTCGCAGGTTCAGAAACAAGCTACGTTTTCATCAATTAAATGTTAGAATGAGACTTAACATACAACTTATAGCCTGCTTTCCTTCCTTCCTTTTTCCACGAATACATATTTCAAACTAAGACCTGTGACAAACATCTTGGCATTTCAGCTAAACGATTAAACGCAACCTCTGGCGTGACTTTGCCAAGTGGTGAAGGCGTGCTGCTATGGGTAAGCAGACAAACTACAGCGCGATCAGGTGACAGGGGATACACGTGGATGTGTGCAAAATAAACGTGGCAATGCCGCTGGCCTCTCATTTGCTAGCAGCATTTAAAAGGAACTTGGAGCGCCGCATTCAAATGCCAAGACGTTTGTCACGCCGTTTAGTTTTTCAAATATACTTCATCTTAGTAGCTTAGGATCCAAGATTCGATCTCAGCTCGCACTGTGTGGACTTTGTGGTGGACAAACATCGTGCTCGTGGAGTTTTTCTTTTGGTTCTCCCGTTTCCTCCCAATTTTTTTATTCCACCATTTCATTCATTTCTCATCATCACCGTTTGTTTAGTCAATCCGGCATAAGTGTGGGACATAAAATTCAAAGATTTTATTTCATTTCATTTTTCCTTTAAGTATACTGTATTTGAAACCAAGCTTTCACATTACCAGTACTAACTATACTAAACGACCAACATTAATTTGAATTCATATCATTAGTTGAAAACTCTGAACTGAAAACTCTGAAACTTTTTACAATGAGCAAGAAATAGTAATACTGCTGAAAAAATCAATTAAACAGTTATCATTAAGAAAATACTACTTGAATTCTCATTGAAGGTATGTGTGGCAAGGATCCGGCCTGTAACTATTATAGGGAGCTAGCTTGTTTACCAGCGGGGACTGAGGTAAAGGGGGAAAGGTTTCAACAATTTTTCTACCTGACTCTTGCAATACTCCCTTACCCTTCTTCTATATGTCAGCGCTGCCAGGGTTAAAAAAATTGTCACATGAATGTCATTCTGAAGAGTTAGTGTGAGTTGGTTATTTGTTGTGTTCTGTTGTGGTTGCGGTTTTGTTGCTTATTATTCACTTGACAATGGCTTCACAGCGTAAGAGAGGGCAAACTATACACAGCGAAGCTAGAGAAGTAATAAGGAAGGCCATAGTGCAGTTCGACGAAGAAGCGAGGGAGAAAAAACTGAAGCATTTGTTATCACAGCCTAATTTGCGTGTGTCCACGTATACAGGGATCTTCGATAGGAATTTTATAATTGCATAAACTCTTTGAATTAAGTGAGTATTAGCTGAATTTTTTGACAACTCACTGGCAACTCTGCCCAGGAGCGTCGAGTGACCATTTCTTGGTGATGGGGTGGGGAACCTGCCAATCAACTCTGAATTCCTCAGCCTCGCATTAAAGCCAGCTCCCTATAATACATGTTTCATATAGCCTCGAATTTTTAAACACACAGTTTGTTTTCTACTGTGGAAACGTGTAAGACATGTAAAACAAAATGAAAGAAAGAAAAAGATTCCATTTTCAAAAATATTTAGGAAGTTCTTTCATGGCTAAGTGGTTAGCGCCCGCGCCTTTAGCATGGGAGACCAGGGCTCGATTCCCGCTGGAGGCTCATATGGTTCGGATTATTCCGGAACAATATTTTTGTGAGCGTGTACAAGAAATAGCCTTACTGTTGAAAGGAACAATAAACTCAAAATCCATCCATACTTCCATCAAAAATACTTACCATAATTGCAAGTAAGACTCTACACTTTGCAGTCTATATAAGATAACCGGCATATTTGAGGCTTATTCTGGGGGACATCAATTTCGTGTCACTTTCCTTTGTGGCAATCGGACACTAATTATCACATTTCTCCCCCAAAAAACACATCTCAAATCATATTATTAGGGGGGACAGTCCTCCACAATTGGTTAAACGTTTTTCTATAGTTCTCTAGAATGTTTGAAGAACCACTGTTGCGCCATCTAAATGCTCTTGAATATGCCTGAGAATATACAATAAAAATTGCAATATTTCAGGCCCTTGCGGGGGATGAAGATGCAAATTATTTTAAAAATCATGAATGGTGTAGTCAATCTACTCATAATGTAACTTTTGTCACCTAGTTCGATTTTATTGGGAAGTTTTTAAAAAAATTCAGTATTTTCAAGAAAATTTAAATTTTCATCAAAATTACAAACATTTAAGGCTCTTGCGGGGAATGAAGTTCAAAAATTATGAAAAAAAATCACGAATGTTATACTAGTCAATACACAACTTTTGGCATCTAGTGCTATTTGATTGCACAACTTGGATTTGTTCGCTCCACTCTAGTGTAGAGGGGTACTACGTTGTACTCAAGGTGACCAGAATTTTCACTTGCGAAAACGGGACGCATACAAATCGGCTAGGGAGGGGGAGATATCTGACTTCCAGATTGCATTTTGGGACTCAGCAGTGTTCTCAATTTACAAACACAAGTAAGAGTGATAACACACCGTTTCTAACTTTACGTGTACCACACAACAAATAATGGTTCCCGATTGCAAGTTCTACCCAACAACTCTTTTAACTAGTTGAACACTCAGGATTCCCACTCAATTCCCACTTGAACTACAAACACTCAATTCCCATTTGAAAATTCAGAAGTTCTAGACACGGCTGAACCTTGGCAAAAGTGTTGGTACGGAAGAGAGTAGAATTTGCATTGACGATTTATATTTTGAATAATAATTACTGACACCTTGTATCGTTTGCTATGATAATTAATTAATACACTTAAGTGTATTACACAAGAACGTATTTATTATTAATTTCTAATTCACTTTACAGTGAATACACATTACATCACATGCGCTGTGCTATCACAGACTATATCCTGATGCACACTGTCAGTGTGGCCAGAACCACTTGACAACTATTGCATCCATTACATCTCTCCCTTTTACACATAATCTTTGAACCAGTAAGGCTTCTTTACTTTTCTTTCGGACCTACGTGGCTTATCACCAACTACTCCTCTTAGGTTGACATCACAACTAGTTTCTGTCACATTTTGATTTCTCGTTACATTGTCTTGTTCTATGAGTTCTTGATTTTCTTGCACACCCTGTACATTATTGTTAGTTACCTCATCAGACTCACACAAGTTTTGAAATTCAAATTTGTTTAAAGACTTTCTTAAATGTGTTTTATTCCTGCTATACACCTGATTGTTTGTATCTTTTACTAAATATGATCTCGGAGTGTTTTCAACATTAATTACTTGACCTGGTACCCATATCTTATCCTTTTGCAACAAACAATTTTCCCCTGGTTTAAATTCAGGCCTTATTTTAGCTGTTTTGTCATAAAGCATTTTATTTTTCTGCTGCTTCCTTAGTAACATTTTGTGTACATTTTCTTGAACTTTTGGTTTTAGCAGCTCTACATGTACTGGTAATTTAGTTCTTACCCTCCTACTCATTAACATTTGAGATGGTGACATATCTGATCCTAACACAGGAGAATTGCGATATTCAAGTAACCCTAACCTGTAGTCTCTCCCTTCTTCTTGGCTTTTCTTTAAAATTCTTCTTGAAATTCCTACCGCTTTCTCTGCCAATCTGTTCGACCATGGATACCTTGGACTACTAGTTACAATAGTGAAATCCCACTCTCTAGCAAAATCCCTGCATTCCCTTGAGCTAAATGGTACATTGTCAGTCACCACAATTTTAGGTATACCATGTGTCGTAAATACATTTTTAAGTTTGTCATTTACTTCTACAGAAGTTTTTGCCTTCAGTGGTAAAAGTTCAAGCCATTTCGAGTAATAATCCATTATGACTAGAAATGACTTACCCCCAAATTCTAAGATATCAACACCTATTTTTTCAAATGGTAAATTTGGTATGTCATGGGAAATTAACGGTTCTTTGGTATTTGACATTATGTACTTCTCACACGTCGTACATTTAAGTACCATATTTTCTATATCCGTTGCTAACCCTGGCCAATACACTATCTGTCTTGCCCTTGCTTTAGTTTTTTGCACTCCAAAATGACTTTCATGCAACTGGTTTAACACTTGTTTCCTTAAACTAACCGGTACAATTACTTTTTTTTACCCAAAAACACTAGGCCATTTTCTACAGTAATATCCTGTCTCAATTTATGATAAAATTTTACACTGTCATCTAATTCCTTCTTATCATCTGGCCAACCCTTGTAATACAGATCCAAAATTCTACTTAACACAGGGTCTAATTTAGTTGCTTCAATGAACTGCTCTTTACGTGCATCACTTACTTGTAAGTGAGAAGTTAGACTATGGATTACTTCAGTAAGTGACCTGTCGTCTTCTTCAACCTCATTAAGATATGACCTTGACAACAGATCTGCAATGTGCATATTTTTGCCTTGTACATAAACAAATTTAAGATTATAATTCAGTAATTTGAGCTTCATTCTTTGTAATCTACTAGAAGGCACATCTGCTACATATTTATTCATTATCGAAACTAGAGGCTTGTGATCTGTTTCTACCTCTACTTCCCTATCATAGATGTACAAATGAAATTTTTCACCGCATATACAATACTAAGTAACTCCTTTTCGACCTGTGCATGATTTCTCAATTTCTGTAAGGCTACGAGAACTGTAAGCTACAGGATGCCCATCTTGTTTGAGACAGCAACCCAGCCCTTCACTTGAAGAATCACATTGTAATGTAATTTTCTTATTTACATCAAAATTAGCTAACACAGGAGCACTAGAAAGTTTTTGTTTTAACGTTTCAAAAGCCTCCCTATGTTTCGGTAACCACTGCCACTCAATATTTGATTTTAACAATTCCCTTAACGGTGCAGTGATTGTAGAGTAATTTGGAATGAATCTATTTACGTAATTTACCATGCCAATTACTCTTTGTAGTTCTTTTTTTTTATTTTTGGGTTCTTTTAACTCAAGTACAGCTTTCACCATGTCCCTATTAGGTCTAATTCCCTCTTTACTGTACACATGCCCCAGGTATTTAACTTCGTGTACCTTGTGTTGTAGTTTTTCAGGATTGAACTTAATGTTCAATTTTCTTGCTCTCTCTAGCACTACATTCATGATTTGATCGTGTTCTTTTTCAGATTCTGCCCCTATTAAAAGATCATCAAAATAGACGACTACACCAGGAATATCTCCAAAACACTTTTCATTTAATTTCTGAAACACTTCTGGAGCTATGCTTAGACCAAAAGGTAGCCTTAAAAAACTCCATACCCATACGGTGAGCTAAACGTACACAATCTACTTGACTCTTCATCAAGCTCAATGTGATAGAAGCCATCTTTCCAATCTAGAACACTGTACACAGATTTTTTATTTAACCTTGCACTAACCTCTTTCACAGTAGGGATTATTGCATAATTTCGTTTAAGAGCTTTATTTAAATCTTTAGGATCCAAACATAATCTCAGGGACCCATTAGGTTTTTCAACTATAACTAGATTGCTTACCCAACCCGTTGGATTTTCTTCTTTACAAATAATTCCATCTTTCTCTAGTTTTTCAATTGCTTGCTTAAGTTTAGGCTGTATACTTAGCAGCACCCTTCTTGGTGGCTTTGCTGCAGGTTTAGCGTTTTTATCAACTTCTACGTGTAGTTTCCCCTTGTACTTACCAATACCTTCAAATACATCTTTATTTTGAGTTATAAAACTACTCTTGGCCATTGTTGCTACAATATCAACAGGTACTCTTTGTATTAAATGTAACTTTGTGCATGCACTTAGGCCTAATAACGGCTTAGCTGCGTTACTTACACCTTCAACTATTACAAAATCTAAGTATTCATCCGCGTTTTTTGACACACAATGTAAGTTTACAATACCTACGGGTTTAATTTTATGACCACCATAGGCTTCTAACAACATTTTGGTAGGCCTAACCTTAAATTGTTGATTTACACGTTTAAATTCTTTTATTGGAAGCCAGGGGCGTCATTTCAGAATTTGCTTGGGGGGGGGCAAGAGCACCACCGACATAAGACTTTCGCGTTTTGTACTATTATATTAGTAGAGAATCGATTAAAGTATATGTATACCTCAAACTCTTGGGGGGGGGCAATTGCCCCCCTAAATGACGCCCCTGTTGGAAGCACGTTGACTTCTGCACCTGTGTCCAACTTAAATGTGATCTGTTTATCTTCCACCTGAATGGTTTCTTCCCATTCTTGCCTTGCTGACATTACAGCATTAATGTGAGATATTGACACTTCTGATAAATACAGTGCATCACTTGTATCTTTCGTTTCCGCTACTTCTTCCTGTATGCACTGGACTTGTTTAGCCTTGCACCCCACTGCAAAATGATTAAACTGTTGACACTTTCTGCACTATTTACCGAACGCTGGGTACTGCGCTTTCCTATGTACTGTGTTGCACTTCTTACACTTGTACTCATTATTGTGAAAACGCGGGATCCTTGCACTTCGTTCTTTACACTTAGATTTGTCCTCTCCTGTTGTCGATGCTTTCCCTGGCGGAGCTGATGACTTTTTCCCACTTGCAATTTTTCTTCGCACTTCACTAACTTGTTTGTTCTGTATGGTATCTGCTTGTTGTCTGCTCAATTCCGCTGCACGTCCCATTTCAATAGCCTTATCTAGTGACAGTTCTCCTGCACGCAACATTCTTTCCTGTAATACCTTATCACGTATTCCTAACACAATACGATCTCTTATTACACTGTCTGTTTGGTCACCAAATTCACACGTCTTAACAATTTTCTTCAAATCGGTAACGAATGAGTCAAACGATTCTCCTTCATCTTGCACACGAGAGTTAAAAACATAACGTTCTACGACCACGTTTTTCTGGGGATTGAAGTAAGTTTCAAAAGTTTGAACAACTACCTCGTACTTCTTTTTGTCTTCATCACTTATCTCAAAAGTGTTGTAAATTTCTACAGCTTCTTCACCAACTACATTCAGTAATATGGCAACTTTGGTGGCACTGGGCTTTAAATCCTGGCCGCTTGCAGTCATATAAATATCAAAATGTTGTTTGAATTTTCTCCAATTCTCACACAAATTACCGGTAAGACAAAGTTCCTTCGGGACTTTAGCTGACTGCATTTTTGGCTAGATGACAGTCTTACTGTTAAAAGATAACCGACTGCGCCATGTATCGTTTGCTATGATAATTAATTAATACACTTAAGTGTATTACACAAGAACGTATTTATTATTAATTTCTAATTCACTTTACAGTGAATACACATTACATCACATGCGCTGTGCTGTCACAGACTATATCCTGATGCACACTGTCAGTGTGGCCAGAACCACTTGACAACTATTGCATCCATTACACACCTAGGTCATTTTTACTTATAAACGGGACATTTAGGCGTCCCGTTTGAGAATCAGAAGAAAACGGGACAACGGTTGGAAAAAGGGATTGTCCCGGCTAAAACGGGACGTCTGGTCACCTTGGTTGTACTCCAATATTCGACATCGCTTGGACTGATTAAGACAAAAAAGGAAAATAAACAACAACAACAACAAAAAAGAACTTTGTACTAATACTGCTTGAGTACAGATGGACCAGGTGTTTCACAGTCGCTAGATTTGTAAGTCTCTAAATCGTCATTTAAAAAATCACCAACCGGAAAAATGATTTTTTTAAATCGCTGTCTTGATCGAATCCCCTAGATTTAGCGACTTTTCCTCCAAATTTGAAACACTGCCACAAGACGACAAAATTTCATACAATTCAGATCTCTACTGGTTACGCAGAATCTAGTGTCAATATAGTAAATCTTCAGCATTTTTATTAGTTTAATTGGGTCTCCTAGATGGCAGCACATTATCTGTTGTGAAAGCTTTTCATAGTTACTTTAAAGGTTGGTGTCTATGGTCGGACCTTAACAACTTGCTTGTTTCTCATAATGATTTCTGTGAGAAAATACTTCTAAAATGATAATTGTAAATCATTTCTACAAGTATTAGGGGAAAAAATTTAAATAAACGTATATTTAACAGTAGATAAAGGATAGTAGTCATCGGTATGTGAGGGCGCATGGTTATTTATAACATATGCATTCATTTTCAATTTTTAGAGAAGCAAAATATGAGTAATTTAAGCTCTTGCTTCATATTTTTAATGTTTAATAGTGAAATGCAGTTTCTTCTTTTTTTTCGTATTATATGATTCTTCTCCATCGAATCCTTCGTTCTATAAAGCTAACCAAGAAAGTTCTGTCGCTTTTTCACCCACCACCTTCGAACATCAATGTGTCACTTAAGACGTACCTGGAATATAAAAAATAGCCCCCGTAAGTATCGACGACCTTGTGCCAACGTTTTGGAAGGCCGTGGATTCCATCACGATAGAAGTTGTTGGGCCGTGAATCGAAAAAGTATTGTAATGCCCCTCTGTGATCTAGTAATTTTTTATTTATAACATTTTGAGATTTTGTATCTCAATATTTTTTTTAAATAAACTCTGAAGTTTCCATCTTACGCTGGCGCGAAAGGGAAGTGGCGCAGTAGACTGAAGACGCACACTGCATCACGATCAGGAAGCTTAATTTTACATTAAAAGAAAAAATCGCAGTCATCTAATACTATTGATTACAACTGACAATATGAATTGAACAGGAACACAAGGGCTCTCGTACTAGATAATTTAATGTGATTTATGATGTTAAAAGTGAAATAAGTTGACTTCCAGTATTCTTATCAGCTTCGCACATGTGAGCTTGACAGTGGTGTTTAGCTTTTCAAAACAGTTACCTTTAAGAAGTGTCGTTTATTATGATTTGAAAACTATTTTGGGACTTTTTTTTCAGTGTTTTTAATAACGTAATAATGTCTGCTTAAATTCCGTCGCGGAGCCCTTACCCAGTTGATATCTTGTTCAATTAAGTCAGTCATCTCATCTCTAACATTTTAACTCTAGTTTGGTATTGACTATTTCTCAAGAAGTATAATTCAATTCAGTAAAAAATGTGTTTATCAGAAAGCATCACCTTCTATCCTGTGCTTTTGTCGTGTGCAAAATATCAAATCCGTTCGTATCTACAACTGTTTATTCATTCAGCATATTTTGTCGCCGATCTCTAAATGTCAGTAGAGAGTAAATATTTTTATGCATCCAGATTATGAATCCATTCCAATGTTTGCAGTTAGCTTCTCCTGTGTGCAACTGTGTTTTTGTCTGGACCCGATACTAGAGAGTGTACGAACTTCTCCCATGTTAAAGCATGTCAGCTTTTGTGTCTAAACTTAAGGTCCACTGGTGTCTTCGGCTGTGTTCATCCCCGTCCTCACATGGGTGTCTAGTTGCGCCTCTACATGGGTTTGTGTCTGTCAACTTCATCTCCTGTGCTCCGCCCTGAAGTGGAACTCTGCACCAAAGCGTATGTCCAGCATATGTTCGTTGAAGTATCAACTATGCAGTGAAGGTGACAATTTATTACTATAAGTGTACTTCTGAATTTGCACGGCGGAATTACGGCATAATGTTATTTTTGTCCTTTTTCCTGAATTGTGTGTTATTTTGTTTATTAGTGGGCACTACTTTTTATACAGGTCGTCGAATAAATTACTTCCTGCGCGCACTTCGGTGTAAATGACCCTACAGGAAGTCTCCACTCGGTCTCTATAGACCTTGCCTGTTATTTCATTGTCCACATGTTTTTGGGAATTGTATCCCGAGATTACAGTGTTTTATTTACAGCATGCTTGCCCGTCGTAGCAAGCCCAATTGTTGTTCAAAATTTCTCAAAAAAAAAAAAAAATTATATATATATATCCTTCATAATCTTTACGTTTGATCTTGTGTTTGTTATTTTGATTTTAGTTACAAGAAGAATCCAGTGTTTGAACAAGAAGTTTTCGACTCAAGACTTTATTACAGGAACAATTAATCAAAATAGCAGGACATAGGCAAACTGGGATGAGATAAGATCTGTGCCTTAAATCTTAATTCCTCGAAAGAGGAGAAGAAAAAAAAAAGTTTAGCTTTTAAGCTGAAATGTGATTTTATTTTGCTTGCCTTTCGAAGCAAGCTTCTTAGTGTCTATGCTTAGCTTTTTATACTAAGCAAGTTAAGGTGTCGTGTTATGGAATTGTGAAATTAATCCCAATTTAATGAAGCCATGGAGAGTCAGCTCCTTGTAGTTTATACTCAACCTTTGTGCTAAGTTATTTGTTCCGTAGTGAAATATAACGTTAATCCGACAGTAGTATTTCCAGAGTGTGCATCATGAAGAGAATGTAATATCTACAGGCAGTTTCCAACATCATTTATTCATTTGTAGCATCATTCACTTAATCAGTGAAGTTGAATTTTATATGCTGATGCAATAATGCACTTCTTTAGTGCTGAAGCTTCTCCGCAATTGCTGTGTATGCGTCTATCGAGTGTAGTCATCGCTTTATTTCGTATTCAGTGAAAGCCACGTCTTTACATGGGTCTTATAGTGCAAGTGTGAATTATCTTCTCCTTATTTATGTCATATTGATAAAGTACAAGTGGTGTGTTTTAAGTGCCTTACCAAATGCTATTCAGTTTCGTCTTATTTACGTGTTCTAATTCCTCTCTCTGAGTGGTTCAGATTTAGCGTAGGTTTGCCATGAAGTGCAGCTATCATGCCGCTCCGCAGCGTTAACTTAAATGCCATTTCTTTTGTCAAACAAGTGCAAACATGCTTTTCTCATGGAACATGGAAGCTTCAAGTTTTGAAAAGTTTTTACATGAAAGGTACAAGGAATTATTATTGAGATGCCATTTTCTTATGTTTGAATGTAACCTTGGATCCTGATACAGGTAAGAATATTCTTACTCAAGTTTCTATTCTATGGTTTTTGTATTAATAATTGTATCTTAGTAAGCGCGCTCACTTAAGTGTTCATTTCAATGTTTCTTATTGGTGTATAATTTGTTTTGTTGTTATTTCCGTGTAACGATTATTGCCACAAGTCATTATAAAGTTGTAACCAATTTCTCTTGTCATCTGGTTAAAGGTCAAGTGGCAAGGTTCAATCTCGTGCTCTGGTCATAAGTACCTATGTTTGCCTTAACTTTAGTTATCTCTGAAGTCAGCTAGCAGCGAGAAACAAAAGTAAAGCTATGTGGAAGTTAATTAATGGTAAGATGAATAAGGTAAAAACAACAGGAATTGATGCAATAAAAGTAAACTCTCAAGTAGTATGTAACCCAGATAAGATTGCAAATCATTTTAATAAATATTTCTTAACTTTAGAAACATTTAACCCAATCAAAATAGCTCATCAAGAAAATAACTCTAAGCTACAGAGCGGAATAACTAAGTCGCTTTTCCTGAAACCAGCTACACCAGAGGAAATCTTACAAATAATAAAAAACTTAAAAAGCTCCTGCTCTCCAGGTTGGGATGAAGTGCCATCCATGATTGTAAAGGAAAGTTCTCTTCTTATTGCACATCAACTCTGTCATATAATAAATCATTCATTTTTGACAGGAATTTTTCCTACGCGGCTTAAGTTAGCTAGAGTTACACCTGTGTATAAAAAGGGAAGTAAATTGGAGTTAAATAATTATCGTCCTATTTCAGTTTTGTCGTGCTTTTCTAAAATATTTGAGTTAGCAATGAAAGCACGACTAAATAACTTTTTCCTTTTAAATAATATAATATCCACAAGTCAACACGGGTTTCAAAGCCAGAAGTCAACCAACACTGCAATCTTTAATTTCATCTCTGATATAGCAATGGATATAAATAAAGGAAAGCATGTAATTGGTATTTTTGTTGATTTATCTAAGGCGTTCGATTCTATAGACCATGGTATTTTGCTAGAAAAATTGTATTCTTATGGCATCAGAGGTGTGGCAAACAATTGGATAAAGTCGTATTTATCTGAACGTAGTCAAACTGTTGGCATCTGTAAAGAGGTAAATGGCAGAAGAACAATGTTTAAATCATCTTTAATGAAAGTAACAAAAGGAGTACCACAAGGATCAATATTGGGGCCTCTTTTGTTTGTTGTATATATTAATGATTTGGTTAATAGTCTAGGCTGTGTGAAGTCAACATTGTATGCTGATGACATAAATGTTCTTGTCAGTGGAGACTCAGTAAATGAAGCAGAAAGGCTCACTACAAAAACGCTAACAAAAATTATTAGTTGGTTAAACATAAATAAATTAACTATGAATTTAGGAAAAACTAACATTGTCAAATTTCGATTCCCGGGCCAAAGAAATGAACTTGTACCAATAACTGTAGACACTGTAGAATTATGTCAAACACCATCTATTAAATTTCTAGGAGTATATGTTAATGAAGATTTAACATGGAATACTCATGTTGAATACATTAATACTAAACTCAGTTCACTCTGCTTTGCATTCCGTAGGTTGCAAGGTAGTTTGTGCAAGGAAGCTGTCATGTCCTTATACTATAGCAAAGTTTTTTCAATAATAAACTATGGTGTTATATTTTGGGGGAATTCGAGAATAAGTGCTAGCACATTCCGAATACAGAAAAAAATTATTAGAATAATGTTAAGTATGCCTGAACGATCCTCATGTAAAAATATTTTAAAAAAATATAAATTATTGACATTACCTAGTTTATATATATATCGCACAATTATGTATGTAATCGAGCACAAGGATTTATTTACTTTAGCTAATACGATTCACTCATACAATACTAGGCAGAATTGTAATATGTATATTATCCAACAGAATTATGCAAATTTTAGCAAAACTGTATATATGAATTGTATAAAATTATATAACAAATTACCAGCAAAGTATAAGAACATTAACGAAAAACGGATATTCAGAAATACTCTGTTAGAATTATTGTTAGAAAAAAGCTATTACTCTGTGGAAACTTATCTTACTGATAATATATAGAGAATGTAAATCATATCTGACAACTGTAATGCTTAATTGAGGATTGTCCTCATTTGTAAGCTATGAACAGGCAAATAAATATGAATATGAATATGAATATGAATATTAAGCCTACTACTGTAAAGTTGGGTGAATTTACACCTTAATAAGTGAAGCCATTATTTTTTTTAGCGAAGATGTTTTAGCTACGTTAAAGGAGAGAGAACCTATCCATAGCAGTTCCTGAATATTTATTTTTTCTTACACATTTAAATCTGTGGTTTGTTTACTGTGTTTATGCAATTATTTGATTTTCAGTATAACTTATAAGCCAAAGTTCCTAGTCAATAAAAATTTAACTATAGGCCTACTTCCCATTTTTTGATATTTCATAATCCTAGATATATTTTGGCTCATAACAATATATTTAATTGCATGAGACCTTTTTACTCATAATAACAATTTGAGTTAAGAGTGTGTGAGAAAAGGGCTGCCCCGTGCCTACTCGTATGATTAGGTGTGGTGCAGCCTCGCTTAGGTCAGACGTTATTCGTTCGTTTTTTCACATGTTTTGTTTTGAGTATTTTCACATTTTATTTTAATCTCGCGAGTGCCTGTGCTCGATGGTCCTCACAGGATGACGACCCTATTCTATCTCGGTGCCTTGGTATTGAGAGAGGAAACCGCAGTGTCTTAGAACTTTGGGGAAGTCTGGGGCGCTACAGTATCAAGTGCATTTTCCACCTCTACTAGGATTTGAACTGGCGTCCTCTAAGTTGGTTGTCCAAGGAATGGAACATGTGATAATCGGACGGTGCAATGTCCGGGGAGTATGAAGCATGCAATAGTGTTTCCCATCCAATGCGTAGAATTGTGTGCCGGGTTATCCTAGCCTTAGCGTTATCCTGTAACAGGAGGACCTCTTTACGTTTCATAAGTGCTGGCTCCAGAGTTTTGAGTTATTCTTGAACAAGGCTCAACTGTTGACAATACACAGTTACATTGATGGTCTGACCAGACGGTAGCGATTCCCAATGCACGATGCCGCGGGCAGTCCATCGAACACACAGAAGGACCTTCTGATGCAGTGCTGGTATCGGCTGTTTTGAACCGGTTCATGGGATGGTAACTAATAATGAGTGCGCCGTGGAGCTTCGTACAGAACCCACTTTTCATCACATGTCAACACATTGTCCAGAAATGGCTGGTTCTTCAGACGAGACAGCAAAGAAATACAGAAGTCTGCTTGCGTTGCCTTCTGGCCGGAGTCAAATCATGTGGGACCCTTCGACCCAACTTGTAGTGCTTCCCAAGTTGATGAAGGTACTGCCGAATGGTTTTTCCACTCAGTGAATTGTAGTCTCAGTTCCTTACATGTCTGGTTACTGTTCGCCTCAATTAATGCCTGCACATCTTCATTTTGTACATGTGTTGGTGTATTGGCACCTGATATATCTTCGAGTGTTTCGTCACTACACTTAAACTTGTTAAACCACCACTCCACTATCCGCGTAGTCACGACACCCTCACCAAAGGCCTGGTATATTTTGCGTCCCGCTGCAGCGGCGTTTGATCCCAGTTTGAATTGTACAGCATACATGCCCTTATACAGTGCCGGACCGGCCATGTTGGCTATTTGGCGATCGCCAAGGACTCGAGGCCGCCCGCAGGGATCACGAGATCCAGGACCTGTAGGCCTTGGTCGAATCTTCACTATCGCAGATGCTTTCTGAAGTCTTCCTACCAAAAAAAAAAAAAAAAAAAAAAAGAATTGCAGAAACTTAAGTTTGTCTTCCCGAAAGAAGTCTTCTCGGGCCCAACTTGCTAATATCATTATGGCTCCGTGAGTCAGTAAAACTTCGTACTTAGAAAAGGTCCCCACTACACAGCAAAAAATGAGGTGTTGAAACAACACAAAATGACTACCACTTTAACGTGTTGTGTGTCAATTCAGTATCAAGTTTTTTTCAAAGCTAATCGTAGTGACTAGCTACCTGTAAGACGGTTACGCCCTCTTTGAGGTGCGTGGTGGGAAGGAAAATAGGAGAGGTATGGGAAAGAGATTGGTGAGTTAAGAGATTTTATTTTATTTTATTATAATATCGACTCCATAATCTTGTAATAGGTCGGATTTAAGGAACTTCGTTCCCAAACGTGAGATGTGGAAGGTAACATATCTATATTTATACATAGTGAACACATTACATAAAACATATTTATATTTATACACATTAAACAGTGAAACATATTAATATAATAATGTAACTTAATAATCACGAAAATAACGAAATAAGAAATGATGTTGGAACATGGAGAAAACGGCAGTCACTGTGACGAGAGAGTTAAGGCATGGTAATTGTTAAATTTTAACATGTAAAATGGAGATGAGGTATGAAGCGAGGTGCGTTACACAGGACAACACGTAGGTTCTGTTAGTGAGACAAATGAAGCTATCTTCTGCCTAGGGGAAGCTCGAGGCGATAATGAGAAAAGAAGGGAGCCCAAGTTAGACACAAATGGAATTACTGTGCAGGAAAAGATGAATCAATGAAAGGAAGATGTTAGTGAAGAATGTAAGCACCAATGACTAATAATAGGGGATCTCCGGGCGGTAAAGTATAATGGTATAGGGTGAACAGTAGCGATAATGGAGGATGAAGATGTCGGTGTGCTGTAGGGTGGAGTGCGAGATGATGCATTGCGTCTTGAAGTAGGGGGTGTTGAGTGTGTAGGCGTTTACTGATATAGGTAAGGCGAAGTTTCTCGATGTGATATTGTAAAGTCTGGAAAGAAATAAGGCGGTATAAATCGTGAGTTGGGCTAGATAATCGGATGCGAAAAGCGTGGCGTTCAAGGATTAGCAGGTTATTATAGAATTTAGGTGGAGCGGCTACCCATGCGGTAAAGCCATATGTTAATATTGGACGTAGGAACACTTTATAAGTATTTAGAATGGTGTGCGGGCGAAGGCTCCAGGTAGTACCTGTCAAGCGCTTTAACAAATTGAACCTATTGTATGCTTTAAGGGTGACATATTCCAGGTGTTTAGTCCAAGTTAGGTGTCTGTCATATGTTATACTTAGATAGGTAACTGTGTGACGTAGTTGAAGAGGAATGTGATCAACGTGTAAAATGAGCAGTCGTTGATTTCGATGAACTCTAGAGTAGCGTCCGTGTGGTAAAAATACTATGGCTTGGGTCTTGGCCTCATTAATTGTAACTCTCCACCTAGTACACCAGGATGTAAAGCGATCTATAAATGAGTATGTTCGGGCAGTCGAGGCATATCTGAGACATAAAGTAGGTACAATAAGGGTGACAAAGCTGAGCCCTGTGGTACACCAGAAAGAAGAAAAATGGGATGAGATAAACAGTCATGGATTGTAAATGAGTCGAATTTATACTATGGGCAGTCGAAGTTGTAGTAGCTTATAGATAAGTCCAGTATTCCACACTTTATCAAAAGCTTTTTCTAAATCAAAGAGAATTAAATTAGAAGGTTGGTTTGAATTGTAGTGTTCCGTGATAAGAGTTGTGAGTCGGAGAAGTTGATCGTTTATGAAGGAGGATGGTCTAAAGCCAGCTTGAGTGAAAGGAATGATATTGTTCGAGGCTAGCTACCTCTGAGAGGGCTACACCCTCTTTGAGGAGAAGATTTGACGGAAAAGTAGGATTTGGGCAATGGTAGCTGCTCTAAGTGAAGGTAATTTATTTATTTATTTACTTTATTAACTTTTTATATAATTGTGTAAGCCATTATGATCTTTGCGATCATAATCATTAGGATGTGAGGAGGAAAACTATACAGAGATATAACTTAACAAACACATATAAATTACATAGTACAAAATGGTAAAACAAAAATAAAACAAAAATATGAATGATAGGAACAAATATACATATATATATATATATATATATATATATATATATATATATATATATATATATATATATATATATATATATATATATATATATAAATATATATATAATAGAAAATGGAAATATATTAAGATATCTGTATGGGAATGCAGGTATCTGGGTGACATGGAGATCATGAGTGACAAATGGACAGAGTGACAGAGAAAAGGACGCGCGTAAGCTGCAATGATATTATGATAAATATTTATATAGTGATAAAAGGATGAGCGTGAAAGATGAGATGAGGTGCAAGCACAGGACAACACGAGGGAGATGTTAGGAAGACGAATGCAGTTATCTTCTGCCTAGGGACGATGCTAGGCTAATGAAGACAGGAGGAGCCCTGTTAGTTACAAGGGGATTTTCTGTGCTATATATGAAGGAAAAACATGAGGTAGATGAGCATGCAGACGATAATCTTCTAGAAGTGTGAGGTGTAGGTGATCAGGGGGAAGCGAGTAGCAATAAAGGGTATAAAGTAAATGTAACGGTGTGTAATAATATCGGGGTCGGGTGGGATGGAGTGTTGAAATGTATAATGCGTTGGATACGATGCTTTAGTTTCTTTTAAATTTCAACACTTTCAGTGTATCAGTAAAAATGTAATAAAGAAATAATGGCCATGTTTTTTAGCCGGTGCGGAGGATAAATGTGTAAATGAGGACGAGAAGATTGAGCAGAAGTGGTGGACTTTCTTTTATATGTCAATAGGAAATGTTGTCGATTTCAGGAGCAGTATTGCGTATATGATTGATGACATGAGTCATTTCTGTGATAGTGATGGGGGTAGTGAGTGTTTTATGAGTGGGTAGGTTGTGTGCCTCGTTGGGTTGAAGATGTGAGGAATTGAAGTTGAAATGGTCTACAGGATGATGAGGAAAACTCCGTGCGGATGGTAGAGGTGTGAAGATCTCCTGTAAGTAGGAAGCAAAAGCGCTAGCCTTTTCGCGGTCTGTGTGTAATGCCTGATCGAGACTTAGAATAGGATATGAATTTTTAGTAAATTTACCAGCTAATGCGTTGAAACGCTTCCAATATTGCGAAGGATGCGATGTAGTAGAAAGGATATTGCAAGTTTCAATCCACTGTCGTAATTTGTATGCTTCACGACGCTGAAGAGCTTCACGGTTGACAGTGCGAACGTATTCTTTATAAAACTGGCGGGAACGTTTAACCAAAGGAAGGTAGTTACGAGGGAGTTTAGGACGATGAGGTGAATATGTGGAATGAAGGATGAACTGCTCGGATGCGAGTTGTATATGATTGGTGATAAAGTCTAGAGTGGAGTATAATTCATCTTCAGTAGAAGGGGGAGTGATTACTGACAGGGCATGAGTTAAGTAGGTTCGGTATTTATACCAGTACGCTTTATCATAGCGAGGTATCAGTCGTGGAGGCGACGGGTCAGAGATAGGAGGGGTGGAAACTTTTAGAGTAAGTTTAATGGGCACATGGTCACTACCAATAGGATGTAGGATGTCAATGATGATGCGGTGGGAGAGTGATGAAGATGTGATCACTATGTCAGGTGTAGTGTTACATTCGGGACGGGCTGGTTTTGGAAGTGGATGGATGATGCCTGTAGTGGAAGTAGTAATGAAATTGTGAAAGGCTGCCTTATCTCGGTCTGAGCGGCTATGAATGTTAATATCAGCTAAGATCAGAAAATGTTGGTAATGATTAGACATATATAGGAAGAATGGAAGAGGAATTGGATGACCTGGTCGAATATAGATGGTTGCGACTGTGACATTAAGATTTGTAATAAAGGGTTACGATTAGATGTTCTGGAATGTTATCAAGAGATGGAGAATGAATACGGTACGGTATGTGACAGGAAAATCCTATTGCTACGCCGCCATTGGCCCGTCTTGCAGGAAGGTTGTTATCGTGTCTAATTAGTTGATAGCCACGGAGTTTGCAACTGAGTTTGGGAGTGAGATGTTCCTCATGTAGGAGTTGTTCAAAGATGAGTTTATGAGTTAAGAGTGAGTGGATGTTGAGAAATAGAAATATAAGTGCCATAGTTAAATCCATGAGCAAGATGAAGTTAAACAGTTGTTGCGAGTGGAGATGCATGAAAGTGCACGTACGGTTCATTGTAGGTTGCTTGAAAATCGAGATGAAAGATGTTGCGAGCTGTGTGCTGAACGTGTTGTAACATTAAAGGTCGTGCAAAGGGGTGAACGTTTTGAAGAGTGAGGGTGACAAAGGCTAATAATTGATGAATGGAAACAGAATGAACAGGCTCTGATGATGTCTCTGGTTTGATTTTGAGCATCATGAGTTCGCAGTGGTACCACAAGTTCCGGCTTGTCTCCTTCTGGAGCAGGTCGAGATTTACACTTGTAGCTGTACGTCGGATGTGTGCGTTCATGGCAGGTGTTGCAATTTGGAGCTTGTTGCAAATTCGGACAGCTTTTCGAAGGATGAGATCCACTAAAGTATCCACATTTGAGTTGATTGGTGCAGCGGTGAGTAGGGTGCACGTTGTATTCCTGACAGCGTTCACATCTGAGAGGAGGTAGTTGTAGTGAGCGGGATAGTTCAACTCTATGCCTCTTCTTGAAAATGAAGGCACATTATCCAGAAAGTCGTTGATAGTATCCTGGGAGTTGGTCAGAATTCGAACCATGTAGATATTTTCCTGATTGTTGCGAATACGGATACATTTTTTTAAAAGGTGTAGCCTTCTTCTCGTAGTTCAGCTTCTATTTCGTCATCGGTTATAAACGGGTCGAGTCCTCGTACCACGACGGACATGGTGGGTGGCTGACGTGGTGGCTGATCGGAAGACAAAACAACTGCCTCCTCCTCGAAAACCACCGATGTTTTCCGTTGTCATATGTGGAGTAATACCTGAAATCAGCGATGAAGAAGTTCTTGAAGAACTCAAACAAGAAGGCATTGAGGTCAACAAATGCATTCACATTAAAAATAACAATGGTCCTACTTACATTGTATGCGTTTTGTCTCAAGATCAGGGAACACTTTACTATTTGTTAGCTCATGGAGCTCCTATCTATAAGAAACTCCATCGAGTCGAGCTGTCCAAAACACCGGGGCCTTTGCCAATTCGGTGTGAGAAATGCCAAACTTATAACTCACACTTTACTCGCCAGTGCCCAAATCCATCTAAATGTGGCTATTGTGGTGAATCTCACGACACCAAACATGCAAAAATCAGCAGCAGCAGCCACACTGCTCTACCTGCAACGAAAACCATCCAACATATAGCTACCGCTGTAAGGGAAAACCTCAGGCACAACCGGAACGTCCAGAACTGACAGTGCCAGTACAAAGTTTTGACAAAGCCACACCACCCTCACAACCTCTTGCTCAACCTCTCACTGTCGAAGATGATCTTCGTTATATCACCATTGTACTACAAAATGATTCCAACGGGAGCACATTCTTCGTGTCACCATATTAACAGCCAAATCTCTGTTCAATCTTAACTTTACTGCTACATATTCAGGATCTTTTGTTCACTTCCATATCGCACCTCTAAAGACAGAAGTCTAAAACCAATATGGCAGTACACATTATGGCTCTTACTTTACTATTCGTTAACATCAGATCATTTCAACAACACAAGGTACTTCTAGAACCTCTTCTTTTAGAAGAAAAAAATATCGTAGCTCTCAACGAAACAGCTTTAAAACCAGCGTCTTCTGCACGACTTTCTGGTTACCAACTTTAACTTTGCGACTACTACGATGTACAAGCACGCGCTCAAGGAGGGGTATTAGTTGGCTTTTCTCCTAAACGTCCTTATAGACAATACGATCCTAATGCATTTGCAAAACTTGCTGATCATCTCTTATTCTCTATATACTACCCTTCTCTTACTGTTAATGTAGCTACCATATATATACGACCTGGTCACCCAATACCATTCACCTTTTTCGATTATATAGCCCATAACTTTAAAAACATAATCATTATGGCTGATATAAATGTGCATAGCAGAAGTGCAAGGGAGAAACAACGGTTTATGGACTTTGTTTCCACTACACTACAACTTCACATTCATAATCTTCCTAGTCCTACTCGACCAGCTAGGCAAACAATCCTGGATGTAGTGATTACGTCTCTCGCGCTTATAAATGACTGCGAGTTGAAGGTTCTTGATACAGTTGGAAGCGATCACTGCCCAATCAAACTAAGCATCAAGAAGACTCGACCATCTTTACAAAAGCTAGAACCACAACTTATCCACCGTTATGATAAAGCTGATTGGCCTCAATTTCGGCAGACCGTAAATAACCGTGTTTCCATTTTTCAACCACCAACTTCAGAAACCGAAATGTACAATGTTGTAAGCCACATCACAGATGCTTTACATCATACTGGTGCTCAACAAACTATTCTTGTGGAGAAAATTTATCCATCTAAGCCAAAATTGCTTCCACAATATCTTTCTCTAATACAGAAATCACGCCAACAATTTCGAGAATATAAACGAACCGGCAACCAAGAATGTCTCCGTAAACACAAACAATGACAAAGAACTGTTACAAATTTTCTCATAGCATACAAACGTCGCAACTGGATCAGCGCATGTAATAAACTAACCGATGAAGCCTCACCAAGCCGATATTGAAAACCTTTCATAGACTCACAGGGAAAAGCACTAAACTATCGTACCCTCTGTTGAACAATTATGTCCCTCTTTTTACCGACCAAAATAAGGCTAACGCATTCGCAACACAATTACAAACGGTCTTTACGCCTGCAATGTCATATATTTCTTATAACCGCACAGATTTGTCTTCTATCTCAGCTCTTCAACTATCACTCTCACACGTCATAAATAACAACCATCCTTTTACAGCAACAATCACTACTCAAGAACTTCAACGCGCACTTCGTAAGAAACGAAACACTGCACCAGGCATCGATCATATTTCCTACCGATTTCTAAAAGAAGCTCCACTCACTTTACTTACACTACTTGTTGCTCTCTACAACTTCATTCTGCGCACCGGCTTTTACCCAATGGATTGGAAGGTATCCAAAGTTTGCTTGTTTCTTAAGCCTCATAAACCAGCGCACGCTGTGTCTTCTTATAGCCCAATACAGCTGACAACAGTCTTCAGTAAACTGTTTGAGAAAATTCTTGTCCATCGGCTCGATTTAAATATTCAAGAGCATAACTTACTGCCCATACACCAAGCAGGCTTTCGACAAGCTTTTTTCATTAACGACCAGTTGGTTCGGCTGTCTACACCAATAACAAACAAATATAACAAGGTCTTTCCATTTTGCCTTGTATAAAGGACCTTGAAAAGGCTTTCGATAAAGTATGGCATTACGGGCTATTCAAAACTTACAGAAACTAAACCTCCCTATCTGCTACTTACTTTTCATATATTCATTTTTAACTAACCGAATAGGATATGAATACATAGGATCTGCCATCTCCCATCCCATTTTTCCGTATTGTGGCGTTCCACAGCGCTCTGCCCTCAGTCCACTCTTATATATACTGTACGCCTCTGATATACCTAAACCTATGCAAAACGTGTACTTATTTCAATATGCCGATGACACGGCCTTTCTAGCTCTTGGCAAAACTATGCATAAGATTAGCATAAGATTACAATCCACTCTCAGTGAATTTATGCAATGGTGCAAAACTTGGAAACTTACTGTCAATAGCTATAAAACACAAGCGTTAGTGTTTTTATCTCCAAAACGCCGATCCAAGGTTCACCGCAATCCGCGAAACCTCAAAGTCACGCTTAATGAACATTCTCTGCAAACGACTTCTACAGAAACATATCTCGGGGTTGTATTCGACACAAAACTCAATTGGAAGGCTCATGTTGAAAAAATATCACTAAAGGCTAATATCCGGCTCAACCTTCTACGTCTGCTAACTGGAACTACTTGGGGATGAAACGCCCCATTGCTACTGAATACATATAAAATGTTCCTTAGGCCTATCTTAACTTTTGGTCACATTGCTTGATGCAATGCTCCAACAAAGTTCTACGACCGTTTATCGATATTGGAAGCACTGAGAAAAATTTTCATAGAAAATTTAACAGTAAAGTTGATTTTTTGGTAATTCCGCACTTAAATTACGTACATTTGGACTTGAAACCATTATAATGTTAATTTATCATGTGGCGAAATGGAAATACAACATGCTGCATTTTGTCTTTTATGAAACATCTGTAGTACGCAATAAATGTACGTAACGACAGAAAGGTTTTCAGTTCTGTAATGTTAAGAATACATTCCAGACTGGACAGAAAATGTGACGTAATCCACGAGAGATAAATGCCTTTCAGGAATGAAAATATTACAGATTATCCTATCCAGTACGTGTTTTTTGACATGAGTAAGGAAAATATCGCAGGAAGAAGAACAAATAGTCTTTGTAATGCATTTTTTACATTATAATGTTAAAAGAAACTCAGTAATGTGAAAATGTTCGTAGTAAAGTGCAAACTTCACGTCAGTAATGAAATTTTGTCATGATAATGAGACCTACCCATTCTACACTGCAAAGATAAAACAAATCCGTACTTTACAGACATTATGCAAGGAGACGAAATGTTTTATCATTACTTTTAAAAGACAGTCTAAGGAAAACATGATTACGTACAATTGCTACGTACAACTGACCTTTCACTCGGAAAGTGCGACAAATAAAGTACGTAAAGGTATGATAGAAAGTCATTATAATGTTATATATCCCAGAAAATGGATAAAACTACATTTAGAACGAGTAATTTACAGTAAGTAATGGAAAAAAGTCCTGAAACTCTGTGTAATCATACAGTTGTTTGGTATTAAATCTGTATTGTCATGTTACTTTAATATTACCATACAGTCAGTAACGCATTACTCCAGTTATAATAGGTGGGGAAAAAGAAATGCAAAATTTCCATCACCCACGATTCTACACTATATGAAAAAAACCGGAATGTTTTTGTGCTAGGACACAAGAATAACAGATATGGCTAACAGATGGCAGCACTATTGACTTGTAACTTTTATCCAACAATTCACACGTTCACAAAACTATTATTGAGACAGATGGGCATACAGAAAAGATATAACATTATTTGTTACTTGGTGTAAATGCCAAAGATACTGCGTAAACCTTTTATTATTTCAAACAATAAAATCATGCTAATTTTCATAGCCAGTACAGAAGTTATTTCTGATATGCTTGGAAGACATGCGGTGGGTGCTCAACATACTCTCGATCGATATTACATTCGATCTTACCAGCTGTGACGTACCAGACGTCAGAACAGCTGCATTTTGATATCCTTCCTGTTCCTCATCCCGGGCTTTTTTCTGCGTCATTCCTGTGAGCACTACTCTCCAGACTAATCAAGCCAAGGGTGTGTAGTGCTACGGGTTTGTCCAGAGAACTGTTCCAACCTTGGTGGCTATCCAAACGGGTCACCTTACCTACATCAACTTTCATAATCATCACTCACTGCATCTCGTTCGTTTTTCACTCTAGGGGCTTCGGCCCGGTTCCTGCTCTCCATGGCGGATCCACCTCAGATCACTGGGGCTTCGATGGATGGTCGGCATGGCGGACTACCTCCAGTATTCCTCGCCCCACCGGCTCAAGCCACAAAGGTGGAAAAGCGAAAGGATAGCACACGACATCGCAGAGCTTCTGAACGCTCAACTGCCTCCACCATCTCGAACGCCTCAAGTCGATCGCGATCGCCAATTCATTCCGAGAGCTATGCTGAGCGTTTAGTAAATTCACCGCCTGCTAAGAAACAGCATCTAAGTCAAACACCTTCAGTTGTCATGGACGCCGAAATTGCTCATTCTTCATCGTCATTTCGACATCCGAACAATCATCAAGTCATCCCACCAGGACCAGAGCTTCATTGTTTTCTTCTCCAAAACTTTGATCCGAAATACGACAATGTCAAGTACGTAGTTCTTCAACTTCGTAAATACCTTCCAAGTATCAATCTTACTCAAGTCGTTAAATCTCGCAACGGGATAATCCTTAAATCCACAGATCCACACTTCGCTACTACCATCCGCAACAAGGCATCTTTTGAAATCTTTGGAAAGAACGCTAAGATCGACACACTCAGTTCCTCTCGCCGTAAACAACCACCACCTCCGAAAAAGCCTCCTCTTCTCTCCGTTGTTATTAGGGGTGTTGATCCCACATACACGGACGAAGAAGTTTCCGAAGAGTTGAAATTGGAGGGCTTCACCATCACGAAAGTACTTCGCATCCGAAACGATCAGGGGCCCACTTATATGATGCGCGTTTTAACATCTTCGCAAGAGACAATTGACACCATGCTTGCGCATGGTGCTCTGATCTACAAAAGACGTCATCGTGTGGAACCTTCTCGGTCATCCCCCCCACTTCCACTTCGCTGCGAAAGGTGCCAAGCATATAATCAGCATACCACTGCCAACTGTCGCAACACTGCTATATGCGGCTACTGCACAGGCACTCACCCTACACGTACGTGTCCAAATTTAGAACTTCCACCCCGTTGTGCTACGTGCAACGAACAACATCCTACCTATAGTTACAGATGCAAAAGAAAACCTCAACCTGAAACTACTCGTCCTGAATTGGTAGCACCCCTCAGAACCCATGATTCGTCAACCAACACTGATTTCCCCATTGATTCAACTCCCGTTACTATAGATAAACTTCTCGCATTTACCACACTTGCCTTGCAGAACATTCACCCTTTTATCCGTCCACACATCCTCCAACAAATCATCCACGCTGCCCGTATCATCTTCCACGTCTCTTTCAACGCAACATACTCTAATACCGATGCTCATTTTCATACGTCACATCTTCCGACTTCTTCTTAACAGCCAACTCTTACTGCATATCATCATGGCTTTAGTGTTTCTCTTTCTTAATATCCGATCCTTTTTCAAAAACAAACTTCTCTTCGAAACGCTTCTACTAGAGGAAACAGTAAATGCATTTCTACTCAATGAAACCTTTTTCAAACGATCGGATACTAGCCATATAGCACGCTATAACATCCTCCGTTGTGACAACACCCTTCCCGCTCAGCGAGCAAACGGTGGAGCAGCAATCGGCTTTTACCACAACCTTCCATATAGACGTCATTCTAGCCCAATTCTCAATCTCCCTGAGCACGTAATAACTACATTATATTTCCCGAGTATAGCCATCACACTCATTACTATTTACATCAGACCAGGTCATCCGATTCCTCTTAATTTTCTACAAGATATATCCAATACATATAAGCATTACATCATCATGGCAGATATCAATCTTCATAGTCGTTCAGATAACGAACGTACCATGTTCACGCAATTTGTTGGTTCAAATACATCAGGCATAATTCATGCTTTACCATCCCCATCTCGCCCTGTTTCTCAGACAACTCCTGATATAGTAATCACATCCAATACTCTTGCTTCCCATTGCACCGTTGAGGTTCTAGCACTACTTGGCAGTGATCACGCACCTATTAAGCTGACGTATCGTCATACCCAGGCCACTAAATCTGCTCATCTACCACCTCCACGGCCAACACTTCGATACGATAAAGCTGATTGGCACAAATACCGCGACTACATCTCTCAGTCTTTACAACATCACACACCACCTGCTACAGAAGAGCAACTTTACGACAGCATCACTACTATAAACTCTACTCTTAGCCGTGCCTCCGAACTGTATATTCCGACTACTAACTCTACTCCCTATAAACCACATCTTCCACCTCAATACTTATCCATGATTCGTTGCTCCCGTCAGCTATACCGTGATTACCTCCGTACTAGAAACCCTGAAACCCTCCATCACACACAACTACAACGCACTGTTCGCAATTACATCAAAGCCTACAAACTGTGGAACTGGGTTAAGACCTGCAATAATCTCAACGAAACCAGTCACCCAACCAAATTCTGGAAACGATTCAATGCTCTCTGTGGCAAGTACACCAAGCCTTCTTACCCTCTTCTTCATAATAATGTACCACTCCAAACTGATCTGGAGAAAGCTAACGCCTTTGCAGACTATTTGCAAGATATTTTTACACCTGCGGCATCCTCCACTCTCATCACTCCACATCCAACAGATCGCCTGAATCTCGCATCTCCTCACTTACAGCCAAACGTCACTCATTCCCTTCCGCATCATCCTCTTACTACATCTGTTACTACCGCTGAAATCCTGGCTGTTGTTAATCGTAAAAGAAATTCCGCCCCAGGCTTTGATAATATTACATATCGCCACATTAAAGAAGGTCCATTATTGCTTCTTAATCTTCTTGCACTCATCTACACATTCATCCTTCGAACCGGCTTTTTCCCGACAGACTGGAAAACTTCCAAAACACTCATGTTTCTGAAGCCTAACAAACCTCCTAGTGATACATCCTCTTACCGTCCTATTCAGCTGACATCCACTTTTAGTAAAGTCTTGGAGCGCATCATCGTTAAAAGACTACATCCCTATCTCGAAACTAAACATCTTCTTCCCATTCACCAAGCAGGATTTCGCCCTTCATATTCAATTAACGATCAGCTTCTTCGCCTCACCAGTCTCATCACCTCACATTATAATTCCATCAAACCATCTTGCCTTCTGTTGTTTGACCTGGAAAAAGCCTTTGACAAAGTATGGCACCTGGCACTTCTTTACAAGCTCAATCATCTTAAACTTCCCGTTGCTTATATTCGTTTCATCTATCACTTTCTGGTTGGTCGCATCTCCCCACCCAACCAGGTACATTCTAGGAACGTGCCATTTAAGTTCCATATGTACCGTTTACGTACCTGGTACTTGAAAAATGTACATTTCATATGCATAGCACGTGTCGCTAGGTACGTGCCTTTCGAGGAATTTCTGACACTTGAAAGGTACTTTTACATGCTTCACTGGAATGTGAGGAATGTGAATGGCACATACCCCATGTACCATGGCATGGTTGTGCGTAAGTTGCTTCGTATTGCGACTAGGGTTGCCAATTTAGCCACTTTGTGACGAGATCTGGCCATTTTGAGAACGTCGTTAGTCACATAATTTCCAAAGAGCCAATAGTGGCTTTTTAGCCATATGCTTTTCACTTCTATAGCCACTTTCTGAGTTTAGCCACATTGTAATATATTGTGTGTGTCATTTTGCAATTTTCTGACGTTTGATGCGTTCCCTAGGTTGTAACATTCTAAACCCCACTGTCAGAATTGTCCTCATAAAATTAGCATTGATGGTTATATTGTGACGTTACACAGCAGAGAATTAGTTCAAAACCTGTACGTTAAAACTAGACGTTAAATAAAATTTTCGGGAAGACGTAAGTTTAAGTATAAACTAACTCCTTAAAGAAATTCAGCCTGATAATATAGACATCCTTCAGGAAATGTCGCTTTTCAGTGGCAATAAGCTTGAAACCGGTGAAACATCTTTTACTGATTTAGCTTCTTCTTTCACCTTCTGTGGAATTTGAAGATAATATCGACAAAATTGAAAATCAGTGGCGATTATAAATCTTCGATTGAAGAATTTTTGCAAGAAACTAGCTGAACCTGCGCTCTCTACACAGCGCATTATTCGCATATGAGCATATATCGCCTTATCATTCCTTACAACATCTGTACATGTCTCTTTACAGACACAAGTTAAAGACGTATTGATTTAAAAATAGCCAAGGGGTATCATAAAGGGGGATTTTTCGATTATTTTTCTGAATATCTCGCACCGTTTGCAAGATTTGAGCCTACTTCCGGTTGGAGTTTCTAATTCATGTACGATCAGTGTTTTCTTTCTTCTTGCATGCAGTATGTAATAAGCAAATACATTACATACAAAATTAATATATTGTCAGTTCTATATATGGTGCTTATTGGGAAAAACACTCCCCAAAAAAGTTCATCTTAGACTGGAGAAATGGTTATCCTTCCTTTTCCATTATTATTTGGCTATGAAACAAATGCCGGAGACATATACAACCGCTATATACAACAGTGTGGTGTTGGAATGTGTAATGATTAGGATGTGATGTTTTATTTTATTTTTTTGAAATTTCAACACTTCCAATGTACCCGTAAAAATGTACTAAAGAAATAGTGCCCATGTTTTTTAAATATTCAATTAGAACTGGACAATCTACATGAAATTTGCAATCGATCAGTGAAAACGTCATCTTTCTAGAGCTTGTAGTTTCTGAGATCTCATTGTCGAGAAACATATATGTGTATTTTAAAAGAGCTCCAAAGATGGCAGCACAATTCATTTGCATGTATTTCGGAGAAGGCTTACTAAAGGCAAAGGCCTTTGAACAATAATTTAAAAGGAGAAACTTTGTGAAAAATATTTATTTCAGTAATTTATTTAAACTACACTCTTTTAAAAATATTTGTCTTTGTTAAAACGTGAAATCACAAATAACCGTAAATCAAAGGTTTGAATGCTACGATTATAGGTTAGAGCTCGGTCGCTCGTAAATGTTACTGTAGTATTTTAATAGATAGTTAAATTGCCACACAGATGCCGGAAGGGCATATATTTTCAGTTAGTTGCTTGGCTTTTTTTAAAAGTACAAGCTTCTAAATTCGAACTTAAAAATGAAGCGTTAAGGTTTTAGTATTTAAGTACTCGCACCCCCAGTTGCATAGCACTGCCCTAAGGAACATTACTGACATGCCTAGTACATTCCTGGCACATGCCAATGCCAAGTAAATGTGTCAAGTACATACACGGTACGTGATATACACATAATAGATACATTCCTCGGTATGTGTCATGCACGTACTTTTGGGCGGAAGTAACCTTATTCCTTACATGTGTATTTCACATGATTGCTCTATTCACGTACCTATCATGTACATTCCAATGTACCTCGAGGAACATTCTTTACACATGATCAGTATGTACTTGTGTTGGGTGGGTCTTACGTCTCCATTAATGGGCAGTTATCTCATCCCATTTTTCTTTTGTCGGGTGTACCTCAAGGTTCAGCTCTCTCACCTCTTTTATATATACTTTTTGTAGCAGATTTTCCTCCACTTCCTCCTGATATATATCTTTTTCAATATGCAGATGACACAGCATTGCTGGCCCTAGGAAAGACTATTCGCCAGATAAATCAGGACCTGCAGGAAGCTATTAACCGTTTCACTCGCTGGTGCACTAAGTGGAGTCTCTCTATAAATGCGACCAAAACACAAGCCATCACTTTCATTCCACCACGCAAACGCTCCAAAGTCCACAGAAATCCATCATTGCTCTCTCTTCACGTTCATGACACACTCATAGCTCCTACTCGCAAAGTTACCTATCTTGGCATAATCTATGATACACATCTCACATGGAAACCATATCTTCAGAAGGTCGCGGCCAAAGCTTACCAACGTTTGAATCTTCTCAAGCGCATCACCGGCACTACCTGGGGCCTTAAACCACATACAGTTCTCAATACGTACAAAGCTTTCCTGCGCCCGGTTCTTACGTACGGTTTCCCTGCTTGGATTGCTGCTCCACCCACCTTTTACGAAAAACTGCGCATACTAGAACGTCATGCATTCCGAATCGCACACCGCATACAGCTCCCCAGTCCGACCCAAGCACTATATGATCTTATCACTTTTCCAAGCATCACACACCATATTGAATCTCTCAGGCTGAAATTCATCACTGTCCGATATACCTCTCACCATCCTTTACTCATGGATACTATGCGCCATCATGAACTCCACCCTGTCCGTACTCGCTATGCCCATTCTCCACTCAGTCTGCTTTTCACTTTATACCGCTACACTCTACCACCTGACCATCCGGATTTGTATCTGCTCGAAGACTACCAAGTCCATGCTCATCTACCTCACATCTTTCCATCCTTCACTGCACAGTGACACCTCTTGTTTCTAACAGGGCTCCCTCCGTCTTCATCAGCCTAGAGATGCCCCTAGGCAGAAGATAACACACATTTGTCTTACTAACGTACCCTGTGTTGTCCTGTGTATCGCACATCGCTCCATCTCTCATTCTCAATTCCATCAATTTGGTAGTCTAACTTTCCAGGATCATTTCACTTAATCAATAATCATATACCTGTATAGTAATGTTTTACTCTTTGTCTACTTATATACTTTATCTCATCCTAATTTTTGTGCTTAAATTTTCTCGTGATTTGCTCTATTATCTCATTTATGTATATTTCTATCATTTCCTTATTTATGTTCAGTCCAATAATATGCTATGTTCTTTATGTTATGTTCTTTACGTTATGTTCATATATTAATGTAGAACTCCTCCTTCCATTTACATATGATTATGATCGCAAAGGTCATAATGTCCTAGTTCTGGAACCAAAATAAATAAAATTAATAAATTCCTCTTAGCCCAGCCATGCCTTCTTCCTCTACCACAATTCCTCCACTTCTCTCACCTCAGAGAGGGTGTAGCCCTCTAAAAGGACGCTAGCCTATGGCTAGCACCAAAAAAAAAAAAAAAAAAAAAAGGTGGGTGCTGAACTGGCCACGCATTTCTGTCACACGTACAGCGAGGTATTTGGGTGTAATCTTTGATGACCATCTTTCATGGCGTGGGCATCTTCAGCATCTCGTATCTCTAGCGCAAAATAAACTAAATCTTCTGAAGAGATTAGTCGGTACTTCATGGGGCCTTCATCAAGAGAATGTGTTACATACTTATAAAGTCTTCATACGACCATCTATACTTCATGGACACATCGCATGGCTTAATGCCAGTAACAAATTCTACACCCCCCTCCAGATCATTGAAAGACATGCATTACGCCTGGCATATCGCATCAAACTGCCTAGTCCTACCCGGCTACTATACGATCGTATTCCGTTTCCACATCTTCTTCTTCATTTGGAAAAACTGCGTACCAGATACATCACTACTCGTTGGAGGCAAGGCCATCCCATCCTTTGCAGTAGTATACGTATAGATGCTGAACAAGACGTTCCACCCCGTCTACAACCTACACCCCTTCAACATTTAATTACAATGTATGTTCTTTTCCATCCTGACGAACACATACACGACTATCTATTAGCATATCAACCATTAGATTTATCACCCAACATCTATCCATCGTTTGCACCTTAATTCGCAATAACAAGGGCATCATACTGTCTCTCATTATGTGCCGAGTCGCCCCGGCACAAGAAGATAACCCTTCATCTGTCTAACTAACCAATATCACTGTGTTGTGGCGTCTAATTTGCACTGCATCTTTCATCCTATCATACATAGACAATGACAAATAATGAACATACGTTGAATGACGATTATTGTTAATCAATTGATGAATAAAGATCCACCATATAATGAATAAATAAAGATATCAAATAAATGAAATAAAACCTCTTTGCCCTTCCATTTTATCCTCAGTTTCCCTATACCATTTACTTCACTCCCAAGAGAAGGTATTCCCTTCTACGGGTTTTGCATGGTAAAAAAAAAAAAAAAAACTGGCCACCTGGAATCTCTAACCAGGTAAAAAAAAAATAGGGTATCCGTAGCTGGCGGAGAAAAATAAGCAAGTCACTTAGTGTGTCCATCCCCATTGGTTTATTTTATTCGCGATCTTCGTATATACGGTTGGATTACTTACCTCTTTGGGGTTAGGAAACAATCGTCGAATTGTATTTTCATCCTCCACGGAGGTTGACACCCTTGCTACTCTCTAGGCTTACTATTTATTTTGATACTCTCCTCTTCGGAGGTAGAGATACCTGCAGAAAAAAAAAATAGTTGACGACTTTGGCACTTCTACCGGCGAACGATTCCTTTCGTGCTCCCTCTCTGGAGGAAAGAGCACCTTAATAAACTCTAAACTTAGAACTTTGCTCTAAGAGCAGAATATATCCAGGGGCCGTCACTACTTTTGTGGTAAGCTGGCGCCATCTCCCACCTTAGTTATAAAGATGGCTTCTCAGAAGACATCAGCGAAATCAGACAAAAAAGTACAATCACCCCGGATTCCAGGTCTGAGGGGGAAAATAATAAAACCTACGTACAAACCAGAAGATTTTCTGGTGCCTTTAGGCAAAAAGAAGCAAGCAGCGGCCCCAGCGAAATTGAAACCCACTCCACTCAAGCAATCAAGTGCTTCGCAACCATCCACTTCGAATACTCCTGAAGATATGGATTTCACGGTTGTCGGAACGCTAAAACGACGTAGGTCTTCTTTAGCAAACCTCAACAAGGCAGAACACCTTTCTAATAGTCCCTCAGCATATCCACCTCTCCCACTCAGTAACAAGTTCGATGTTTTGTCCGCAACACAATCAGATAATGCTAGCACTAACACTGGTACGACAAAGCAGCCTCCAAGTTTCAAGCCTCCTCCGATCTTCATCTACGGAATTACTAACACCTATACCTTTATTAAGACCTTATCACGAGCACTGAAGGAGCCCCCTCTAGCTCAGCCCAATAAGGAGCGCATCCGTATTCAAGCAGCAAACAGAGATGATTATAATTCTATCAAGGCTTATTGCGAACAAACAAAAACTGAGTATGCTACAGGCGTGGCGAAAAATGAAAGGCCTATTAAGGTCGTTGTCCGAAAACTGCCTATAGACACCGACCTAGACGATCTGAAGGAAGAACTATTGCGTCTCGGTTACAAACCAATAAACGTCCACCAAATGTCTCGCAAAAGCAAGACAGAAGACAAGAAAATTCAGATGCCACTGTTTTTGGTTGCATTGGAACGAACTGCAGCTGTTAAGGAGATATATGCTATTACCAACCTTCTTCATTACAAGGTCCACATCGAAGCATACAAGCCTCCCTCAGTGCTGCAATGTTACAGATGCCAACGCTTGGGGCATTCACAGGACACCTGCCAAGCCCACCCGCGCTGTCTCAAATGTGGGCAATTTCATTTCACCCAATCCTGCAGTAAAGCAGACTCCTCCACACCCGCCACTTGCGCCAACTGTCAGGGAGATCACCCCGCAAATTACCGTGGCTGTCCAGTCTTTAAATCCTATTCTGAGGCTCTTAAATTGCCGGCCCAGCAGCCGAGGAAACTTCCAGAAAAGACTAAGAAAACTTCCAACAAACCATCAGAAGAAACGACTTCCATGCCCACTGCTGTTAATATCCAACCTATAGCTACGGACAATGAAGACGCTGAAGCTTCCACTTCTCTCCACACCCAATCAGCTTCTGTCGAACAACAGGAGGGCCCGAAAGAAGACCTAGACTTAAAGTCCGTTCTTTCATTTCTCAAGGGTTTAGAATTACGCAAAATAATAACACATATTAAACGTGGTATTACCCGTTTCCGCCAAGCAGCAGACTCAGCTTCCAAGGCTGCAGCAGTAATAGAAACAATAGCGGAAATGGTTGATGATGGCTGTTTCTAAATCCAGCGTATTGCATCACACACTTGTCCTTGCTACATGGAATGCAGATGGTCTCGAGGGGCAGAAACAAATGCTTATTAGATTTCTCAAACACCATAGAGTTGACGTCATGTTTATTCAAGAAACACACTTCACTGCTCGTATCACTACTTGGCGACTACCCAATTACATTGTGTATCGACAGGATAGAGTGGGCAGACAGAAGGGAGGATTACTACCCATAATCAAAAAGGCATTCCCCGTCAGGTCAATTACAGTACCACCCTTACTAACTTTGGAGGCACTTGGTGTTGAGCTAATAACTCCAGGCGTTCCATTAATATTGGTCACCGGGTGCAGGTCCCCGGCTACACAACTAGAGCCCACGGACTTCGATGTCATTGCTAACTTAGGGCCCAAAGTCATCTTAGCTGGAGATCTTAATGCTAAACATGGAGAATGGAACTCCATTACTCCAAATACTGCTGGAGATACTTTACACGAATATTTACTCACGTCCAACTTCATCATCAGTGCTCCACCAGACCCAACTCATCATACAAAATTCGGCGGACAACCCGATGTGCTTGACGTGGTATACGGACAAAATCTCGCGGCCGAAACATCGCCGCCCAAAATCTCGCCGGCCAAAACCTCGCGGGACAAAATCTCGCCGGGCCAAAACCTCGCGTGGCCAAAACCTCGCCGCCCAAAACCTCGCGGGACAAAATCTCGCCGGGCCAAAATCTCGCGTGGCCAAAACCTCGCCGCCCAAAACCTCGCGGGACAAAATCTCGCCGGGCCGAAACCTCGCGTGGCCAAAACCTCGCCGCCCAAAACCTCGCGTGGCCAAAACCTCGCCGTCCAAAACGTCGCGGGACAAAATCTCGCCGGGCCAAAACCTCGCCGCCCAAAATCTCGCCGTGCCAAAACCTCGCCGCGAATGAAACTTTTCTTTAAAATTTACCCAATGTGTTTCCTAATATGCAATTCCACATTACAAATAATAATAATAATAATAGTAATAATAATAATAATAATAATAATAATAATAATAATAATAATAATAATAATAATAATAATAATAAGATACAAAACATCATGTGCGTGGGCTTTCTCGGGTTATTCCCGTTTCCTCCCACTTTCTTTATTCGATCATTTCCTTCATCCTGGTCATCTACGTCTCCTTTAACCTATAGGACATAATCAAGGGACGTCGTAAAAACTCATATATTGTTTCATATTTTCATAAATATTATTAGATTTTTGTTAAAATTTTAAGTTTTTGGATGTTCCAAAGTTCACGAAACTAACCTCGTTAGTTGTCACTACTTTCCTTATGCAGACTTTCTTTCCCTATAACCAGTTTAAAAACATCCCGTCGCCCTACCTTCACATTGAAACCCTCTAATACAGAAATAGAATTTTCATATGGTATCGCGGGATTTGGTCAAATACCCGTGATACTTCTTCTGAAACAGCGTCTTTATACCGTCATCCTTATCATCTGTTGGAACATTTACATTTTGGTCAGGCGAGATTTTGGGGCGCGAGGTTTTGGCCCGGCGAGATTTTGGCCCGCGAGGTTTTGGGTGGCGAGGTTTTGGCCAGGCGAGGTTTTGGCCCCGCGAGATTTTGGCCCGCGACGTTTTGGGCGGCGAGGTTTTGGCCAGGCGGGGTTTTGGCCCGGCGAGATTTTGTCCCGCGAGGTTTTGGGCGGCGAGGTTTTGGCCAGGCGAGGTTTCGGCCTGGCGAGATTTTGGGCCGCGAGGTTTTGGGAGGCGAGGTTTTGGCCAGGCGAGGTTTTGGTCCGCGAGGTTGTCGCCGCGAGGTTCTGGCCGCGAGGTTTTGTACCCAAACCGCTTGACGTAGCCCTTTGCAAAGATGTATCCTTTACAGTCCATCCATATGTCATTTCAGATTTAGATTCTGATCACGATCCAGTCATTTTTCACGTCTCCCACCGCAGCATCGCCCATTCTGCCCCCATCTTCAAGCAAATAGACACTGACTGGGACGTATTTAAACAAGAACTAAACACCATGATCGATCTACGAAATAGGCCTGCCACCATTGCGGACATCGATCAAGCGGTCTCTCACATCACGCTAGCACTTCGTACAGCAGAGGCAGCGAGCTCCACTACAATAATCTCTCCATCGCAAACCAGTCATAGCGACAGTTTTCATTTACAACTTTATCTTCATCTGAAACGTTGGGCTAGACGTCGATGGCAGCACACACTACATCCCGCATATAAGACTTTATGGAACAAACTTTGTAAGAAGCTCAAGATGCTCACTACAAGACAGAATCAACAATACTGGGAAGACACTTTTCGAAATGTCACACTAAATGACCGTAAAATTTGGACGTACTCCAAATCATTCCAACGTGCCACAAATACTTCCAAAGCCAGAGTCATACAAGGACCTCAAGGACTGACTCAAGATCCTCAGTCGCAAGCGGACATTTTCTCTGACTCTCTGGAAGAACAGTTCCAGCCCAATAGAGCACGCCTCGATCCCTATCTGAAACAGCACATCCGAACCACATTATATAGCATAAGTACACAAAACCCTACACATGGCATCACCTTAGTAACACCCCGGGAAATAGAACGACATATAAAATGTCTGCCGGCAAAGACAGCATCTGGGCCTGATGGGATTCGATCTGAGATTCTTAAACATCCAACTAGAAAACTACTGGTCTTTTTAACTTACTTATTTAACGCCATCTTTCAATTATGCTACTTTCCCAAGACCTGGAAGGAAGCTCGTGTCATCACAATCCCCAAGCCTGGCAAGAATCCACTGCTCCCGGAAAACTATAGGCCGATAAGTCTTCTATCGCACTTGAGCAAACTCTTCGAACGGGTATTTCTCTGGAGGCTGAAACATCACGTAGATAATAGAGACCTTCTAACTTCTCATCAGTTTGGGTTTCGTGCACAACATAGCACTACAACGCAACTCGTACGAGTAGTGGATCATTTAACAACAGCTTTCAACAGGAAACAATACACCCTTGGAGTATACCTGGATGTGTCAAAAGCCTTTGATAAAGTATGGTTAGCAGGACTATTATATAAACTATACACCCAAGGTTTTCCAGATCGTCTTATACATTTACTACGTTCATACCTGACTGACAGAAAATTTCATGTATCTGTTGACGGTGTCAAATCCACGTCCCGATCTATCAAAGCAGGTGTTCCACAGGGCGCTGTACTTTCACCGCTTTTATATAATCTGTACACGGCAGACCTCCCGACCTTACCACATTGCTTTTCCGCAACGTATGCTGACGATACTGCCTTTTTTACAACCAGCAGCTCACTTGCACAGTGTTACATCTACATGCAACGTCAACTCAACGGCTTTCAGGAATGGCAAGGCGTTGGAGAATTAAAATCAATGCAGACAAAAGCTGTGCTGTCATCCACAGTCGACGACGCATCCGCGTCCCTCGAAATTTAACGTATGAGAACGCACACATTCCTCACGCCACACACGCTAAATATCTGGGTTGTGACATTAGATCATGGGTTAACGTTCGCCTCACACATCAAAGACATAAAGCAACGAGCATTACGCAAAATATCAGCATTGTACCCCATCTTTCGTTGCAGTTCAATTTCTCATTAGGTCCGCGTGCACATATTGAAGATGATAGTTCTATCAACTCTTTCTTATGCATGCCCTGCCTGGCAACATGCTGCTAACAGTCATCTTCAAACACTTGAAAGTGTGCAAACAAGAGCCGGTCGAATCATCACTGGTCACGATAGATATACACGCAACAGCCAAGTTCTGGAAGATTTAGAGCTGCCTCCTGTTAAGGAAGTTCTACGGCATCTCCACTATAAGTTCTGGCATACTTTGCCAAGGCACATAAATCCAGCTATAGCTACCATAGGAACCAAATGCGCCCTACGGAACGTTCATCGCACGCCACGCCTTTAATATCTTTCCTTAGATCGTAATGACTTCAACATCAGCTACTCTGCGACAGTTGCAGATGTAGTCTCACAGACATAACAAAACAATAGTATTACCCAACAAGCCACCTGCACATCTGTATATATTCTTTCTGCCATCTTACTCATGGAGTCAGGGGCTTCGGCCCGATACTCTACACAAAAATTCAACATTACCGTGACCGTGACCGTGGGTGCTTATAATTTGTATATTCCGAAGGAGCGTGTTCCGATCCTATGTAGTGGAGTCTACATTCTATTAGTGTTTGCGTGCACTATTTACTGCAAGCTTTATTTCGATGCTTGCGGAAAACACATTGCTCGATTAAGTTAATTTCGTCCCTGACTGTTACAAGCATTTCATTATACCGTGGTAAGAAAGTATATGCATGTATTCGTATCCTTTCGTCATGGCATTTTCACAGTAGTGCATGCAGATTTAACTGGAACATACAGTGCGTAAGTCTCCAAATACAGATTTAAATGCAGTCAAAGACGGAGTTTCTACCATTCCTTCATGTGATTTTTCCATGTTTGCCTCGGAAAATGTCTAGCAACAGCTAGAAATATAACATTCCTGTTTTGTGATTTTTCCATTCCACTTGAGTTTTAACATGACCGGTAATGATGTCGCTCCATTATTACTGTTATTAACTATGACGTCATATCTTTCATAAGTTCTGACGTCATCATTTTTATCTGGAAAAGTAAGGAGAAAACATACGTAGAACGGACAAGAACAATTAACATTCTCAGTAATGTTGGAAAGTCATTCTTACGAAAGGTCCTAAAAATCACTTGAATTTACGTACTTTTTACCCGTAAATTTTTCTCAGCGAGTGGTAGAGCGTTCACCTCCGGTGCTTGGGGTCCCTGGTTCGATCCCAGCTCACGCCGTGTGGACTTTGTGGTGGACAAACACCGTGCTCGTGGGTTTTCTCGGGGATCTCCCGTTTCCTCCCACTTTCTTCATTTCACTCATCTCTCATCATCACCGCCTTTAGCCTAACCGACATAACCGTGGGACGTAAAACTTAAAGATTTCATTTCCTTTTTGCGATATTGGAACGTCATGCTACCCGACTTGCGTATCGCATAAAGTTACCATATCCGAACTTCCTGACATATGACACATCAATTTCCCTCACCTTATTCAACATATTGACGACCTTCGTTTGAAATACATACTATCCCGCCTATGAGCCTCACATCCATTACTTCTTGATACTTTACAAGCTCATGCGGAAACTGACGCACCGTATAATTTTTTGCATTCAGCATTAAATATTCCTCTCACGTTATATCTAAAAACCGCACATTTTACAGCTGAAGAACATGACCTCTTTAATATATATCATATACCAGACCATCTTCCTCATTTGTTTCCGTTCCAGCACAATGTATGACTTCAATATTAACATTGGGATGATCCCTTGTTGCCATTAGTCTCGAGTCACCCCGAGACAAAAGAACTAACCTGCATTCGTATACCTAACACTGTGTTTGTGACTGTGGCGTGTATGCACTGCATTTCATTTTACATCATCATCTTTATTTCATAAAAGCACAACACATTGTTTCTATACCAAAGTTTCCTTCTGTTTATACCTGCACCATTTAGATGTTTGTTGCTTTCTTGTATGCACATTTCTATTTATTCAGTCATCTAATATTTTATTTATTGTAATTTTTCAGCATTGTTTGTTTATAAAACTACTCTTAGACCATCATGCATGATTTAATCCGTCATTGTCGTAAATACTGTGCCAAAGAGAGGGCGTAACTCTCTAGTAGCTAGGGTTAGGAGACATACTCCAAAAGCATTTATTCTTTTGGAACTACAAATTGATGAATAAAGTACAACCTACCAATCCCTAACCCTATTACCCTAAAAAAAGAGCGAACTTTCTTGTTCTTGGTACAGCAGCAAAACGAAAAAATGAAATGAAATTTGAGAGTTTTACGTCCCACGGTTATGCCGGTTAGGCTAAAGAAGACGGTGATGATGAGTAATGAATGAAATAGTGGAATGAAGAAAGTGGGAGGAAACGAGAGAACCCCGAGAAAGCCCACGCACACGGTGTTTGTCCACCACAAGGTTTACTTGGCGAAGGCTGGGATCGAACCCGAGACCCTAAGCACCAGAGGTGAACGCTCTACCACTGAGCCACCGCGATCCCTCTGCAGCTAAACGAATAAGTTCGAATTTTTGGAGAAGCACTATAAGAATAACAAGCTCTTGCTTCATATATTTAATGTATAATGTTGAAGTATAGTTTCTTATTAATTTGTTATATTGGCGGCGCGGGATCGTTTTGGTCCCGGGAAGTTGCACGATTCTGACATTTTTAGTTTTGCAATCTGATTTATGTAAAGAGAGATTCAATCCTTCCCCTCGATCGAACCCTTTGGTCCCGGGAAATTATATGATTCCTGTAAACAAGGATTCGATCGAATCCGTTGGTTCCGATTAAGTGAATAACTTCTAGTTCCCATGTTTCTCTGCAGTGTCAAAAAAAAAAAAAAAAAAAAAAACATCAAGTGTCAAAAAAAGGTTAATCCAAAGTTGTTTCTTATGAGGAGATGGGACAAGAGTACACGTTGGAGGCACGTAACCAGTATTTCGTAATCGAGGCGGGAAGGGGGGAGGATTCGTGAATGAAATGATGGCGTGATGAATGAAATTATCACACCAGGGGCTCAATCAATCTAAACTATTTTACTGGCAATATATCTTGCTTTCTTAGGACAATAAATCTAGGATCTGTTAGTAAGTATTTTAATAACAAACTATAAAACAATCTCGAGTAAATAAACAAAAAAAAAAAAATATATTGAAAAAGATTTTACATTATCTACATTCCTTCATCTGTTCATTCAAATATAACATTTTTTTCTTTCATTATGACCTCAACTATTATAAAAAGTTCATATCCAATATTGTAAAAAGTATGATACATATCCAATAGTCTTAAAAAATATTTTACAATATATGCGTTCCTTTCTCTGTTGAATCAAATATTAACAGAACTTTCTTTCCATATAACTTTTTGTTTTTATTTTTCCGTCAACTACTGACTATTCCAAATGACAGGCTAAAGAGCAGTAGAAAACTGTTTCTAAAATAACATATTTGATACCGCAGAGAAGCGATCACGAAAAATTATTATAAAAAATGTCCACACTATTACAGAACGGTAGGCTACTATGTTTTTAAAAGCTTAAAATTTCAATGACTAGTAGTAGAAATTCTGAGAATTTCGTAACTTTTCTGGAAATTTCAAATTCCCTGACTTTCCAAACTACCTGATTCCCCTCCCCCCTGTTTCCTCCACACTCCTCATAAGAGAGAGTGACCAAACGCTTGTTGTAGATTTTTATTTTTAAAGCTGATTCTCCTTTTTCTCGTTTCTTTCTGTTTCATCTTTCCTTATTTATTTCATTTCTAGTTTCGAATCGGAAGGGGGGGGGGGAATCCGGACTTCCCCTTGGCTACGTGTCTGACGGAAGGTTTCCAGTTTCGAAACACGCACAGAAACTCTTAAATTTATTCTCAAATCTAGCTCTTCTTTGTTATATGCATTAACTCAGTGGTTCTCAAACTTGTTGTTACTGAGACACTGACACACCTCCTTTTATTCAAATACACATTGGCATTCCATGTAACGGTGATGTATATCAAACCAATTAAATTTTGTAAATCATATCTCTAATTTATTATTTCCTAGACTAAAGAATACATGATGTATACACGACACCAAAAGTGCATTACCACCTGCAATTCTTCTTCTCCTGCAATAGCAGGCGATCCAAAAACCTCGGCGATTCGGTTGGTTGCGAAGTCGAAAGGCGTTGGACCAAACCTCAATTTTGTAACAAATATATCAGTGTGGCAAACTGCAAATAAGCGAATAAAACAAAATGTTAAGAATGACATTTTATTATCGTGATGAAGTTGGGTGATATCAAAAGTTACAAAATGATCTTACTTAAGCAGTTCAAACAAGATGAATGGCAAGAAACATATATGAGAGGAAAGCATTTTTCTCCTCCAACCCCCCAAAAAAATCTCATAAAAATGAAAAAAAAGTTACATAATACAAAGGTTTAATATAAAAGCCCCACCCAAAATTTTGAAAGTTGACACCCGAAAGGCAAGCACAACTGAACCGAAGTGAATGAAGTTGTAATATTGTGATACAGATATTCGAGACGTAAAATCAGGGAATATGGGTTTCGTATTTTCCTGGAAAAAACCGTTGGGTGAGGCACGGACCACTCAAAACATTTAATCACGAAATATCAAAAGTGCTAGTAACAGTATGTCAGATGTGTATAAAGGACAGGAAGAATTGCAACGGAACTTTACGTATGGACAATACGCAAAAAAAATAAACGAAAACATTTTTTTTTACTTTCTGCGAAAAAATGGTTTTAGGGATCAAAAGCCCCCACATAACATTTTGAAAGTTGACGCCCGAAAGGCAAAAAGAAGTGAACCTAAGTGAATGAAACTGCGCACAGATATTGTAGACGTTAAATGACGGAATACAGGTTTCGTATTTTCCTGGAAGAAAGGTTGGGTGGGGCACGGGCTCCTCCAAACATTTGATCACGAAATATCGAAAGTGCTAGTAACAGTATGTCAGATGTGTGTAAAGGACATTAAGAATGCAACATAACTTGGTGTATGGACAATACGCAAAAAATAAACGAATACGGGTTGTTTACGTTCTGCGGAAAAACGGTTGTAAGGGGCAAGAACACCCACCCAAAATTTTCAAAGCTGACGCCCCAAAGGCATGAAGAGGGGAACCGAAGTGAATGAAAGTGTGCACAGATATTGCAGACATAAAATGAAAATACGGGTTTCGTATTTTCCTGGAGAAAAAAGTTGGGGGAGGCACCGACCCCTCCAAATTTTTAATCACGAAAAATCAATAGTACTAGTAACAGTATGTCAAGTATGCGTAAAGGACATGAAGAATTGCAACGAAATTTTGTGTATGGACAATACGCAAAAAAATAACTGAATACTGGTTTTTATTTTTGCGGAAAAACGGTATTAGGGGTCAAAACCACCACCCCGAAATTTTGAAATGTGACGCCCGAAAGGCAAGAAGAATTGAACCGAAGTGAAAGAAATTGTGCACAAATTTTGTATACATAAAATAACGGAATGCGGATTTCGTATTTTCCTGCAAAAAAGAGTTGGTGGGGCACAGACCCCTCCAAACCTTTGATCACTAAATATCAAAAGTACTAGTAACAGTGTTTCAAATGTGTGTAAAAGACATGAAGAATTGCAACATAACTTTGTGTGTGGACAATACGCAAAAAATAGAGGAATACGGTTTGTTTTATTTTCTGCGGAAAATCGGTTTTGGGGGCAATATAACGCACCCCAAAATTTTGAAAGGTGACGCCCGGAAGGTAAGAAGAAGTGAACCGAAATGAATGAAGTTTTGCATAGATATTGTAGACATAAAATGAGGGAATAGAGGTCTCGTATTTTCCTGGAAAGGACGGTTAGGTGGGGCACGGGCCCCTCCAAACATTTGATCACGAAATATCAAAAGTGCTAGTAACAGTATGTCAGATGTGTGTACAGGGCATGAAGAATTGCAACGAAACTTTGTGTATGGACAATACGCAAAAAGTGAAGGAATGCGTTTTTTAAAATTTTATCTGGAGAAACGGGTTAATGGGGTAAAAGAACCCACCCCAAGATTTTTAAAGTTGACTCCCGAAAAGCAAAAAGAAGTGAACCGAAATGAATGAAATTTTGCAAAGATATTGTAGACATAAAATGAGGAAATAGCGGTTTCGTATTTTCCTGCAAGTAAGGTTTGGGTGGGGCACGGCCCCCTGCAAACATTTGGTCAGGAAGTATCAAAATTGGTAGTAACAGTATGTCAAATGTGTGTAATGGGCATGAAGAATTGCAACGAAAATTTGAGTATGAAAAATAGGCAAAAAATAAACGAATACGTTTTATTTATTTTGGGGGGGGGGAAACGGTTTAAGGGGCAGAAACTACCATGCAAAATTTTGAAAGTTGACGTCCGAAAGGCAAAAAGGAGTGAACCGAACTGAATGAAATTATGCACAGATATTGTAGACACAAAATGACGGAATACGGGTTTCGTATTTTCCTGAAAAAAAATTGTTGGATGGGGCAAGGACCCCACCAAATCTTTGATCACGGAATATGAAAAGAGCTAGTAACAGTATGTCAGATGTGTGTAAACGATGTGAAGAATTGCAACGAAACTTTGTGTATGGGCAATACGCAAAAAATTAACGAATACCGGTTTTTTGTTTTCTGCGGAGAACGGTTTTATGGGGCTAAAGCTCCCATCCAAAATTTTGAAATTTGAGGCCCGAAAGGCAAAACGAAAGGGACCGAAGTGAATGAAATGTGCACAAATATTCTAGAGGTAAAATGAGGGAATACGTGTTTCGTGTTTTCGTGAAAGAAAAAAAGCTGTTGATATTTCGTAATCAACGGTTTAGAAGGTTTGTGTCTCACTCAACCACTTTTTCCAGAAAAATACGAAACCCAATTATCTCATTTTACGTCTACAATATCTGTGCACAATGTCATTCAATTCGGTTCACATCTTCTTGCCGTTTGGGCCCCAAATTTCAAAATTTTTGGTGGGACTTTTGCCCTCTAAAACCATTTTTCCGCAGAAAATAAAAAATTCGTATTCGTTTATTTTTTGCGTATTCTCCCTACACAATGTGTCGTTCCAATTCTTCATATCCTTCAAGCACTTCTGACATACTGTTACTAGCACTTTTGATATTTCACGATCAAAGTCTTGGAGGGGTCTGTGTCACACCTAAACTTTTTTTTTCAGGAAAATCAGAAACCCGTATTCCCTCATTTTATGTCTACAATATCTGTGCACAATTTCATTCACTTCAGTTCACTTCCTCTGGCCTTTCAGGCCTCAACTTTCAAAAATTTGGGTAGAGGCTTTTGCCCCCTAAAACCGTTTCTCCGCAGAAAATAAAAAACGAATTCCTTTATTTTTTGCGTATTGTTCATACACAAAGTTTCGTTGCAATTCTTCATTTCCTTTACACACATCTAACGTACCGTTATTAGGACTTTTAATATTTCATGATGAAAGTTTTGGAAGGGTCCGTGCCCCACCTAACGTTTTTCCAAGAAAATACGAAACCCTTATTCTTTCATTTTACGTTTTCGATATCTGTGCACAATTTCGTTCACTTCGGTCCACTTATTTTTGCCTTTCGAGCATCAACTTTCAAAATTTTGGCTGGGGGCTTTTGCCCCCTAAAAAGTTTTTCCGCAGAAAATAAAAAACACGTATTCATTTATTTTATGTGTAGTATCTAACTGCCAAATTTTTATCAAAATCGGGGTGTTATACTTGGGAAGTGTTACTTGTTAGTCATTGTAGAATTATTTTCCCTGTTCCTCCATCAATAAGAAATTGTATGACAAGTAAAGGGTCCAAATGGATTAATCGAGTTGCGGGATGAGACGTAGTGCGACTGATAGAGGATGTGGAAATATGTATATGTGCAAAGTTATAAGGGCTGAACGTCATAAGAAACGGATGGGGTGAAAATTGATGTGAGAAGGGCTTTTTCTATGTTATTGAAATACATAAAATAAACTGTTGAATCGTCAGAATAGTGAAACAGACAATGCAAACTGTTGTTTCACATATTGACGAAAGAAGAATGGGCAGAGTAGATCACGAACCTCCGGCGCCATCTTCAAATCCACCATTTTGAAATCTGTGATAATTTTGGAAATGAAAAGGTAGTGATGTGACATATCAGTTAGGGCCAGCATGTTCTCAAAAGTCAATTATGAACTTTAGTGATCCTTATCTGTACTTATTTGGAAGATTTAGGATAATCTTCATAGTTGTTTACGAAATTCTAGGAGACTGATACTCGTATGTTGAAAGTTTGGACTATCACGAAAACACGTGTAAGTTGAACATATCCAAAGCCAAGAAAACTAATTGCGAAATTTGATACCCAAGTTGTATATTATCACATTTCACTGTCGAAGATCAAATTTCACTCTTAGTTTTCTTGGTTTCTAGATATGTGAGCTATTTCTTGTCCATAATACAACTAATAATGCTAAAAGACTCACAAATCGAATTTAGTTAATCTTAACGGTAACCCACCGACAAACTGTAAGCAACTCCTGTAAAATTAAATGATGTATTTCATTTTAACGAACCACGATTATGCTTTTTAGGCTAAGGGAGACAATGATTACGGCAAGTGAATGTTGATGTAAGATATGATGGAATGAAAATGTGGAAACAAATTGGAGTATCTCGAGAAAACCGACACACTACACGATGGTGTCCACTACAAAGTTTCTTGGCTGAGGATGGAAACAGGCCCCACGTACCAGAGGCAAGCTGTTTACCACTAAGTCACCGTGTTCTCCCCCAATCCTTAAAAGACGTTGGCATCCAGTTAAGAATAGCTGACAGAAAAACGTGCTTACCATTTTCGCACGAAGGAAACTCCACGAATCCCACATTCTGATCGTTTGTACTTCTTGTATGTTGGTTTATCATACACAATATTTAGTATATCGATACATCTGTCAGAATAATAGTGTTTCCTCCAAAGTAGGGGCAGGGTGACTTAGTGATAGAGCGCTTACTTCTGGTGCGGGATGGATCTCGTTCGATCCCAGACTATAAAAGTTTGTAGTGGATACCATCGTACCCGTGAGAGTTCTCAGGATTATCATGTTTTCTCCTACATTCTCATTTCACGAATTATTTCCCAAAAATTAGCTTCCATCTATTATCTCTCTCTATTATTGGATGGGATTTCAGTTTAACATCAGTTCGGTAGCAAAATTACATGAGATATGGAGCTACGAATTAAATTGAGATCCGAGCTGCTTGCGCTCCCACTGCGAATCGGAGCCGGGTCTCCTATGCGAAAGTTGCACACGCTACCCCATAGCCATGCGTGATCTCTCTGTCTTCGTTAGCCTAGAAGGCATAACATTTAAACTTTATGGACTTCCTATAATTTCAGTTCTTCCTCGATAGCCAATTCTATACTGAGACAAAGTAGATCAATCAAATATGTGCATCTTCCTTTTTTATAATTTTAACGATGTTTTTGTAACTTGGACCGTGTTCTAAGATTCCTGTTAGTTGAAATATCGTATTTAAATGTAGTTAACTTGTCTCAGTCAATGTTTCATAAAATATCCCAATAAGTCTTCAATTTTTGGGGGGTGACCTTTGTGCTGCCCCTGTACCATATCGAGTTGTGCATTAATGGAAACTATGGCTAAAAATTTACATTTCCTTTCCCCCGACTTCGATCCGACATTTTGTTCTCGATTTACGACTGTTTTGGACATTTTTCGACAGGTTTTTGGCTGGTCATAGCGCCAAAGGGAAACATTTGTGCACCCAGTTGTCTTATCTTGGTGTCAGGAATCAGCTCCCAAACGTTGTCGGTGTTGTTTTGAAACACCCTGTATATTTCTATCCTGTTTCTGATTAGTTCCTGTTTGCCAATCAATTTCAAGCATTCCCGAAACAAACCAAAAGTGAACTAAATTCACTAAATCGCCTTCCCCTTAAGCTTTCTTCTTGTATAGTATTTATCATATATTTATATTGTAGTTGACAGAGATTGCCAATATTGACTGAAATATCTGGTTAAAATGCTAGTAGAGGAGTTCCCTCTTTAGTACAGAAATTCCCTCCTTGCATACTACCGCCATTTTAGACGGGATGAGATTTGGCAAGATGGGAATTCACATCTCGCCTAAAGTGGCGGACATTTTTATCTTGGAGATATAAGTGGCTGATAAATCGTTAGGCGAGGTGGGATTCGGAGAGATGGGATGGAATGGTAGGTGGACGGTAGGTAGCGGCCTGACGCCGTGCCGTCCCCCATGCCTATCTTTGCCCATTGTAATTTCTTAGGAACTGGGGGGATGCCGTACACATTTTTGGCTGTGGGGGGAAGGGGTCCCCCTGATTTCTCACGCAATTTTGCTCCTGCTGATAAGTATTAATTGCTGTGACGACTAACGAAAAATATTATGTGATAATAATAATAATAATAATAATAATAATAATAATAATAATAATAATAATAATCACAATATATTCAAGTTGAAAAATATTCATTTAACAGTCGTCGTACTTAATTGTCTACACTGAAATTCCCATAATGTGTTTTCTTCTTTACTGATATGAGCTCCGAGCTTCGTGGCTAAGTGGTTAGCGTACGCGCCTTTGGCGTGAGAGACCTGTGTTCGATTCCTGGCGAGAGCTCATGTGGTTCGGATTTCACGATTAATCACTAGGTCCCGTCTCATATAGCCACGCTGCTGAAAGGTACGACAAAATCAACTCAACTCATATTGAGCACCATAGGAGATATAACTCCGAGAGGAATTTTGTCCCTGGAGAACCTCCCAAAATCATCAACAGTACCCATCTGGACAGACAAAAAGAAGAATAGAGGATTTCTCCCAGAAAATTGTGTTCGAGGGTTGGGGATCCCACAGGCCCGTATCCACTGGGAGTCTAAGGGGCCGGGCTCACCCGAAATTTTTACATGAGAATGAAATATGATCATTAAAGTAGTCAGCCATTAGGATTTTTTTGTTAGAATGATACCAGATTCGACTTCTGGTGTAAGCTCAACTTTCAGTCCTATGTCATTTGCAGGTCTCTTCTCATACAGATTCGTCGAAAAAAAACTCTAAACATGTGCTATGACTAGTATGCGAACTAAAGATTTTTTTTAGCAAAAGAAATATAAATTTCTTGCTTTAGACTCTATCCTGTAATCCAGTTTTCCTGGAGGCGTGATAGTATGGTTGAGAACGGCCCATCAGATTCAAGTTCCGAACCCACAGTAAATAGACCGTCATTTATAACCTTGGTGTTGTATAAGGACGAAAAACAAAAATATACTTATAGCTCCAGTAACATATATTGTAGGAAAGAGATTTAAAAAACAGCTGGTTTTGAAATAGATAAAGGACAGTACCCGAGCTTTATTAGTATTACTAGCATATGCTACCCGCTTCGCTGGGTTGAAATGAAAATTAAAATGCACAACTCCGTACTTCATGCGTTTAGTACCCGTGAAATATGCTGTTTTCGTTTTTAATGGCATCGATTTAAACAGCATTCGGAAGATCATTGATCATCTTGACGACCCCAAAAATCATGGATTCGACACTAATATTGGTCATTTTCGGTCATTTATATGTATATTTCCCCCTCCCCCATGTTGCGGGCCATAGCATCGAAAGTGTCACTCTTCACCTCAGCGACCCCCCAAAAATGTGGATTCAGCACTAAGATCGGTCTTTTTCAATCGTTTTTAATTACCTCTTTCTTCCCCTCCCCCAAGTTGTGGAATTGAATTTGAATTTAAACGGGATCGAAAGTACCATTGTTCATCTAAGCGACCCAGAAACCTATAAATTCGACACTGATAGTGGCCATTATCTATTATATATATATATATATATATATATATATATATATATATATATATATACAGTATATATATATATATATATATATATATATATATATATATATATATATATATATATATATATATCTCCCCTTCCCGCAAGTGGCGGACCTGATTTTGCATTTAAACCGGATCGAAAATGTCACAGTTCATCAGAATGATCCCGAAAACTATGGATTAGGCACTAATATTGGTCATTTTTGATTATTATTATGTATAACTCCCCTTCCACAGGCTGCGGCATCAGAATTGTCACTGTTAACCTTAGCCACTCCTAAAACTATGGATTCGACACTAATATTAGTCATTTTCGATCATTTTTAAATGTTATCCCCTCCCCTACGTTGTATCCTCCCCCTCCCCAACTATCAGGGCTGAACTTGGATTCAAACAGCATCAAAATAGTCACTGTCACTGTTTTTTTTCATCGACCCCGAAAACTATGGATTCAACACTAATATCTGTCATTTTTGATCATTTTAAAATTTCTCTCCCATCCCCCTTCCCTACGTTGCATCGTCAAAGTGAATAGCCTAAAGCAATCCCTGTCCCTAAACTCATGTATGTTGAAAATGTGATTGAGATCGGTTGGGTGGCTCAAGAGTGATGAAGTCACAAAGGCAGTCATTTTTATTTTTATTTTTTTTTTACATATATATCTCCCCCTCCCCCTCCCCTACGGTGGTTCCTCAAAGTGAAACGATAAAAAACACCCAAGGCCCGACCCTCTTATATGTTGAAAATTTGATCGAGATTGGTTGGGTGGTTCAAAAGTTATTAGGTTTTATTAGTTTTTATTTATACGTCCCCCTCCCATAGGATGTACCGTTAAAGTGAAATCACAAAAATGTTTCCAGACCCAAACCTCATATATCTTGTAAACTTGATTGAGATCGGACAGATAGTTCAAGGGTTATTAAGTTACAAAAATAGTCACTTTCAGTCTTATATAAATTGATTTCTCTCTCTCTCTCTCTCTCTCGCTATATATATATATATATATATATATATATATATATATATATATATATATATATATCCCCTCCGTTCTCCTCCCCCACGGCGCTCCGTCAAATTTAAATCATAAAAAGGATCCCAGACCTGAACCTCATCTATGTTGAAAATTTGATCACGATCGGTCGAGTGGTTCAGGAGTGATCGGTTATTAAGTTTTAATTTTAATTTCAAGATCGGTCGAGTGATCGGTTATTAAGCTTTATTTATTTTTACACCCCTTCCGCCTCTCCTCAGTTCTACCATCAAATTGAATAGCCTAAAATCAGCCTAACCTTGAAACTCATCCATTTTAAAAATTTGATCAAGATCGGTGGGGCGGTTCAGGAGATTTAGAGTCACAAACATAGTGATTTTCGATTATATATATATAGATTGGTAGTGTCGAATCTAGATATTTTCCTATGGGGGCAACGTAAAATTGTACGGCACTTTCCACCAGCCCCCCCTTTCCAACAGAACGGCGGATGCATCGCTTTTACTACTAGCAATCCTCAACATTGAGACTTTTCCCAAGTAGGCAGTCTTGGCTTCGATAGAAGAAAAAAAAAAAAAAAGGTTTGAAGGGCCGGATCGCGGCAGTGAAGAGAAGAGTCATCTTGTTTAGCTACACAACACCACTAGCCGACGCGACGCACAGTGGGGCGAAAACGCAAAAAGCTGGCCAAAATATGATAACTATATTCAAATTGAATGAAATTTAGTATTAAGGGGTTCTTGAGGTTGCTGATTACGATTCTGCAACTAAAGTTGAAAAAAACAAAATGGCGGATCCAAAATGGCGGAATAAAATTTGCAAAAGTCGAAAAAGTTGTAGAAATGTTCTCAAAAGTGGCAATAAAGGGGTTATTGAGGTTGCTGATTACGATTCTGCAACTAACGTTGAAAGAAAAACAAAATAGCGGATCCAAAATGGCGGAATAAAAAGATTGTCAACCTACTTCGTAATTTTCACAATGTATCTTTAACAACATTCACTTTTTTCACATATTTTGATGAACAATTACTTGTTACTTGCGTTCTTATTTATTAGAAATGTATTATTACTTAAATGACACAAATTATTGGTATTTGATTCGGTTATGATAACTGCAACGGCGTGTCACTGTAACATTAAATGAACAATAATTAACACGTAATTGGCACGTTTTGGCAGCTACGTTTTTGTGGACAGCATTAATTTGTATTCAGACTACCATTCTACAAAATATGAACGTGGTGCACGAGGGTGCACATAATGTTTTCAACGCTTTAAGTTAATAAAATATATAAACAATGTGAAAATTTTACCTGACTTGCGATTCAAATTTTAAATTATTACATAATTATTATTAATTTTTCACTTCATACACTTATTCTACTTACCAGTACGATATAGGAAAACTTAACCGATTTAAAAACTATGAACGCGTTCGAAAGTTACAACCGTTTCAACGGACGCGTCACAATTCTTCTATTGTTCTCTACGCATTTGACCTGCTGAAGGGTCCACTTAAGAGTGGCTCAGGTAGTCTGAATAAAGTAAAAACCCTATTCTAATTATGGATTTGGGCCCTTCTAACATCACTCTAGCCAACTACATAAAAAATTCCTTTATTACTAACTTTCGTTTTTTTACTTTTGGCCAGCTTTTTGCGTTTTCGCCCCACTGTGCGACGGCCACCATGGTTTCGCATCACGTAGTCCATTTTTTTAAATTTTCAATGGAGACCTGCCTACGTATTTTGAATTGTAGAGGAAAGTAGGTTGTATGCATTAACATTACAAATGTATGAGCTTACTGGTATTGAAATTTGAAAGACGTTTAGGCCAAATTGAATTCAATAGGTGATTGTATTTCCGTTTTAGGAGCTTTTACTTTTTACTTTTGGCAGCTTGCCGTCCCCTAAATTGACACTCGGAGCGTTTGCTCCTTTCCCCTAGATCTGGCCCTGATTATTGGAGACGACTGTGATCTGGATAGAAGGTCATGGCTTAGTTATAAACTATAATACAGTAAGAAACTAAAACGTAAGTATAATGAGAATAATAACAACTCGCTGATTGTGCGAGCAATTTATTCCTCTTAGCTGATCTAATAGAGACTGTGCCGCACTCAGAACACGTACAGGAGAATTGGCAACGCCACACGCGAGCCCCCCTGAAACAAATACGAGCTGAAACTTCTGAGTAATTCTTCCAACCTACATTCAAGGTTTCTTTATAATGTCAAAAATTACATTGTATATTTTACGTTGAATTCGCTTACAATATTTTGTTCTTCTCTCCAAGATTTTAAGTTCAATCCCCTTCTTTTCTTTCTCTTCATTGATAAAAACTAACGACCTTGTTTACTTACTCGTGGCATATATATATGTGTGTGTGCGAGTGTGTCTGTATGATAATATAGTAAATGTTAGAAGTGGGTTTACATCCTGAATCTCTCTTGCGTAAGTCACTGGCTCGAGCCTTGGTGCTAACTAACTTCAATGACTGTAGTCAAATTTGACGTCCCACGTTGTGGGATAATGTCCGGAGACTTTGGGGTCATGCAATTGGTCCTCCTTGACCAATCCATCAACTTGGAAATGTATCGTCCAAAGCCCTCCTAACGATCGCAGCCCAGTGAGGAGGGGGGACCGTCCTGCTGCAGCAGGATGTCAGGATATAGGTGTTCTACCTCAGGGATAAAAGTGGATCTGAAAAGGTAAAAAGATGGTATGTTGCGGCAAGATGTCACGCAATCCCCCTGCCTATCTTTGCCCATTATATTATTTTAGGAACTGGGGGGACGCCGTAGATATATATTGCATGTGGGAGGACGGCGCCCCCGTTCCCCCTCACTTTTGCCCCTGTTCTACCTGTGAAAGTGCAAACTGTTCCAACATGTTCAGATAAAAAAAAATGCGGTGAATGACGCCTCTATAAAGAGAAACGGCCCTACTACTCGGTCATGAAGCAAACCACACCACCCATTTCCTTTTGGATAGTCGTGTACAATTTTCCGCCTTATGTGCAGGTTCTTCGAGCCACAGGTCTGCACATTGTGTCGGTTTACCGTCCCGGACACATGAAAATACACTTCATCCATGAACATCATCTCTGTCAGTAAGTCAGAGTCCTCTTCGATGCGATTCAGAATCTCAATTGCAAATGCTTTGCGCCTTGGTCTGTGATCAGGTTGAAGTGCACGTAGCAGTTACAGCTTGTAGGCATGCAGCTTCGGTCGCTTCTGTATCACCCTGTGCACTGTGTTTAGTGGCAGGTGCAACTATCGAGACGCTTGATAAGCTGATTTGGTTGGGCTCCGGAGAAATGCCTGTTGCACTCGTTCCACATCTGCTTCACTCATGATCGAACGGCTAGAACTCGTCCTCTTCATGACACTTCCCGATTTCCTTGAACCTGCTATACTACTGCCGGATGGTCTGACGTGATACGGATGTGCATCTGTAACGCGTTCGCAAGTTCCGTTGGGCCTGGGTGGCAGATTTGGTTTCCATCCACCATTCCACACACTGTACTATATTACGGGGGCTGGCTATTTTATTGAATACCTCACCTGCAAAGACACAAGCAACTTGAATTAGAGAAGAGAGATTTGTTGGAAGTATTGATCTAGAAAAACTTCAGATGTGTGTGTGTGTGAACATTGTGCCTCAAACCGCACCTTTTTATGTATCACCATGTCTCACTTATATTCGATCACGTTTGGATAGATCATTTCTGAACTTCCGGTATGTTACTAACTAGTAACTACTATTTTGTATATAATACGAGGGGGTATCGAAAAGTTCGTGCAATCACTTTGAAGAAATCCACTCTGGAGAACTCTGACACCATGATAGTATTAGTCTTTCTCCACATAGTATCTGTGATTAGCGAGTAAGCTGAAATTAGCTGGTGCATTCTCTGCCGACAGCAGCACGCCATGTGTGACCAATCTACCACGTTTCTCCTTCAGTCCTCTCGTAACTTACAAGGAGACTTACGGAAGTGTCACTCACCGCTCTGAATGAAACTTTGCCCACTTGTAGAACATCAAAAAATAATCGACACGTGTTTTTTGTTTCAACAATGGTGAAGATTTAAGGGTAGAAACCACCCTTTGAACGTTAGGGCTGGTCTCCAAGCATGGACAAAAAAACAATAATTTAATATAGAAGAAAAAATACTGGAAGGGGTATTATAGGACCGCAGATTAAGAATCTAACGTCAAAATCACAAAATTCAAAATGGCGGATCCAATATAGAGATTACAATTACAAAATGTCTTCTGGTTTGAAATTGCAGTTTGCCGAAAACAATTATAGTTGGCAGGGGTTACTACGAGAAAGTGGCAGACCGATTTGAAACCCCTTTACACCTCTCTTTATTCGAGGAGCTTATGTATAGCGAGTTCCCTCGCCTCTCACTATGTCAGAGCTTCATATATACTCAATTGTTATAATTATGAATTTATTAAGAAAACGCTTCGCAGTAACAATATTTCGTAAAAAAGAAGAAGTGTGTGATGCATAAACATTCTTTAGACCAAGCTCACCTTATTTCAGCAATAACTGTGACAAATCACAGAATGCAGCACAATCTTCTTCCAAATAACTGTTTTTGTATCATGCATATCTAGTAAGATTTGCAAATCTGAGAGAAAACTGATTTGGATCTAAATTATATTGTTACGGAGATATAAATTCATGTTATAGTCGTAGAGGACAATATCAGTAAAATGTCTCAGGAAGATTTTCCACGGCCTGAAGACGATCATATCGAGAGGCTGAATCCTACCAGTTCTTAGTGCAGAATGGTTTCTATTTTGAGATACTCTTTTGTTCGTAAAATACGTGGAAAATTTGATGAACTGTGACCACTCCGCGAATCTAATAACAAAATGGACTTTACAATAGACATTGCCAGAAAAACCTCTTGAAGCCGTGATCTCACAGGATCTGATGTTAATTTTCCCGAATTTGATGCTTTCACAAAGACATTTACAGATTGAAAGAGGTTGTTTTGGACTATAGGATCAAATGTTTCATTCTTTTCCTACAAAATAATTAACAAGGATGATAACAACACCATTTTCAGAAGTTAAAGGCTGTATAGTGTAGCTAGGAGTCATAGATTTATTGACTGTGCCACATTTTCTCCTGTTTGTGTCCCTGTAAACGTTATAGTGAGAAGTGCAGAGACTCACTTTAATCAGGCATCCCATTAAAATAAATGTAGAAAGGGGATTCAAATTGGGCTGCAACCTTCTTGCACTAATCTCAGGGAACTATAATTGTTCTGAGCTAACTGCAGAGAATTTCAAACCAGAAGACATTTTGTAATTGTAATCACTATATTGCATCCGCCATTTTGAATTTTGACGTCAGGTTCTGAATCAGCTGTCCTAAACGCCCCCTGACAGTACGTTTTCTTCTATATTAAATGATTCTTTTCTGTCTATGTTTGGAGATCACCCCTAACATTCAAAGGGTGGTTTCTACTCTTAAATCTTCACCATTGCCGAAACAAAAGAAGTACGTGTTGATTATTTTTTGATGTTCTAGAAGAGTGCCAAGTTTCATTCCGATTGGTGAGTGACACGTCCGTAAGTTTCCTTGTTAGTTTGGAGATGGGAATAATGCATGGGTACTAGTAATAGTTTGCCCCTATGGTAGGTAATCTGTCATGATGACCCCTTGACAGTCCCCTTCACATCATCTTGGTGGCAAGCTTCTGTACTCGTGCTTTCTTAGGGAAGGAAAGGAGGGATCTCTCCATTGTTTGCTCATTTCCTTTCTTTTTGGGTCATAAAGAGAAACCCAACTCTCATCAATTGTCACTAATCTGCCGGAAGAGTCCTCTTCATACACCTCATATCGATGCAACATTTCTCTTACAGCGTTCTCACCATTTCCCTTCACGAAAGTTGTGAACAGTTGTGGCTCCCATCGTGCTGACACTTTCTGGAGATGCAGCTGGTTGTGAATGATATTCCACGCAGACCCATAACTCATATCTATTGTACACATAACACTTTCAATGGTTATTAGGCAGCTAGCTAGACAAATATTACAGTGACGATTGTCCGGGTTTCACCCAGTGGGGATCCAGAACGGGGGTGTGGGACTCGCGGGCCCCTCCATGAGTAAAAATGTAAAATATATAAATTAGTCGCTAATGAAGAGCTTGTTCAAAGGCTGTGGAAAAAAAAGAAGTTTTACATTTTCTCTCAAAAGAAAGATTCTGAGTGCGTTCTTCACTCATTGCAGATAATGTATGCGTTTCCAGCTCATGGTAATCCTGGATTTTCTCGTGTTGAACACCATGGCTTTCCTCAATGCCGCCTCCAGAAGGGCGGAGATAAATACGTATTACGAAGCACTGCACTCCACATTTTTAGTTATCGAACCAAATATCGAAAAATATCTCTAGTTTATTTTTCAGGCCTGCGCCCCCAAAAAATTCCTGAATCCTTCCCCGGTTTCGGCTGTTGTCAATTAATTGCAAATAGTCATAACGTACCTTTTGAACTGTTTCGAAACGTTCTTTGCATAAGGAATAATTTTCCGGATTCTTTTTTCTTTTGTGAGCTCTGATGCAACTTCTCCACTCGCTCCATTGTAGTTACGCCACTGTTAGGGTTGGAATCGTTCTCCGTTAGAAGAACGGCAGCAGAAAGCAATTCAGGGGTCTAGAGTGGTCCTACCAGGGCTGCTTTGTCGCTTAGGCACGATAGGCATGTGTCAAGAGCTCACTAGATTTGGGGGAGCAAAAAATTGAAGGGCGAAAAAGAGAAAAAATAAAATACGCTGGTGCAGAAAGCATCATTGACGTTCCGGTTGAGCTATCTGGATACAAATAAACTAGATCCCGGCGGCTAATGTGAATGTGATACCTACCTCTAATTTTACATTTGTTAATTTTAGAATAGGGATTTATATTACTTGATAAATAAGAATAGTTAAGCACAGTTGTCTGAGGATAACTGGAGGGTGGAAACAAACTATTAATTGCAATAATATTAAGAAAAGTATGTATTTTCTGCTATTAGCAGACGAAAGCCGGGACTGTGGAAATTATTCCTTGTTCATTTTTTAATTATAAGAATTTACTAGAAATCTATAAATGCAACCTCCGTCCATTTAAAATTACTAACTTGTCACTCAATATGATAAATTAAACATCAACATGATGAAAGAATAAAAAAGAAAATAATTATAATTAAGGCCCAGATTTGTATGTAAGAACATTTTTTTTACCAAACACGTACAAACCCAGAACAAAGTTTATTATCCCAATTAAGAGCCTGGAAGTAATTTCAAATTTTAAATTTTATAATAAATCACAAACTTTATTTCACATAAAAATACATATTTTCTGAAAAAAGTTATGTAAATAAATATTTCGGACATTTTTGTAATAAATACATATTTTAAATAATTTTCCGTTATTTTATTCAAATTTCACAACGAATTGTTCATTTCTTTCGAAAGAAATTATCGGGAGAATCGGGAAAAGAATCGGCTACATAATGACATGCTGACATACTCCTGTATATGGTAAACAATCATGAGTTTCTAAATTTTCTTACCAAATACACGAAGTTATCTCCTCGAGATGAGTCAACGCTTCGGAAAAGCTATCTATCTAAGACCTCTAAAGAAACATTAACACATATTAGGTTCGTATGTAAAAACGAAAAAAATAGGTGAGCATTGATGCAACTCTGTTTGTGTTAGAAAGGTGGAAAATGTTATAGTAGGTGTGTTGAGAAGTGATGAAGTAATTTCAAAACATATTTTGTTAGACCCTAAAGAACTTACAGTTACGAATCACGTGACAATTGCCAGGCTGTTCAACGAACTTTTGCACATTTTGTAGCCGAATCGTGTAAAATATGAGTTTCTTTAAACTGATGCTTCTCCTTATATGAGGAAAGTTGCTAAGCTCTTTCAGTATGCTACCGCGTGACATGTCATCGATTGTGTGATGAAATCTGAACCCTTTATTCTAAAGTGAACAAGTTAGTGCCAAATCCGAAAATCTTTTCGTAAAATTCCAGGTAGAATTCAACGTTTCAAAGAAACAAATCCTGATCTTTCACTTCCTCCAACACCCGTAATCACACAGTGGGGTACCTGGCTTAATTGGGTCTCCGTACAGCTATATTATTCTGAGAATTTTGAAACATTTGCATCTGTAGTAACTAAACCAAACCCAGAGAATGCTTCATCCATTGAAATTGTTCATATTTTAGTAAGAGACAGTGCCTAGAAATGTGACTTTCCTTTCGTATCTGCTAATTTCGGTTTCTTGACTCACTCTATAAAGAAACTAAGAACTACGAGAGATTTACCAAGTACTTCGATTAAAGAAGTACAATGCGTTGAAAGGAAGCTGAATGTTCTTTCTGCATCGAAAGCTAAAGTCGTAAGAAAAAAAAACTGTTTGTTTCAGAAAAACATTGACTATAAAACCCTATGTAAAATATCTGGTGTATTGTCAGGCCAAAACACAAGTGAAGTTGATGGTGTGAATAACCGTGATATGGCCCTTCTAAAATACGCGAGGTTAACATCGTCTGATTTAGAAAGTCCCTTTTCTCAATATAAGACCAAATGAAATTTCGCCAATTTTCTCAATGCAGAGTGGAATTTCGACACCTGATGAATAGGGGCTATTGCTAAGTACCAGTATTTGCTTTCCGTATTTTGGGTGTTTTACCATAATTTTCCTTGTTATTTTTTGGTAAATATGTTTTTTTTTAATTTTTAGCAAATATTTTTTCAGTTTTTAGCACATAAAAAATAAATATTTTAAGAAGTTTTAGCACATAAAAATCCGGGCCCTAATTATAGTATACTTTTGATGAGTGCAGGGTACTATTATTAAAACACACGTAACAGTAGAGGGCGTGGGGGAACGTAATAGTAGGGGGCGTAACAATTTGAAGTGCTTAGGGCGCCGGGGAGAATAAAACACCCAGAATTCTACGCTGTACTCCAATACTCGACACCGCTTGCACTGATTAAAACAAACAAATAAAGAAACAAAAAAAGTAGTTTGGATTAATACATCTTGACTACAGATGAACAAGGTGTTCGTTTCACAACAGTCGTAAGATTTATGTCTCTAAATCGTCATTTCAAACAACACCAACAAAGTCACCAATCGGAAAAATTATTGTTATTTTTGTCGCTGTCTGTGCCGAATCCCCTAGATTTAGCGACTTTTACTCCAAATTTGAAACACGTCCACAAAATGACAAAATCTCATTCAATTCAGCTCTCTAATTTTTACGCAAAAACCAGTCAGTGTCAATACAATAAATCTTTAGCATTTTAATTAGTTTAATTGGATCACCTAGATGGCAGCACAGTCTTTGTTCTGAAATGTTGTCCAAGTTACTTTCCAGGTTGACGCCTATAAATGGACCTTAACAACTTTCATGTTTCCCATAATGATTACTATAAGAAAATATTTCTGAAATGAAAATCCTGAATCGTTTCTACAAGTATTAGGGAAATAATTTAAAATATGCGCATATTAAGCGTTGAAGAATAGGGTTCTAGTTATCGGTATTCGCCGCCGTGTCTTAGGTTGCACTGTGTTTTCAAAAATAGGTCAATTTTTAGAGAAGCAATGTATGAGTAACTTAAGCTCTTGCTTCGTATTTTTAATGTTTAATAGTGATATGTAGTTTCGTCTTTTTTCCGAGAATTCCTCTCCATCCAATCCTTTAGTTCTATAAAAGTAATCAAGAAAGTTCTGACACTTTTTAATCCACCACCTTCGAACATCGATGTGTCAGTTAAGATGTACCTGAAAGATCAAAAATAGTCTCCCGTAAGCATCGGAGACCATGTATCACGTTCTGGAAGGTCATGGATTCAATCACGGTAGAACTTGGTGGACTGTGAAGTAAAGAAGGGATTTAGTACATATTCCAGCTCGACTAGCATTTGAACTGACGTCCTCTAAGGCAATGATCCAAGGAATGGAACAGGTGAGAATCGGGCGCTGCAATGTCCGGGGGGTATGATGGATACAATAGTGTTTTCCATTCAATGCGTAGAATGTGCCGTATTATCCTATCCTTAGTGCTGTCCTGTAACAGGAGGAGCCGCTTGCGATTCAGAAGTGCTGGCTCCAGAGTTTTGAGTTTTTCTTGACAATACACAGTTGCATTGAAGCTCTGACCAGATGGTAGCAATACCCAATGCATGATGCCGCGAGCAGTCCACCAAACACACAAAAGGACCTTCTTCTGGTGTAGTGCTGGTTTCGGCTGTTTTGAATCGGTTCATGGGATGATAACTAATGATGATAGCGCCGTGGAACTTCGTATAGAACCTACTTCTAATCACATGTCAACACACCTTCCAGAAATGGCTCCTTCCTTAGACAAGACAGCAAAGAAACACTGTTCTCTCCTTAGCTTGCCTTCTGACCCGGAGTCAAAACATGTAGGATCCATCGCCCCAACTTGTAGTACTTTCCAAGTTGGTGGAGGTACTGCCGAATAGTATCTTCAATCACTGAATTGTAGTCCCAGTTCCTCACATATCTGGCTACTGTTCGCCTCAATTGGTGCCTGAAAATCTTCATTTGTACTTGTGTTGGTGTACCGGCACCTGGTGTGTCTGCGAGTGTTCGTCACCACCATTAAACGTATTAAACCACTGCTGCACTATCTGCGTAGTCCCGACACCCTCACCAAAGGCCTGGTATATTTTCCGCCCAGCTGCAGTGGCGTTCCATCACAGTTTGAACTCGTACAGTATTCTCGTGCTTTGACGCTCTGTGGAGGTTCCATGTTCACTCTGTCCTTATGCAAGCTCACGGTATACCTTTGAATGAAATTATATGTTTCCTCTAACAAAGATTCGATCGAATCATTTGGTTACGCTGAACTGAATAATTCCTAGTTCCCATATGACTCTGCAGCATCCTTCTTCTTTCCAGCCAAACTAGACAACTTTTATCAGGTTAACTGACGCAGATGGCGGCCCCGAAGTACAAAATTTATGGAGAATCTAACATCATCAGACGAAATGTCAGCGTGATAGTAACAAAAAAGGCAATAAAGATAATGAATGTAGGGTAATTAAATAAAGAGAAGAGGAAATTAACTTCTTTACTAGGAAGCAAACTAAGAAGACTCTATCGGTCGTATTCAAAGTCGTTCTGACTCGTGACTAGCTTCATACTAAAGAGTTCGATTTTTTCATGCAATATTGCATGAAATATTTTTCATGCAATAGTCATGCTATTAGTATGAAGCTAATCATACCCAAAATGCCTGTGAAATCGGCCTTGTATTGATGCGGTATTAGGAAACAGGCAGTAAAACGTAATACGACAGTTTTATATCCACAGTCTTATTACCTGGTCTAAGACATGTATGATGCAGTAAAGGAGGAAAACCCAGAAATGTAGAGCTAAAGCTAATAAGACGGGTGCCATCTGGGTGAAATGGGGCAAAATTTTTGGTGATATTCCTTTTTAATGCGGCATACATATTAAACTCCACGAAAGAATCGTGTTACTTGATTTCACAAATCGGTTTGCAGAAGTAATCAAAATATATCAGGATCATATCTCTTATATGAAAAATAAGGTAGGAGTACGAAATGGAAACTGTGCTCTTTACCACGTAGTATACCATAAGAAAGACGATGAAGTGGTATGTGAAGGGAGTGTATAAAGTGATCATAGAAGTTTCGCAAAGGTGTAAAGTGGTTTTAAACTCTTCCTTTTTTATGCGTATACTCATCAACGCTGATGCTTTTGTTCCCTTGGACACCCCTGCTGTGCTGCTGCCCGGACGCGGTTAGACAACATTCTTGCTTTTCAGTTTACACCAAGCACGAGCATTTTCAAGTTAATTCGTATTTTGTTCACCGGAGTTTTTATACCATATGTTAGGTTCTGTTGTTATACACAGCACTCCTAAAGTCAATTTGCACGCATTAATGCGACTCTTCCCTTAAGAAACACTTCATGAATCAGTGAGTGAATTTGCTGCTAAGATACTTTCATATATATATATATATATATATATATATATATATATATATATATATATATATATATATATATATATATATATATATACATCATTTTGTAGCAACCTAGTGCAAGTAATATTTTTCTATGCATTTTGTGATTTTTGATGTCCCGGAGACTAGTGGGCGAAGTGAGACGTTATGCGGTGGTATGCCATACTGCTTCCAGTTTCTCGGTGATCAAGACATACTGCCTGAGTTTGTTTCAGTGATAAAGACAAATTGTCACTGGAAAGTGAATGATCTTTAATAAATATATTTTTATATACAATAATTGACGAATTGCCGGGACATGGGTTTAGAAGTAAATGCAGAGAAAACTAAATACATGGAAGTGCGTCGGGACCGTAATACGGCAAATTGTAGAGGCGTTAAGATATTAAATAATATTTTAATAAAGTGGATACCTTCAAATATTTAGAATCAATATTAACAGATGAAAATCGTATTCACGAAGAAATTAAATGTCGACTAAAAGCAGAGAATTCGTGTTACTATTCAGTTTAAAATCTCTTGTCGCCGCGAATTCCGTCGAAGAATTTGAATATTAAAATATATAAAACGATAATCATGCCTGTTGTTCTGTATGGTTACGAAACATGGCCATTTACTCTGAGGAAAGAATATAGACTGAAAGTATTTGAGAACAGAATCCTGAGAAGAATATTCGGACCCAAGAGGAACGGTAATGGGGAATGGCGGAAACTTCATAACGAGGAACTACATAATTTATACGGTTTATCCAACATTGTTGGGGTTGTCAAGTCTAGGAGGCTTAGGTGGGCAGGTCATGTAGCTAGAATGGAAGAAAGTAGAAACGCTTTCAAAATCTTGACTGGAAGACCAATCGGAAAACGACCATTAGGGAGTCCTAGTCGCAGTTGGGAGAATATATTAAGATGGATTTCGCAAAGACAGGAATACAAAGTAGAAAGTGGATGCAATTAGCTAAGGATAGAAGTCAGTGGAGACCTTTTGTGAACGCGGCATTGAACCTCTGGATTCCATAGGCCATAGAGTTAGTTAGTTAATTGACGAATTGCTTTGTAATTCAAGGAGTTTATTTCTTATGTACAAATAATTCCTAAGTTGTCAACACCAATATTTTTCTTATACATTCTCTTATCTTTCAATTTTAAATTGCGATGTCTACGAAGAAGTTCACCCCTTGCTCCTACGCAAGAACTCGTTTTAGTTGTGTTGGTTGTTGATAAGGGCCAAATGACAGAAGGAAATTAGTCATGGGCCCAATCCTAACAAAAGGCAGTGTATTGAGTCGACTTGTTTAAACTGAAAGCGGATAATATTGTTATGAGCATGCCAGGACTTTCGTGTCTACCTCAGTGCGGTATTTACTAGAGAAATAATATAGTTTATGAAACCAGAAAAATCTGTTATCTTGTTTACATGTTCAGTTACTGTATGGTGTGTAAATAATATTAAATTAATGGAGCTTATATACTTTTATTAAAAAATATTTTTGCGTCTTTCTAATAATTGAATAACAACCTTCCGGGGGTCTGGGATACCTCAGTCGAGTGGAGAAAACGGGAGTTCACCCGCGGGAAATTGTTTAAAAATGGTTTATATGAAAAAATCGGTTTTAGAGCATTTTCATTTATAATTCTCTATACTACAACATTGAGTGTTTTTCTTTTGTTATTATTCGCAGATAGTTGGTGGCTGAGGCAAAGCCTCTGCATGCTCCACCCATAACTACGGAAACACCCCCACGATTTTGAGTCATTATGTAAATAAAAATCTAATATTTTAGGGAACATACCAATATTGTATTTCAACATTTAGATAGCCAGTATGTCGAGTCAAAATTGTAATAAAACATTTCGTCTCTGATTTTTTTCCACTTCAAACACTGCTAGGGACATATATTTGAGAGGGGAACTCGGACCTCAATCTTCCTCTAAACGTTCATTTATACAATAGTCTACTATGGTATTGTTTATCGTGCTGGTTGCAAACATGAGAAGATATGGATTTATTGATTTCGTTATTTCTGAATAGTACGTAGTTTACAACACTTAACCCATGGAAGGTTGAGGTACTAATTATGCACAGTAAAATACAATACAGATTAATACATATCTAGCGTAGAGCAGAAAAATCATGAAAATAAGGAATATTTGTGAATAACAGTTAAGGGTGAACGACGGAAATGAAAGACGAGTAATTCTAGAAAGGGTAGAAATACTAATACAACGTTGATAACAAATTCATGTGTGTCTAATCCGAGTACGCCAACTGCCGAACTTTAGCTCTCTTACCATACATCAAAGCAGCATACTAACAAAAGGGTAATAATACTCTAGGGAATTATTAGCCTCTCGAATTTACAATACTTTGAAATGTTTGAACGGATAGTCATACCATATCAAAACATACATCAAAGAAGCACACTGAAGAGGGTGTAATAATAACCTACGGAATTATTGCCCCCTTAGAATTCCCACTACCATATCAAAAGACACATAAAAGACACCCTGACTAAGGTTAATAATACTCTAGGAAATTTTCACCTTCCGAATTTCCAATGATTTGGAACGTTTGGACTAGAAATCATATCGTACTTAAAGATACATCAAAGGAACATTCCGGCGACAACACAACTAAAAAAACACTTGAGGGTTTGGAGTAGTCGCTAGTAAACGCGACTGGTGTCTGAATTTCTGAACTTTTCTTGGGAACAAGATCAGTTTCGGCACCATCAATAGAAAGATGAGGAGTTTTGGGAGATTCACTCATCGATGCGACTACATTCAGGTTTTCTAAACATTGATCGGGAACAATATCTGTTTTGGCAGAAACGTCGGACGTCTAGGTCGCCACAGATTTAGCTGCTATCGTAGCAAAGGGCACAGAAAGCGAGGAAGGGATGCTTTTCTTTAAGTGACGTTTAGTATCGGCAGTAGTGATCTCAATGATCATCAGCTTTCGAATACGTTTCTGATGTTGAAGGACTAGGCAGTACCGTGACCAAGCAGAATGCATTGTTCATAGACCCTTGGACCAGGGTACTAATGGACCTTTGCATTTCACATAAAGGGCATCATCGCTGTACATGGTTTCTCACCATTAGTATCCTGGCCATAATTAGCACAAAGACCAGTACCAGATTACACGACGTGCTTGTGTGACCGAAGTGTTGACATTTGAAACAATGCAGGGGTCTGGTAATATGGGAACAAACATTGAGTTAATAATAACCAGCCTTCACATACTTCAGAAGTGGAAGCAAACTGAAAATAAGAATCAGTGATTGAGTAGGGACGAGTTTCCATGACTTCTTACTTTTGATGCGAGTTACCTCTACAAAATGTTGGTCAGGCAGCTCTGATTTAATCTCTTCCTCGGTGGCGCTTAGGAGATCCCAACATGATATCACACCAGAACAGGCGTACAGTAGACGATGGGGTTCTACCAAGACGTTCACTGGTCCAATGTTAGTAAAGTTGAGTAGCTTTGCTGTTTGTTTCTCGTGGACCATTTAAACCAATAAAATGTCATTCCGTAATTTCTTGGTATCTCTAACCTGTCCGATGTTATTATTTATACAGTAATAACTTTATTCATAAGGAAATGGGACAAGTCCTCTGTGGGATTTTAAAGCTATAGTACCAAAAGCTTAATATTAAATATACATTTATAAAGAGGAAGTGTATATGAACGGCACAACCTTACACCAGAGCGCTAGCGAAGAGAATTTACGGTATTCCCCTGGCCACCTAGCTAACCATCACCATAGGCTCAGCATGGGATGGACGCAGTCAATGGGATGGGGGTTCAAGAAAACCGGGGTCCCATCGACAGGAACGCATGATCCCGTAAAAGAATAACAACCAGAAAACTGAACTAAAAGAAATAACGTGTTGATTGAAGATATACACCTCTAGTCCAGAAGAGAACAGTGTTTGCGGGTTTTCTTTTATCTCTTTTGTGCTCTAATTATTATTTACTTTGTTAAGTTTTAATAGATTTTTGTGTTTTTTTATATTTTCAAAGACTTGGACACTGAACATTGGACGCACACGACAGCCAACCGAAATAAGTGCACTTCTACCTCAGATGGAGGAAGATGAACAAGAACCAAGACTACCATCAACCATTTAGGACACCACTCTATCCGGTTCTGCTGGGTGCGCATGCACTTCACTCCTCCATGCCATCGCTTCGGGTCCATGCGTCTTCCTAATCACAAATCCGATTGGGCTTGCAAATATTTCGCACTGGTATATACTTATCAAATTGTAGTAGGGGATCTCATTAACTGCTGGAAAAGCTTTTACCAGAGTGATAGACAGTTCTATTGCCTTAAAGCCACTGTATGTATCCATGCCACAGAACCAAGAAAATATATCAATGAACAAAAGGGAATTCTATCGAAATGATGGATTGCCGAATGCCATAGGGGTCATAGATTATGTATATATATATCCATACTTTGTCCTTTTGGAGCACAAGCAGAACTATATAGAAATAGCACCAATTTCTTTTCTATCAATACACAAATCATTTGTGATGCCAATATGATATTTTTGAACATGGTAACCCGTTGGCTTTGTTCCACACATGATGCACGCATTTGGGATAATCGTAGAGTTGCTGTAGAATTTAATAATGGACAGTATGATGGGTTGCTTGTTAAGGAGACAGTGAACATGCTCTCTCCAAACATCTTATGACTTCTATATTTCTACCTCACATAGGAGCCGAAGGGCGCTAGACTGGAGCCCCTATTGCTACAAAATGTGTAATAGAACGTACATTCGGTGCTGGAAGAAACGTTTCCAAATTCTTACTAAAATAATGCGATATAAACAGAAAACGTGTGGGAATGTTATTGTGGCTGTTGCAGTTCTACACTACTTTGGAATAGAACTGAAGGCGTGTTTCACCTTAATGCTATGGATGCGAATGGCATCAACCAATATGCATTTCATACAGAAGCAGATGCTGCAAGGCAATCTGTCAGAAGGTGTATTATACTTAATTATTTTTAATTAAAATTTTACCTAATTTTCTAGTAAAGTAACAAGTTAGTGTAAAGACTTTCCGTTCTTAAATGAATAAATAAGGCACTTCTTTTATTTCTTTTATAATTACGTTTCTCACTTTTTTCTTTTTTCTTTTTGCAATTAGGGAATTAATATTTTCATATTATTTCTTACTTCAGTACACAAAGTTATACAATAATGGTGTTTTGATAATTTCTAAGAAAAACAAGATGTCTACTTTTATAATTTTGCTAACACAAATTAATATTACAATCTGGTAATTAGAAAAATTAAATGTAGTAATACTGAAATAATATACACAAATTATATGGAAAACAAAAACACATAAACCACTAGAAAGATATCAAGCAAATAAAGTATGTTTTATACATATCAAACATATTTATATTTATTTACAAAAACATAAACTTCTCGAACATATTGGCTGAAGAACCGGAACCTGAAGTTTGCTCCATTTCATTCTTGAACTTTCCATTTAAGGTTATACTCTTCTTCTATGATTTGTCTTTGTCTTTCAATTAACAACATTTTTGCATTATATTCGTCTCGTATTAAACGCATTTTTAAAGAATTAAGCTCGTTTGCTTTTTCCAACAACTTCCTGCTCTTCACTACAACCCCATATTCTCTGCCTTTCTTCATAGGCGCATCTTCCGATAAGCTTAAGCTACCGATAGAAAACGAAATGCACGTGCTAGCAGTGTGCAGAAATGGCTTACTTCTTTAGTAAAAAGGTGTTACTACTTTAGTTATAACTAAAGAAGTAAATAGAAATTGAGCTCTCCAACAGTTACTAAAAGAGTATATTACTACGGAAGTAATTTACTAAAGTAGTCCAGACTAAAGAAGTAAGAGGTACTATAAGAGTAATTTATACTAGTTTGGTGCTCGCCACCCTTGAGTTACTACAAGAGTAATTTACACTAGTTTGGTGCTCGCCACCCTTAATACACAGAAATCAAAGAACACATCTTACTCTCTAACTTTACTCCTACTACTGCTTAGGAATAAATTTTTGCCTTATTTCCTCCTGAAGTTACTAATGTAGTAGCGTACTCTTTGATGGTGCTCCTCAGCAGTTATGGAGTAAATAAATTTACTACAGGAGTAAATGAAAAAATTACATCTGTAGTAATTTACTCCTTTAGTTCAGTTCTCTCGACTGGAAGTCACCGATTTCCTTCTCTCTTACTAACTTACTACTTTAGTTTCACTTACTCTTCGTTGGTGCTCGCCACCCTCGATACTTCCTCGAAGAAACCTATAATATTGAATTCTTATTGCTTTACAACACACAGAGAAAGAGAGAGAGAGAGAGAGAGAGAGAGAGAATGAGAATCAGAATTAACATCTTAAACGATAAGAATTTTCCTTTCTTACATTATCCTCGTGGTAACGTACTTGTCTGTGTCTTCTTGCTTACAACTTGTATGAGCCGTGTGTTCCAAGTCTTATGTCTGTACGTCTAAATACATGTACTGACAGTAATTGCAGCATTGGAAATCATTCCTGGTATAATCTCCGAGCTTCGGACGCATTTCACCAAGTTTCATCACTGATAAGAATCATGTCCGTGTACTTTCCATGTAAAATCACCTCCAACACCAGCCATCGCGTCCCAAATGAAGTCACTTATACAACCACTGATGCAGTCTATGACCGTCATACAGAAATAAAAACTAATTTTCGTATTTATAATTCTTTTCCTTTGAAATTTACCACGAACATATACATTTCCTGGTTATATACATGGTATTAGTATTAAAGGAACCCTGAAAAATTATTATCAAATTATACTCTTACAAAAAGACAGTTATAGATATGCGACAATCATTTTGGACATAAGCGTACATCTTGTGATGGGGTATGCTGATCGGAGGTCTGGAGGATTAATGTCCTTCAGCCAGTACAATGTCCAGGAAAAGGATGGTGTTAGGTAGGGGCCTAGGCATTGGATACGTACCATTACCACATTCATGTTCTGACACAGTTAGGGATGCACGCGAGACGCGAGACGAGACTGAAAATTTTATGCGAGACGCGAGACGAGACTAAACCATGCGAGACGAGACGCGAGACGAGACTCGGTTAAGTCTCGCACGAGAAGTCTCGCGAGACTTCTCGCAGTCTCGCAACACTTATAAATTACATTTAATTGTATATTTAGTGATTTTACATTTATTGAGTTTTCTAAGTTGAGCGTTAATGTCTCCAGGAACAAAAAAGTGATTGGGGCAATAGACATTTTATGAGATTTATTATTATTCAAGGTTGATTTTCAGAATTAAAGCCTTCTTTAGTTTCTAAACATCATTAAAAAAGAAAAGCTTTGTAAATTTTAAATTTATTACAGCATCGATTTAGGACTTTATTTTGCGACACAAACACATACACGCAGGCGCGCATGAACACATGAACAACTGTTTTTGGTCTGAAAAGCGAATAAGACTCCGAATATTGCTGCGAAATGTGATATTTCTGTTGTTTCTCGCTTTTTCACATTACTGCTAACGATTAATGTTGGGGGATGGCGGGGAAATTCCCTCTCGTTAAAGTTTATCCCCGGTCCGGCTTGCAGAAATAACATGATATTTTTACATGGAATAAGTATTTTCTTTCTATATATTTATCAAAAACATCCCCCTCTAGTTCGGAAGTTTAATTCAAATACTGGTTTGGTAGGATGGCCCTATAGGTTTGGTGGGAGATGGTAGGAATAGCCCTATATCTGTCAGTAATTTTATTTTCTGCAACACTATATAAGTTGAAAGCGAAAGTTGATAAAATGCGATAATGCAACATTGCTACAAGCGCGAACGAATCAAAAGAATTGGGTCGTATTGTGTTGTGAGGAGTTCTTTTGTTATCTACAAGCGCTTTTGGTGGTATAAAAACATCTTTATAATGGTAAATCACCCTTCAAGGAAACGACCAAAACGTGTAAATGTTGATAGTGGCGACGATATTTTAGAAGAGCCAAATGGGGACCCAGTTGAAAGTGAAACGGATTCAGGTACTGTTTCTGCAAGTTCGAGTCTTGAATCACCCAAAACAGCAGGGCGTAAAAGTAAGTTCCAGGATTACTTTGAAATTGCGACGAATGCTGAGTTGGCTATTTGTAAATTATGTAAGCCTAAGAAGATAGAATTGAAAATGCATTCTCGTAATATAACGGGGCTGAAGAAACACTTGCAAAATATTCACAAGAAAGAGTACGCTATTCTCTACCCCGACAGCGACAAAGATCACAAGAGTAGCTGCAGGAAGAAGGATATAGCAATATATTTCCCTTAGAAGAAGGAAACTAAGGTAAGTGCATAGCATACTGGACAGTGTCTAAAGTGTTGAAAATTAATTATCACTATTCCCCGCGGCACTCCGGTTGCGAGCCATTGATATAATTGTTATTAGCATTTTGGGGATCCTATGATACAAGTTGTACCATACGGGGGTTTCATGGTACATTGCGTTATAACTCTTCTATTTGAGCTTTTTCGTCCGTTTTTTGTTTGTTTGTTTGTTTTTCAAGTCCAGAGGCATTGTAGAAGACCTTACGTATGGTTTCACATCTTCCTGCGTCCAGACATAGGAGGTGATGACGTCATAATTTTGAAAGTATATATTTTCCCTTATTAAGCCTATGTTCATTATTTTTTCGCGGGCTTATTTTTTCACGTAGAAGATTGAAATTTTGCACAAACATTCAGTCCACCGAGTTGTATTTACGAGATTTTTTTCCGATTTCTGCGTTAAAACAGGGGAAATCCAGAGGGGCAAAGGGTTGAAAAAAGGGATATTATTACCCCAAAAATCCCGTTTTTCGGGATTTTCCCGTCTCACATACATGATGGAAACACGTGAGTCATACCGTCTGAAAGGCAGTTCCATTCTGAAGAGAATGACGGTCGGATTATTATCCTAGGGTAATTAGGGATGTCTCAGGGAATTTTTAGGGGAAAATGGGACATGGTCGGTATATTTTTTTTTGGCGGGCTTACTTTTGCACCTAGAAGATTGAAATTGTGCATAAACATTCAGCCCACCTAGTAGTATTTATCAGATTTTTTTCAGATCTCTGCGTTAAAACAGGGGGGATCCAGAGGGGAAAAAAGTTGAAAAAAGGGATATTTAGACCCAAAAAATCCCGTTTTTGGGATTTTCTATTCTCACATACATGATGGAGACACGTGAGTCATACCGTCTGAAGAGAATGACGGTCGAATTATTATCCTAGGGTAATTAGGGATGTCTCAAGGAATTTTTATCAAAATATACTTCTGTATAGGGAAAAATGGGACATGGTCGGTATATTTTTTTGCGGGCTTATTTTTGCACCTAGAAGATTGAAATTGTGCATAAACATTCAGCCCACCTAGTAGTATTTATCAGATTTTTTTCAGATCTCTGCGTTAAAACAGGGGGGTCCAGAGGGGCAAAAGTTGAAAAAAGGGATATTTAGACCAAAAAATCCCTTTCTTCGGGATTTTCACGCCTTACATACATGATGGAGACACGTGAGTCATACCGTCTGAAAGGCAGTTCTATTCTGAAGTGAATGATGGGCGAGACATGACCTTAGGGTAATTAGGGATGTCTCAGGAATTTTTTTCCCTGAGATCATGGTGTTTTGCAGTAATTTGGGGCATTGTGGGGATTCTTGATAAAATTTCTCCCGCCCTTACTATTCAAGATAGAAACTTGAAATATGGTACACACACTTAGTCTACCAAGTACTATTTACCAGAGTTTTTTGAGATCTCTACGTTCACACAGGGCTGCTCCAGAGGGGCCCAAAGTTTGAAAAAATCCCTCAAAATTTTCCTTTTGACATCACTTTTCCCTCTCCTGGTATATGGTATAGGCAAGCAAGTGATACCATTTGAAAGCCATCTCCATTATGAAGAGAATGAGGTATGAACCATGATCCTAGGATAAATAGTGACGATGTAGTAGCTTCTTGACTGAAAGTCTAAAAAATAGCCCAAAAAGCCAGGATCTGGATAATTATGTTGTATATCAGTTATTTAGGTTAGTATATTAGTATATGTTATCCACAAGTCCGTTGACACAAGTAATGTTATTCCTTGGTGGCTGGTGTAAAGGGAGATAGGCGACAATAGATGGCAGCACTGTTCTCCTACACAAGTAATATATTTTTATATTTTCTCTGCTGCTTCCACAAATTTAATGCTAGAGAGTTTAAACTTTCTGAAAAGAAAGTTCAAAACTATTCTAAGGGAACAATCCGTGTCAATTTTGGATATTGTGACGTTAGAGCATTCCTCGGACTAGAAGCAGGCAAAGACAAGGCTGAAATCCGGCTAAATAAAGACGAAGAAATTTATATATAGATATACCAGTCGACAAACTCAATCTGGATTCTCCTCATCTACAGCCTAATGTTAATCACACTCTGCCTGAAAACAATCCTCTTACTACACCGATCTCTATATCTGACATCAATTCAGTTGTAGCTCACAGACGTAACACAGCCCCTGGCATGGATTCTATTACATATAGACACATTAAAGAAAGTCCGTACGTAGTATTATATCTGCTTTGTCACATCTTTACTTTTATCCTTCGCACTGGCTTTGTACCTGCTGACTGGAAAACTTCGAAAACTCTTATGTTTCTCAAACCACATAAACCTGTTGCTTCTGTTAGCTCATACCGTCCTATTCAACTAACATCGACCTTCAGTAAAATACTGGAACGCATCATTGTCAAACGTCTTCATTCATACCTGGCACATCACCACGTCATTCCACTCGAGCAAGCTGGTTTCAGACCTTCTTTCAGCATTAATGACCAATTGCTCCGCCTCTCAAATTCCATCTATACTCACTTTAACACAGGCAACCCGTCCTGCTTGGTCCTGTTTGATCTCGAGAAGGCTTTCGACAAGGTCTGGCATCCCGCTCTCATCTATAAACTCAACCAGCTCCGCCTGCCTATTGCTTACCTTAGATTCATCTTTAATTTTCTTAGCTGTCGATTGGCTTATGTCTGTATCAACACTAGTTTTTCATTTCCTATTTTTCTTCATTCTGAAGTTCCCCAAGGATCGGCTTTGTCGTCCTTACTATATATTCTATTCGTTTCCGACTTCCCAGCAATCCCAGATAATGTTAAGCTCTTTCAGTATGCCGATGACACTGCACTTTTTGCGACGGGCAAAACAATTCATCAGCTTAATCTGGCTCTCCAGGATGCTATCAATGCCTTTGTTGATTGGTGCTCCCACTGGAGACTGATAATAAACCCAGCAAAAACTCAATGTATTGTATTTCTTGCCCCGAAGCATCGTTCACGTGTACACCGCAACCCAACACTCTTACACCTCTCTGTACAAGATGTACCTTTAAAACCTACTCGCAGTGTCAAATATCTAGGAGTAACCTTTGATCATCAACTAACCTGGACACCACATCTGAAAGATATCTCCAAGAAGGCGTACTCTCGCCTCAATCTTCTGAAAGGTCTTGCTGGAACAACCTGGGGACTCCATACTCATACACTTCTTAACACGTACAAAGTTTTCCTCCGCCCGATTTTGACGTACGGATTTACAGCTTGGATATCTGCTCCGACCTCATACTATGAGAAATTATGCATCTTGGAACGTCATGCCTTGCGAATTGCTTATCGTATCAAATTACCAAGTCCCACTCAAGATCTCTATCATAGACTTACATTTCCGCATATCTTATATCATTTAGAAACATTACGCACTAAATATATTACCCAGCGCCTGCACAACAATCATCCACTTCTTCAGCAAACTTTTGACGATCATGCCCGAAGTACCTCTCTTGTTGCCGCTCTGTTCCCTCCGCTCTCATTACTATTCACTTTGTACCATTACACTCTACCTCCAGACCACCCAGACGCCGTCTACTACGAGCCATACACTACAGCCGCTCATCTACCTCACATATGGCCATCATATGCACAGTGACACCTTGTGTACTAACAGGGCTCCTCTGTCCTCATTGATGCCTGGCGCCGCCCCTAGGCGAGAAGATAACCAGCATTAGTTCAACTAACAAAACCTATGTGTTGTAGTGAGTTTCGCACTTCATTTCATCATTCCACATCATATCACTTACAGTTATGGTTTTCCCTCACTGCAGTTTATGTATTTACCTTTCCTCATGATTATGGTTAAAGGCCATAATGACTGTGAAAGTTTGAATAATAAAGTTTTCTGTACCTACCCATAGCCCAACCATTGCTTTCTGAATAGCAGAATATACTAAACATCTCTTCCCCTACTGAGGGCGTAACCCTCTTCGGGTAGTAGCTAGCGTAGGCTAGCTGGTAAAAATAAATATATATATATATATATATATATATATATATATATATAGATAGATAGATAGATAGATAGATAGATAGATATAGTAAAAGGATCCGGGTTTGGTTCAATGAGTTCAGATAAACATATACGGAAACGTTATATTCTTTATATCCTAATTACATTGGCGTCTTTTTTTTCGGGGCAAAAATGTGCCCGCATGGCATACTGGAAAATATTGCTGGAGACCTCTAAGCTGGAAAACAATGTTGGATCCAGCAACAATGTATGCTGGTTTTGCAGTAAATTATGCTATTAATTTGACGAAAAGTAATGGTCCAGCAATCAAATTCCAGCACAACTTTTCTTTTAATTTGGGGCGGAGGGGACACAAATTCGGTTACTATGTTGAACTCTAGGTTCCGTCTCCTTAGGATGTTATGAACATTCATCCCATGGAAAGCAATGGCAAACCAGCATGGTTTCACCTTGCCAAGGGACTTTTAGGTCAAATACCTGCCTTCGGACAGAATATCACATCATCATTCATTAACAGCCATAGAATAACACATTACAAAATTTTAACCCAGAATATATGCGAGACTGCGAGACCATGCGAGAAAGTCTCGCGCGAGACGCGAGACGAGACTCAAAATTTTATGTGAGACGCGAGACGAGACTTCACATTTGCGAGACGAGACGAGACGCGAGACGATACCAACATTTGAGGCTGCGAGACTAGACGAGACTTTTCCATTTCTCGTCTCGTCTCGTCTCGCGTGCATCCCTAGACACAGTGAACACATTCAGAGAAAACCTGCAACGGAGACACGGACGACATATCTGCACATTGTGTCGGTTTACTATCCTGTACACATGAAAGCACGCTTCGTCCATGAACATCATCTTTGTCAGTAAGTCTGAGTCCTCTTCGGTGCTCGGTGCCAGGTGCAACTGTCGAGACGCTTGACGGACTGATTTAGTTGGGCTACGGAGAAATGCCTGATGCACCCGTTCCACTCTTCTGCTTCACTCGTGCTAGAACAGCTAGAACTCGTCTTCTTCATGACACTCCCAGTTTTCTTGAACCTGGTATACTACTAGCGGATGGACGGGCATAATAAGGATGTGCGTGTGTAACGCGTTCGCTGGACCTGGGTGACAGATTCGATCTCTATCCACCATTCCACACACTGTACTTACACGGGGGCTAGCTATTATCATCAATACCTCACCTGGAAAGACAAAAGCAACTTAAATTAGAGAAGAGAGTTTTGTTGGCAGTATTGGTATGGAACAAAATTTTAAATATGTGTGTGAACATTATGCCGCAAACCGCACTTTTTTTTATCTATCACCATGTCTCACTTATATTCGATCAAATTTGGATAGATCATTTTGGAGCTCCCGAGATGTTACTAATTAGCAACTACTATTTTCTAGATAATACGAGGAGGTATCGAAAAGTTCGTGCAATCACTTGAAGAAATCCTTTCTGGAGAACTCTGCCAGGGGTATTTTAGAGCTGGAGATTCAGTATCTAACGTCAAAATTAGAAAATTCAAAATGGCGGATCCAATATAGTGATTACAATTACAAAATGTCTTCTGGTTTGGAATTGTCTGCAGTTAGCCAAAATAAATTATTGTTGGCAGGCGTTACTACGAGAAAGTTGCAGACCGATTGTTAGTTACAATCTCCTTGTTAGTTAGGAGATGGAAATAATGCATAGGTACTAGTAATAGTTTGCCCCTATGGTAGGTAATCTGCCATGATGACCCCTTCACAGTCCCAGAAAATGAAAATCATCATCTTGGCGGTAAGCTTCTGTACCCGTGCTTTCTTAGGAAAGGAAAGGAGGGATATCTCCATTGTTTGCTCATTTCTTTTGTTTCTGGGTCATAAAGAGAAACCCAACTCTCATCAATTGTCACTAATCTGCCGGATGAGTCCTCTTCATACACCTCATACCAATGTAACATTTCTCTTAGAGCGTTCTCACGATTTCCCTTTACGAAAGTTGTAAACAGTTGTGGCTCCCATCGTGCTGACACTTTCTGAAGATGCATCTGGTTGTGAATGATATTCCACGCAGACCCATAACTCATATCTATTGTACACATAACACTTTCAATGGTTATTAGGCAGCTAGCTAGACAAATATTACAGTCACGATTGTCCGGGTTTCACCCAGTGGGGATCCAGAAAGGGAATGTGGGGCTCGCGGGCCCCTCCATGAGTAAAAATGTAAAATATATACATTAGTCGCTAATGAAGAGCTTGTTCAAAGGCTGTGGAGAAAAAGAAGTTTTACATTTTCTCTCAAAAGAAAGATTCTGAGTGCGTTTTCCACTCATTGCAGATAATGTATGCGTTTCCAGTTCATGGTAATCCTGGATTTTCTCGTGTTGAACAACATGGCTTTCCTCAATGCCATCTTCAGAAGGGCGGAGATAAATACATATTACGAAGCACTGCACTCCACATTTTTAGTTAGTGAACCAAATATCGAAAAATGTCTCAAGTTTATTTTTCAGGCTTGCGCCCCACTCAAAAATTCCTGGATCCTCCCCCGGTATCGGCTGTTGGCAATTAATTGCTAAAAGTCATAACGTACCTTTTGAAGTGTTTCCAAACGTTCTTTCCATAAGGAATAGTTTTCCGTAATCTTTTCTCTTTTGTGAGCACTGATCGAACTTCTCCACTCGCTCCATTGTAGTTACTCCACTGTTAGGGTTGGAATCATTCTCCGTTAGAGGAACGGCAACAGAAAACAATTCAGGGGTGTAGGGGGGTCCTACCAGGGCTGCTTTTCCGCTTAGGCACGCTAGGCATGTGTCAATGGCTCACTAGATTTGGGGGCGCATAAACTTGGAGGGCGAAAAAATAGAAGAAATAAAATACGCTGGTGCAGAAAGCATAATTTCCGTTCCGGTTGAGCTATGTGGATACAAATAAACTAGATTCCGGCGGTTAATTGAAATTGTTGATTGAAAATAGGGATTTATATTACTTGATAAATAAGAATACTTAACGACAGTTTTTTGAGGATAACTGACGATTGAAAACAAACTATTAACTGTACTAATATTAAGAAAAGTATGTATTTTCTGCTATTAGCAGATGAAAGCCAGGACTGTGGAAATTATTCCTTGTGCAGTTTTTAATTATAATAATTTACGAGAAACCTATAAAAGCAACCTGCGTCCATTTAAAACTACTAACTTGTCACTCAATATGATAAACTGAACATCAACATGATGAAAGAATAAAAAAGAAAAGAATTATAATTAAGGCCCGGATTTTATATAAAAACATTTTTTACCAAACACGTACAAGCTCAAAACAAAATTTTTTATCCCAATTAAGAGCCTGCAAGTGTAAATTACAAATTTTATTTCACATAAAAATACATATTTTCTGAAAAAAGTTATGTAAATAAATACTTTGAACATTTTTGCAATAAATATATATATTAAATAATTTTTCATTATTTTATTCTAAATTTGACAACGAATTGTTCTTTTGCTTCGTAAGAAATTAACATCGGGAAAAGAATCGGCTACATAATGACATGTTGACAATGCTCCTGTATATGGTAAACAATCATGAGTCCCTAAATTTTCTTACCAAATACGAAGTTAACTCCTCCAGATGAGTCAACGTTTCGGAATAGGTAATCTATGAGCTGTGAAGAAACATTAACACATATTATGTCCGTATGTAAAAACGAAAAAATTAGGTGAGCATTGATGCAACTAGTGATTCTGTTTGTGCTAGAAAAGTGGAAAATGTTATAGTAGGTGTATTGAAAAGTGGTGAAATAATTTCCGAACATTTTTTGGTAGCCTCTAAAGAACTTACAGTTACAAATCACGTGACAATTGCCAGGCTGTTCAACGAATTTTTGCACATTTTGTAGCCGAATGGTGTAAAATTTGAGTTTTTTTTTAAACTGATGCTTCTCCTTATATCAGGAAAGTTGGTGAAGGTCTTTCAGTATGCTACCTTAATATGATTCACGTGACATGTGTCATCGATTGTGTATAAAAAATCTGAACTCTTTATCGTAAAGTGGATAAGTTAGTGTCAAATCGGAAAATCTTTTCGTAAAATTCCAACTAGAATTCAACTTTTCAAAGAAAGAAATCGTGATCTTTCACTTCCTCCAACACCCGTAATCACGCAGTGGGGTACCTGGCTTAATGCACACCTACATTATGCGGAGAATTTTGAAACATATGTATCTGTAGTAACTAAACCAAACCCAGAGAATGTTTCATCCATTGAAATTATTCATACTTTAGTAAGGGACAGTGCCTTGAAAGGTGACTTTGCTTTCATATCTGCCAATTTCGGTTTCTTGACTCACTCTATAAAGAAACTAAGAACTACGAGAGATTTACCAAGTACTTCGATTAAAGAAGTACAATGCGTTGAAAGGAAGCTGAATGTTCTTTCTGGAGCAAAAGCTGAAGTCGCAAGAAAAAAACTGTTTGTTTCAGAAAAACATTGACTATAAAACCCTATGTAAAATATCTGGTGTATTGTCAGGCCAAAACACAAGTGAAGTTGATGGTGTGAATAATCGTGATATGGCCCTTCTAAAATACGCGAGGTTAACATCGTCTGATTTAGAAAGTCCCTTTTCTCAATATAAGACCGAATGAAATTTCGCCAATTATCTCAATGCAGAGTGGAATTTCGACACCTGATTAATAGGGGCTATTGCTAAGTACCAGTATTTGGTTTTAGTATGTTGGGCGTTTCACCATATTTTTCCTTTTTATTTTTTGTTAAATATTTTTTTTTAATTTTTAGCAAATATTTTTTTCAGTTTTTAGCACAAAAAATAAATGTTTTAAAGTGTTTTAGCACATAAAAATCCGGGCCCTAATTATAGTATACTTTTGATGAGTACAGGGTACTATTATTAAATGCACACGTAATAGTAGAGGGCGTGGGGGAACGTAATAGGGGGGCGTAATAATTTGAAGTTCTTAGGGAAGTGGGAGAATAAATATCCCCGAAATGCTACGCTGTACTCCAATACTCGACACCGCTGCGCTGATTAAGATAAACAAAAGAGGAAGAAAAGAAACAAAAAAAGTAGTTTGAACTAATAGTTCTTGACTACAGATGGACAAGGTGTTCGTTTCACAACAGTCGTAAGATTTATGTCTCTAAATCGTCATTTTAAACAACACCAACAAAGTCACCAATGGGAAAAGTTATTCTTTTTTTTTTATCGCTGTCTGGACCGAATCCCCTGGATTTAGCGAGTTTTTTTCCAGATTTGAAACACTGCCATAAAATGACGAAATCTGATTCAATTCAGCTCTCTAATTTTTACACAAAATCTAGTGTCAATACAATAACGCTTTGGCATTTCAATTAGTTCAATTGAGTCACCTAGATGGCAGCACATTATTTGTTATGAAACGTTGTCAAACTTACTCTCCAGGTTGATGCCTATAGATGGACCTGAAAAACTTTCACGTTCCCCATAATGATTACTGTTAGAAAATATTTCTGAAATGAAAATTCTGAATCGTTTCTACAATAATTAGGGAAATAATTTAAAATATTCGCATATTAATAGTTAGATATGGGAGGCTAATCATCGGTATCGGACGCCGTGCCATCTTACTAGTTCCTGTTGTTGTGGCGACTAGCTTCAATTTTTAGAGAAGCAAAATATGAGTAACTTAAGCTCTTGCTTCACATTTATAATGTTTAATAGTGATATGCAGTTTCGTCTTTTTTCCGAAAATTCCTTTCATCGAATCTTTTAGTTCTATAAAGGCAACCAAGAAAGTTTTTGCACTTTTTCATCCACCACCTTCGAACATCGATGTGTCACTTAAGATGTACCTGGACGATCAAAAATAGTCTCCCGTAAGCATCAATGACCATGTGTCAACGTTCTGGAAGGTCATCGATTCAATCGCGGTAGAACTTGTTGGACCGTGAAGCAAACAAGGGATGAAGTACATTTTCCACCTCTACTAGTATTTGAACTGATGTCCTCTAACGCAATGCTCCAAGGAATGGAACAGGTGAGAATCGGGCGCTGCAATGTCCAGGGGGTATGACGGATACAATAGTGTTTTCCATCCAATGCGTAGAATGTGTCGTATTATTCTAGCCAAGGTGCTGTCGTGTAACAGGAGGATCCGCTTTCGATTCAGAAGTGTTGGCTCCAGAGTTTTGAGTTTTTCTTGAAAATACACAGTTGCATTGAGCTCTGATCAGATGGTAGCAATACCCGATGGACGATGCCGCGAGGAGTTCCCCAAACACACAAAAGGACCTTTTTATGGTGCAGTGCTGCTATCGGCTGCTTTGAATCGGTTCATGGGATGATAACTAATGATGACGGCGCCGTGGAGCTTCGTATAGAACCAACTTCTTATTACATGTCAACACACTGTCCAGAAATGGCTCCTTCCTCAGACGAGACAGCAAAGAAACTCCGTTGTCTGCTTACCTTGCCTTCTTGCCCGGAGTCAAATCATGTAGGATCCATCGACCCAACTTGTAGTGCTTTCCAATTTGATGGAGGTACTGCCGAATGGCTTCTTCAATTAATCACTGAATTGTAGTCCCAGTTCCTCACATATCTGGCTACTGTTCGCCTCAATTGGTGCCTGAAAATCTTCATTTGTACATGTGTTGGTGTACCGGCACCTGGTGTGTCCGCGAGTGTTCGTCACCACCATTAAGCGTATTAAACCACTGCTGCACTATTTGAGTAGTCACGTCACCCTCACCAAAGGCCTGGTATATTTTCCGCCCAGCTGTAGCGGCGTTCGATCACAGTTTGAACTCGTACAGCATTCACGTCCTTTGACGCTCTGTAGAGGTTCCATGTTCACTCTGTCCTTATGCAAGCTTGCGGTGTAACTGCAAACTCATGGTATAACTTTATATGATAACTTATAACTTTATAACTTTATATGATCGAATCATTTGGTTATGTTGAACTGAATAATTCCTAGTTCCCATATGACTCTGCAGCATCCTTCCTCTTTCCAGACAAACTAGTCAACTTTCATCAGATTAACTGACGCAGATGGCGGCCCCGAAGTACAATATTTATGGTGAATCTAACATCATCAGACGAAATGTCAGCATGACAGTAACAAAAAAGGAATTAAAGATAATGAATATAGGGTAATTAAATAGGGAGAAGAGGAAATTAACTCCTTTACTAGGAAGCAAACTAAGAAGACTCTATCGGTCGTATTCAAAGTCGTTCTGACGCATGACTAGTTTCATACTGAAGAGTTCGACTAAAATATTTTTCATGCAATAGTCATGGTATTAGTATGAAGCTAATCATACGCAAAATGGCTGTGAATTCGACCTTTATTGACGCGGTATTAGGAAACAGGCAGTAGAACGTAATACGACAGTGTTTTATATCCACGGTCTTATTAGATGATCTAAGACGTGCATGCTGCAGTAAAGGAGGGAAGCTCAGATATGTAGAGCTAAAGCTAATAAGACGGGTGCCATCTGAGTGAAACGGGACAAATTTTTTGGTGATATACCTTTTTATGGCGGCATACATATTAAAATCCACGGAAGAAACGTGTTACTTGATTTCACAAATCGTTTGCAAAAGTAATAAAATATATCAGGATCTTATCTCTCATATGTAAAATAAGGTAGGAATACGAAATGAAAACTGTGCTCTTTACCACATAGTATACCATAAGAAAGACGATGAAGTTCTATGTGAAGGCAGTGTATAAAGTGATCATAGAAGTGTCGCAAAGGTGTAAAGTGGTTTTCCGCTCTCCTTGTTTCTGTGTATACTCATCAACGCTGACGCTTTTGTCCCCTTGGACACCCCTGCTTTGCTCCTGCCCCGACCGCATTCTTGCTCTTCAGTTTACACCAAGCACGAGTTGGTTTGCATTTTTTAAGTTAATTCGTATTTTGTTCACCAGAGTTTTTATACCATATGTTAGGTTCTGTTGTTATACACAGCACTCCTAAAGTCAATTTGCACGCATTAATGCGACTCTTCCCTTAAGAAACACTTCATAAATCAGTAAGAGTGCATTTCCTGCTAAGATACGTTCATATATATATATATATGAATATACAGGGGTGTAGCCACGGGGGGCCCAGGCTCCCCCCAGGTCCGCCAAATGATTTTCTGACCCCCCAAATGACCAGCTTTCAAAACATTATTGTAAGATTACCTGTCTTCAGTCACTTAAAAATAACAAAGTTTACATACAATTAATAATTTACGGTAAAATAGTATAAAAAAATCCAATTTACAATACCAATCGAAAAGTAGTATGGTATCTCCTGTTTATACCAATCGGAAAAATGTATGGTTTATTTTTTATTTATTTTTTTTTACAGCAGATTACACAATTTACTGGGATTCATATTTGACACTTTGAAAACAAACGTTTCAACAAAGTACTATAAATACTACCATAAAACAATGGTACTAACAGCTATGCATGCGCACGGGATTCCCCAAGTAACGGAGGGATTCCCGGACATGCTGTAAAGGAAAGAAGTTTCACAGGTTATTAATCCCGTGCGCACACGTAGCTGCGTTTTCAAATATGCATTTTTCAGTAGAGTAGGTACGACTTTCTAAGTGACATTTTTAACCGCTCTCTCTACGATGTGTTGTTTCTAAGCTGTTGGCCTCTGAAGTTCATGTTCCCACGCTTTCAACACTCTGTCATTCCTAAACCCCCCCATGTTCACTAGGACTTTTTTTTTTGCTTTTTTTAAGATGCACTATCACCCGTCCAAGTTCGTCCACGTAGTTACCGTTCACCCTGTATATATAGATATATAGATAGATAAATATTTCCATTATTTTGAAAAGTTGCGAACTATAGCCTATATAAATTGAATCATACAGAAGGGATTCGAAGACGCACTAGACACTAGCATGACTGGTGAAGTGTATTACAATACAATAAATCTCCGTTTTGTGGCTATCACACCATAGCATTCACGCCACACGCGTTTCTGGAATTAGTTGTTAGTGATCGTAACCACTGCTTTAAAATTCCTTCACGTTCTCACTTGTATCGCTATTTCTGATAATATTATTTAAAACTTCTGATTCGAGTCCGAAGTCCAAAGAAGATGCTCGAAAGCTAGTTCACAAACAAGATGTCCTGCTCCTCCACGTGTTCAGCCACTTCGAACTATGGTCGAGGAGGAACAGAATTTTGCATCGTTGACCCTGGCGAACTTCAAATGCACGAAGCATCCTGGATCTCGGAAGAAGAGGTCTTTAAATCCTGTTTTAACTGCATCTTCCGCAATACTTTCTCCTTGCCAATCACCAGTGACCTAAAATGATGGGTGCGATCTCCTTGGGGAAACGACAGTAGTATTGAAGAATTATGATTGGTTAATTAAACAACCTTATGTTGATAAAATATTATTACGAGTCTACCATTTTCTAATACTTTGATTTGTTGGCGAAAAACGCTATAAATATATTCACAATAATATAAGCATTTTGTAATAAAAAGTTCTACCATTAAAAATACTTTTTTAATTGTAATAACCCCAAATTAATCAAAATAATGAAAAAACAAAAATCAAAAATTGTTACGTAACAAAGGGGAGGGGTTCGGCCTTGTATTACGAAATGTATCAAGCAGGAGGGAGGGCGTAAAAATTGGTCAAAAATAGCGTTACGTAATATGTGGACGGCCCCTAGAGCAGGAAATGAGACATAGATGTTAATAAAATAATTATGTTTTTTCTTTTAGACACGAATAATAATAAATTATTTTTGTCAGGAAATCTTAAAGAAAATAAGTGAAATTTCAAAGAAAATCAGCTTTATGTAGATTGAGGGCCTGTGCACAAGGGCTTAAACTAAAATAGTTATGCACGAAGATATGTTTGGTCCGGGACAGTAATAATTGGTTAAAAATAATAAAAACTACCTTGAATATAATATATGGAGAGAAAGCGAATAATAATATTAATAATAATAATAATAATATTCAGCTAGGAAGCAGTGTTTTTTAGCTTCCCGGAAGGAAAAAAATTTCCTTTTTTTCAGGCTTCGAAAACACTAACTGCAACATAATTTCTTTTGGCTTTGTAGCTGGCCCCCCTCAAAAATGACGGGCCCCTCCTGCATAAACCTGCTGGCTACACCCCTGTATATATATATATATCACTGTGTAGCAACCTAGGGCATACAAGAAATATTTTTGTATGCATTTTGTGATTTTTGATGTCCCGGGGACCAGTGGGCGAATTGAGACGGTATGCGGTGGTATGCCATACTGCTTCTAGTTTCTCGGTGATCAAGATATACTGCCTGAGTTTTTTCCAGTGCAGGGGCGTCATTTCAGACTTCGCTTGAGGGGGGCAAGAACAACACAGACATAAGACTTTCACGTTTTGTACCAGTGAATTGGTAGACAATCGATTAAAATATATGTATTTCTCAAACTCTTGGGGGGGCAATTGCCCCTTCCTGCCTGCCTAAATGACTCAGTGATGTTTCAGTGATCAAGACATATTGTCACTGGAAAGTGAATGATCTTTAATAAATCCATTTTTATATACAATAATTGACGAATTGCAGGGACATGGGTTTAGAAGTAAATGCAGAGAAAACTAAATACATGCAAGTGCGTCGGGACCGTAATACGGCAAATTGTAGAGGCATTAAGATATTAAATAATATTTTTGATAAAGTGGATACTTTCGAATATTTAGGATCAATATTAACAGACGAAAATCATATTCACGAATTAATTAAACGTCGACTAAAAGCAGGGAATTCGTGTTACTCTTCGGATCAAAATCTCCTGTCGTCGCGAATTCCGTCGAAGAATTTGAAGCTTAGAATATATAAAACGATAATAATGCCTGTTGTTCTGTATGGTTGCGAAACATGGTCGTTTACTCTGAGGGAAGAACATAGACTGAAAGTATTTGGAAACAGGATCCTGAGAAGAATATTCGGACCCAAGAGGAACGGGAATGGGGAATGGCGGAAACTTCATAAAGAGGAACTACATAATTTATACGGTTTATCCAACATTAATGGGGTTTTCAAGTCTAGAAGGCTTAGGTGGGCAGGTCATGTAGCTAGAATGGAAGAAAGTAGAAACGCTTTCAAAATCTTGACTGGAAGACCCATCGGAAAACGACCATTCGGAAAACCTAGGCGCAGATGAAAGAACAATATTAAGATGGATTTCGCAGAGATAGGAATACAAAGTAGAAACTGGATGCAATTAGCTAAGGATAGAAGTCAGTGGAGACCTTTTGTGAACGCGGCATTGAACCTCCGGATTCCATAGGCCATAGAGATAGTTAGTTAATTGACGAGTTGCTTTGTAATTCAAGGAGTTTATTTCTTATGCACAAATAATTTTTTCTAAGTTGACAATACAAATATTTTTGTTATATATTCACTTATCTTTCAATTTTAAATTGCGATGTCTACAAAGAAGTTCACCCCTTGCTCCTACGCAAGAACTCGTGTTAGTTGTGTTGGTTGTTGATAAGGGCCAAATGACAGAAGGAAATTAGTCTTGGGCCCAATCCTAACAAAAGGAAGTTCATTGAGTCGACATTGTTTAAACTGAAAGCGGATAATATTGTTATGAGTATGCCAGGACTTTTGTGTCTACCTCAGTCCGGTATTTACGAGAGAAATAATATAGTTTATGAAACAAAAAAATCTGTTATTTTGTTTACATGTTCAGTTACTGTGTGGTGTGTAAAGAATATTAAATTGATGGAGCTTATATACTTTCATTAAAAATTATTGTTGAGTCTTTCTAATAATTTTTATAACAACCTTCGGGGGTCTGGAATACCTCAGTCGAGTGGAGAATACAGGAGTTTCCCGGAGATAAATTGCTTAAAATTCTTTTTATATGAAAAAAATCGGTTTTAGAGCATTTTCATTTATAATTTTCTATACTACAACATTGTATGTTTTCTTTGTTATTATTCGCAGAAAGGTGGCGGCTGAGGCATAGCCTCACCATGCTCCACCCATAACTACGGAAACACTCCCATGATTTTGAGTCATTATGGAAATAAAACTAATATTTTAGGGAACAAACCAATATTGTATTTCAACATTTAGATAGCCAGTATGTCGAGTCAAAATCGTAATAAAACATTTCGTCTCTGATTTTTTTTCCACTTCGAACACCCCTAGGGACTGATAGGGGCACTCGGACGTCAATCCTCCCCTAAACGTTCATTTATACAATATTCTACTATGGTATTGTTTATCGTGCTGGTTGCAAACATGAGAAGATATGGATTTATTGACTTCGTTATTTCTGAGTAGTACGTGGTTTACAACACTTAACCCATGGAAGGTTGAGGTACTAATTATGCACAGTACAATACAATACAGATTAATACATATCTAGCGTAGAGCAGAAAAAGCATGAAAATAAGGAATATTTGTGAATAACAGTTAAGGGTGAACGACGGAAATGAAAGACGTGTAATTCTAGAAAGGGTAGAAATACAAATACAACGTTGATAACAGGTTCATGTGTGTCTAATATGAATCCGCCAACTGTGGAACATTACCTCTCTTACCATACATCAAAGCAACATACTAACAAGGGGTAATAATACTCTAGTGAATTATTAGCCCCTGAATTTCCAATAATTTGAAATGTTTGAACGGAAAGTCATACCATATCAAAACATACATCAAAGAAGCACGCTGAAGAGGGGGTAATAATAACCTACGGAATTTTTACCCCCTTAGAATTCCCACTACCATGTCAAAAGACACATCAGAGACACCCTGATTAAGGTTAATATTACTCTAGGGAATTATCACCTTCCGAATTTCCAATGATTTGGAACGTTTGGACTAGAAATCATATCATACTTAAAGATACATCAAAGGAGCACTCCGGCGACAACTCAACTAAAAAAAAAAAAGCACGTGAAGGTTTGGAGTATTCGCTAATAAACGCGACTGGGATCTGAATTTCTTAACTTTTCTTGGGAACAAGATCAATTTCGGCACCATTAATAGAAACATGTGGCGTTTTGGGAGATTCCCTCATCGATGCGACTACATTCAGGATTTCTAAACATTGATCGGGAACAATATCTGTTTTGGCAGAAACGTCGGACGTCTAGGTCGCCACAGATTTAGCTGCAATAGTAGCAAAGGGCACAGAAAGCGAGGAAGGGATGATTTTCTTTAAGTGACGTTTAGCATCGGCAGTAGTGATCTCAATGATCATCCGCTTCCGAATACGTTTCTCATGTTGAAAGACTGGGCAGTACCTTGACCAAGCAGAATGCATTGTTCATATTCCCTTGGACCAGGGTACTAATGGACCGTTGAATTTAACAAAAAGGGCATCGTCGCTGTACATGGTTTTTCACCATTAGTATCCTGGCCATAATTAGCACAAAGACCAGTACCAGATTACACGACGTGCTTGTGTGCCCGAAGTGTTGACATTTGAAACAATGCAGGGGTCTGGTAATATAGGAACAAACATTGAGTTAATAATAACCAGCCTTCACATAGTTCAGAAGTGGAAGCAAACTGAAAATAAGAATCAGTGACTGAGTAGGGACGAGTTTCCATGACTTCTTACTTTTGATGCGAGTTACCTCTACAAAATGTTGGTCAGGCAGCTCTGATTTAATCTCTTCCTCGGTGGTGCTTATGTGATCCCAACATGATATCACACCAGAAAAGGCGTACAGTGGACGATGGTGTTCTACCAAGACGTTCACTGGTCCAATGTTAGTCAAGTTGCGTAGCTTTGCTGTTTGTTTCTTGTGGACCATTTAAACCAATAAAATGTCATTCCGTAATTTCTTGGTATCTTTAACCTGTCGGATGTTATTACTTATACAGTAATAACTTCATTCATAAGGGAATGGGACAAGTCCTGTGTGAGATTTTAAAGCTATAGCACCAAAAGCTTAATATTAAATATACATTTATAAAGAGGAAGTGTATATGAACGGCACAACTTCACACCAGAGCGCTAGCGAGGAGATTTTACGCTATTCCAATGGCCATCTAGCGCACCATCACCGTAGGATGAGCATGGGATGGACGCAGTCAAGGGAATGGGGGTTCAAGAAAACCATTCCCGTCGACAGAAACGCATGATCCCGAAAAAGAACAACAACCAGAAAACGGAACTTCAAGAAATAACCTGTCGATTGAGATTAGACACCTCTAGTCCAGAAGAGAACAGTGTTTGCGGGTTTTCTTTTATCTTTTTGTGCTTTAATTATTTTTTACTTTTTATGTTTTAACAGATTTTTGTGGTTTTTTATATTTTCAAAGACTTGGACACCGAACAACACGAACATCGGACGCACACAACAGCCAACCGCAATAAGTGCACTTCTACCTCAGATGGAGGAAGATCCCAGGAACCAAGACTACCACCAATCATTTAGGACAGCACTCTATCCAGTTCTGCTGGGTGCGCATGCAGTTCACTCCTCCGTGCCTTGGCTTCAGGTGCATGCATCTTCCAAATCACAAATGCGATTATCAGAAACAGCCCATAGCGAGGCTGGCGTAGAGGGAAAGTAGTCCATATCTGAGGCTTATCTTTGTACTTTGCTCGATCGTAAGTATTAAATGCCGGGTGATCGGCCCGGCACAACCACCAAATGCAGGATCAGTGGCTGGCTGCAGTTCCGGAGAACAGAGATGTGGGCACCACATCCCGATGCCGGGAATGATATGTAAGAAAAGCTCGAGAAAATCGCATCAGGGACCTATTACACCAGAGGCGGACGATATCCATTTCAGACACGTATCTCTAACACAATGATACCAATTTACAGAAAATAAACTCGCCTAAACCCCTTTGAATATATAGTTATGCCATTTTAAAAGAAAAAGGCTTGAATACAAGGTAACAGTTCAAAGATTCTACATTTGTGTAGTAATATCATATAGTAGCATGCATATTTAATGAACATTAAATAAAACTTGAAAATAGCGAATGTTTGAGAAAAATACGGACCTAGGCTAATTTTAGATCGAAACATTTATCGTAGCATTTCTCGTAGCAAAAATCGTATCACCGATATTCTACCGTGTAAAGTAGCAAATGTAGCATTGCCCATGCCATAGCATATCCTATGGCATTTCTTGTCAATAGAGCCTGCTGTATTTCGTAGCATTTTCTCCAGCATTTCTGGTCCGATTACAGCGCCGTGGTGGAGTTAAAAGAAGCGAAGGATTTTGTGCCAAATATTCATGCTCTTTGTTTTGTGTGGGAAATTGCGTTATAGTAAAGAAAAATGAGTTGAAGTAGGGATACTCTTTGCCCACATACTTCTTTGTAGCTTTCTTTTTTTAATATGACCGGCGAGAACTCTTGTTACAACCAATAGCTTTAGCTACTTCACACTTTAGTTTCGGAGCCATAATTGCGCTCTTCTCCCGAGATTTGTTTGCTACGTCACGACAAGATGCGTATCAAAATTCTACCGTGTAAAAGCACCATATACTTTTGATGCCATAGAATATTATATGAGATTTTTTGGCAGCACATCTGCTACGAGAAATGATTACGTCTAATAGTAGCTTAAGGAAGAAAAACTGACACAAGCGTACTCTCGGTAAGATTCGCTAACATATTGCTATTGTATAAGGAAATATAATGTAGGAAGCTCAGTTTTCTAACCCTCCTCATCTGTTATTTTTCATCCAAACTAAAAGTAATTTAGCCTATTCTGACCCAACTTTCACGTAAATTACGCTCGCAAAGTTAATCTTTCCATTTCTCAAGTACCCTAAATTAACCTAACATAAAACTAACTAAGTTACATAAATATACAAGTAAAGTCAATTTAACTTAATAAATATCTATTTTACTTTAAGTCTTAATGACCACAAATAGCACCCGCCTCTATGCCTTTGGTACTTTAATGTACGAGATATTCATACACGCAATACACTAATTCCAGTACACTAAAAGTTTCTGAACTCCAATTTTTTTTAATGAATCATTATAAAACTTTTTAACATTCAGAAATATCATACATAGGAACGACTACAATCATGTCACTCACACATTATAAACACGTCATTGATCTGTCATAGTCTATCTTCTACACTTGGAATCCGATCAATATTTACTTATTTATTTCAGGTATTTTCTCCTGCCTGAATTACACAGACAAACAAGAAGAAATATTAACGCAATATCTTTATATGTGAACATATTCAGTTAGATAAATATACATATTTAGTTAAACAAATGTATATGTTGAATAAGATAACCGTTTTTTTCCTAACTGGGAAGTGTATTTTGTAGCCTACATAGTTAAGAAATATGCTATAGGGTGTAAGGACAGTCTTTTTGTTGGTGCCGGGAATATGTTGCAAATGCGTTTATCAATAGATGACGTGTTTTAGGCTTTTTCATTAGTCAATATTATTTCTTATAAGTGAGGCTGGAGTGTCAGTACTAGTGTATAATATCTATTTACTGTCATCTATATACTAAAATTTTAGGTTTATATATTTGTCTAAAATTCTTTCGATAATGAGATCTTAAAAACTGCAAGTGCTAGAACGTACCGTTCTCACTAGTCTATTAGAAATTTTGTGTAGATTGTCCAGTTCTAATTGAATATTTAGAAAGCATGACCGTTATTTCTTTATTACATTTTTTTAGAGGTACACTGGAAGTGTTGAAATTTAGAGAAAGTAAAGCATCATATCCTACGAGTCATACATTCCAACACCACATAGTTGTATAGGGTCTACTGGGGTTCTATATCTCTCAGGCTTTTCTTTCATGGACAAATGATAATGAAAAACGAAGGATAATCATTTCTCCATTCTAAGATTAATCTACATTTTTTGGAGTGTTCTGCCTAATTAACATCATATATAACTGACATTATAATTAATTCTGTGTGTAATGTATTTGCTTATTACATACTGCATGCAAGAAGAAAGAAGACATTGATCACACATGAATTAGAAACTGCAACAGGAAGAAGGCTCAAACCTTTCAAATGGTGCGAGATATTGAAAAAAAAATCCCTCCTTTAAGGTACTCCTTGCCGATTTTTATCAAGACATCTTTCACTTGTATCTGTAAAGGGACATGTACAGATGTTATGAGGAATGACAAAAGAGATTCATGCTCATATGTGAACGATGCGTAGTGTAGCGAGCGCAAGTTAAGCTTGTCTACTCTAATTTTCATTTTCTATTCTTTCAAATGTTTCAGGAAATATATTTGAAATCTAAGTAAGATATGGAGAGAAACATATATTTTCCTCAAAATAGTATTTTTATTCAGTGGTTTATTAGAGGACCCGTAGGTCCTGTAGTGCGGGGAGATCCGCAGGGTTTGAAGGCCCACCGCGAAGCAAATGCCAAGAACTATATGCTACAATAGCGTTAACCTAAGTTAATCATTCATTTTAAGTATTGAAGTAAAGAAAAGTACTGTACAAAAGTATTGAAGGAATTCGACACAACGCCAAATGCCTTTATTAATGACAAAGTGCTTTATTTTTATGAACGTACAAGGAAACTTCGTGTAGGGCTAAGGACTTTTTCTTATCGATTTTCGGAGTGTGGGTTTATTTTAAGTAACGAGGGAAAATTTAGACTAGCAAGAGAGATCTTCTATTTTACTTGGTTAACATCACTATCGTAACTAAGAAGAAACCGTTTCTGCTTTACTGATATCAAACAAGGCTTTCTCAGTGAAAACAGTGTATTGCAAAACAGTGGTTTTGTTGATTGTTCTCCTTGCTAATCTTTTGAGGAGTGTTAAAAAACACAGTGGTTCATAATTTAAGAAAAGAGTGCCTGTTGCAAATAAGTTACCTGAGGACATTTCGGAGGACATTTTTAAAAAACAAGGACATTTCTTGATTTTTTAGGCGCCTTCGCAACACACAGGACAGCTCTTTGAAAAACAGTACTGTACTGCGAAAATCAGTACTTCTGGTCACCCTAGGTTAAGGAAAAATAATTTTTGCCTTTTTCGGTGAGTATTAATCTTTTTATAATTTCATTATATCCATGGATTTTTTAACCATTGTCTTCTACAGGGACATAATATAGTGGAAATTAATGGGCATGAAAAAGGACCAAAAATTATCCTGCGGGGCGGGGGGCGACATTTTTGCGTTACGGTACTGTTTTTATTATAACAAAATTAAATATGCCTTCACAAAACAGGCCTTCTGTTCATGAGCAAGGCCATACTGGCCAGGCGGGGAACCGGGAAATTTCCCGGTGGGCCCTGAATGGTGAATTTTTTAGTGGGCCCTCCGCCTCTTATCATAAGTAGCGGTATATGAAAAAAAGGCACACGTCACGCACTCCTCTCGTACGGGAGTAAGGGAACGAAAGACGATAACACGTAGAGTGCCGGCAATACAGTCAGCTAATCCCAAACCAGCGTTGCCAGCCCATGATGTTGCGAAAACAGTCTTTCACATTTTTAGTAATTCAACCCTTGAAAGGTTCCCGATTTCCCACTCTGCTTTATACTTTTGCTAATATTGAAGTATTAAGCTAAATTGAAATCTCAAATAATGCCATAACTTGAAATTAAATAATAATTTACATTTTACAACATCTTGTTTTCCGTATAGAAAATATACAGGGTCAGATTAAGACCATTGGGAGCCCTGGAGCGGGAAATACAATGGGGCCCCACCAAAACTTTTGTGATGGGCACTCTCTCAACATATTCAAAAGGGCTCATTAATTATATAGGAGTGACTCATGTCACGTTTTTTTTTAGACTTTTATGGTGAACATGTTTTCAGTAATTTTAAAAATTTTTTAGTCCCCTTGGTTGATGTCAATCGGAGACGTAGCCAGAGATTTCGGCGCGCGGGACGAAGTAGAATTCGGCGCTCCCCTCCCCTGCACTCACCTCACCAAGCGTTCTTTTTTAATGCATGTAACAAAAGCAGCTTTTGTCTTTATGCCACAATAAATTTTTATCAAGCTGCTTGGACAGACTATTGCAACAGCCAAAATCGATCATTAGTATTCTTTTACAAATAAAAGTGATTCTTTTCAAGAGGTTTATATTAGTTTTGTTAAACTCGATAAAACTACCTTTTATTGTATACAAATCCAATTGGAGAACAGTTATAAAAATTTACAACTATTTACAACGTTTCATACTATCGATAAAAAATGAAATTTCAATGCATTATAAACTATATGCTTTTAAAATGTTTGAAATGGGTGCAGCCTTAATTTCCGGTAATAATTGTAAACTTTGCAAATTGTATTCTGTATATGAGCACACAATTAGTATTTTAATTTCGATTGTTTTGCGGTAATATATATATATATATATATATATATATTGTGAAATGTAGCGGAAATTCAGAAGGAGCCTTCTTTGCGCATGTCCCAATATTGATCAATGTCAGTGAAGAATACAGATGGCGATCAGAAAAATGGAAACACTTGTAGTTGGAAACACATCAGATGTATGGGTTGGCAGTGGTGTCGTGGCGCCCGCAGCACCGGACCGCTGGTGGTGGTGTGTTAGGTCGGTCTCCATACTACGTCAAGCGCAGTGGAACAGCAGTGTCAAGTGGCTGCAACAGACGGAGGTAGTGTAAAATGGGAGACCCCTCAGATTTTCAAAGAGGGCAAATTGTTGGTGCCCGGTTATGTGGAGTGAGTGTGACGGCAGTGGCTACTGTGTTAGGTGTGTCGCGTGGGACAGTGTCGAAGGTGATGACGGCCTACACAACACACGGGAAAACCACATCGGGGAAGCGGAACGTGGGCGGAAGAAAATCATGAGTGACAGGTCACGCCGGGTATTAAAGCTCATTGTCACGCAGAACCGTCGTGCCACTGCGGAGCAAGCGACGGAGGAACTCAATCAGCACCTCCCCCACCCTGTTTCGACAATCACAGTCCGCCGCGAATTACACGACTTGAAATTACGGGGTCGTGTTGCACGGGCCGAACCTTTCATCAGGGACCATAACGCTTTCGCACGCCGCAAATGGTGCCGCGACCATGCAACTTGGACCGTTGATGACTGGAAACGTGTGATATGGTCGGATGAGTCATCCTTCACCCTATTCCCAACCACGGGCCGTGTTTATGTGTGGAGAACGCCCAAAGAAGCTTATGATCTGCAGTGTCTCCGCCCAACTGTGAAACATGGCGGAGGCTCGGCGATGCTGTGGGCCGCCATATCATGGTTTTCATTGGGTCCTGTGGTCACACTTAGCGGACGAATCACTGCCAACGATTATGTCGTAAATTTAGGAGACCACTTGCATCCTATGGTCCGGATGTTGTTCCCGGATAATGACGCCATCTTCCAGGATGATATTGCACCCATTCACACCGCTGGCGTTGTTGCAGTGTGGTTTGAGGAACATCGGGATGAAGTTCAACACCTCCCCTGGCCCGCTCAATCCCCAGATCTCAACATAATTGAACATCTGTGGTCCGTCTTGGAAACACGACTCCGACAACGATTTCAACCTCCATCCTCTCTCACAGAACTGGCCGATGCCCTGCACGAGAAATGGTGTAAAATTCCACTTGCTACCATTCACGACCTCTATGTCTCCATTCCACGTCGCATCAAGGCAGTTCTGAAGGCGAAAGGTGGCCCGACACCATATTAATCTGGTAAGTTGCAATTTCGTTCAGATGTTTCCATTTTTCTGATCACCATCTGTATGTTTAATGTTTCACTTTAAAATCCAAATATGGTTTGACTACTACATATGGTTGAAATCATACTAATTACTTAATTTATTAATGAATAAAAGTTCTGAACTTAAGGTTACTTATTATTAATTAACATATTGAAAATACACTAACACATACAGACATATGTTAATCTATCTATCTATCTATGTATCTATCTATCTATCTATCTATCTATCTATCTATATATATATATATATATATATATATATATATATATATATATATATATATATATATATATATATATATATAAGTATGGCGCTAAATTCGTTGTACAAAAGCAGAGGATTGATTTCTGAGAGTAAAACAAACGAAAAAGTTCCTATAAACATAGGGCGAAAACCCCATCGTTTACGTGTTATAGGCTGACGAAAACATTGAAAAATGAATTCTAAAGGTCCATAGCTTCAAAACTATGGGACCTATTGTAATCGGGTCAAGACTTCACTTAGGAACTAGTATGTGCTCTATCCAAAAATACATGTTTTAGAATCCTAAGGTACCCACACAACAATTTTTATGGAGGTAGTTGGAGAGTACTTTATATCATAGGTCCGTATTCAAACTCCCTCTATAAAAATTGTCGAACACCTCAGGATTCTCATTTTTGGACTTTTCTGACGATTTGTGTTGACAACTTTGAAATTTTTTGTACATAAGAAATAAACTCCTTGAATTACAAAACAACTCGTCAATTAACTAACTAACTCTATGGCCTATAGAATCCGAAGGTTCAATGCCGCGTTCACAAAAGGTCTCCTCTGACTTCTATCCTTAGCTAATTGCATCCAGTTTCTACTTTGTATTCCTATCTCTGCGAGATCCATGTTAATATTGTTCTCCCATCAGCGCCTAGGTCTTCCTAATGGTCGTCTTCCGATGGATGTTCCAGTCAAGATTTTGAAAGCGTTTCTACTTTCTTCCATTCTAGCAACATGACCTGCCCACCTCAGCCTCCTAGACTTGACAACCCTAACAATGTTGGATGAACCGTATAAATTATGTAGTTCCTCGTTATGAAGTTTCCGCCATTCCCCATTCCCGTTCCTCTTGGGTCCGAATATTCGTCTCAGGATCTTGTTCTCAAATACTTCAGTCTGTTTCTTCGCTCAGAGTAAACGACCATGTTTCGCAACCATACAGAACAACAGACATGATTATCGTTTAATATGTTTTAAGCTTCAAATTTTTCGACGGAATTCGCGACGACAAGAGATTTTGAACCGAATAGTAACACGAATTCCCTGCTTTTAGTTGACATTTAATTTCTTCGTAAATATGATTTTCGTCTGTTAATATTGATTCTAAATATTTGAAAGTATCCATTTTATCAAAAGCATTATTTAATATCTTAACGCCTCTACAATTTGCCGTATTACGGTCCCGACGCACTTCCATGTATTTAGTTTTCTTTGCATTTACTTCTAAACCCATGTCCCTGCAATTCGTCAATGATTGTATATAAAAATGGATTTATTAAAGATCATTCACTTTCCAGTGACAATATGTCTTTGAAACTGGAAGCAGTATGGCATAACGTTTCACTTCGCCCACTGGTCCCCGGGACATCAAAAATCACAAAATGCATACAAAAATATTTCTTGCACTAGGTTGCTACACAATGATGTATATATATATATATATATATATATATATATATATATATATATATATATATATATATATATACAGTGGCGTATTTAGGGGGGTGGCTTCCGGGCTTAAGCCCCCCCCCCGAAATCTTACTTAGTATAGTAAAGTAAATGAAATATCTTGCAGAATTTTCACATTTCCAGGCAAAGCCCCCCCCCGAAAGTTAGCAAAGCCCCTCCTGAAACAAAATCGTAAATACGCCACTATATATATATATATATATATATATATATATATATATATATATATATATAATCATGATATAAGAACGTATCTTAGCAGAAAATGCACTCTTACTGATTTACGAAATGTTTCTTAAGGGAAGAGTCGCATTAATGCGTGCAAATTGACTTTAGGAGTGCTGTGTATAACAACAGAACATTAAACATATGGCATAAAAACTCCGGTGAACAAAATACGAATTAACTTGAAAATGCAAACCAACTCGTGCTTGGTGTTAACTGAAAATCAAGAATGCTGTCTAACCGCGTCGGGGCAGGAGCACAGCAGGCGTACCTAAGGGAACAAAAGTGTCAGCGCTGATTAGTATACGCATAAACAAGGAGAGCGGAAAAACACTTTACACCTTGGCGACACTTCTATGATCACTTTATACACTGCCTTCACATAGCACTTCATTGTCTTTCTTATGGTATACTACGTGGTAAAGAGCACAGTTTTCATTTCGTATTCATACCTTATTTTACATATAAGAGATAAGATCCTGATATATTTTTATTACTTCTGCAAACCGATTTGTGAAATCAAGTAACAATCGCTATTAGTAATACTAAGCTAATTCTGAATAAATACGTCATCAGAAAAACAAAAATTTATTTCATTATTATATTGTTTCAGTTCTTACTAACATAAAAAATATACACTTTCTACAATGTTTTGTAAAGAAAAAAATTGAACGGGATCGGATGGGATTCGATCTGATTTCAAAACAGCGGAAGAATTACTAGTCCGCCACTCTATCCACTTGACCACTAAGACTCTCTTGTGTTGATCTGGTGGAACTGAGGTAAACCATGAATATTGTCAGAATGGCCGAACCGAATGTGCACAATGTAAGTATTGTGTGGTATGTATGTACACTCATGTCCAAAATTATTGTCGCATGTCTATTAATTGGTTGTTGTAGGAATATAATTTGATAACGTATTTGCCAGGTAATTCTTATAATGTTAGTATGTGTATTTCATGCCAAAAGAGTAGTAAATAAGAACAATAAAACGAAAATAAAACTTTCTTGTCCATTTACCAACATTTTGTTTTACTCATTCTAATTTTCGTATTTATAATTCTTTTCCTATGAAATTTACAACGAACATATATATTTCCCGATTATATACATGGTATCAGTATTAAAAGTACCCTGCAAAATTGTTATCAAATTATATTCTAACAAAAATACAGTTATAGATATGCGACAATCATTTTGGATATGAGTGTACATCCTGTGATAGGGTATGCTGATCGAACGCCTGGAGGGATAACGTCCTTCAGCCAGTACAATGTCCGGGGAAAGTATCGTGTAAGGATATCGGCCTAGGCATGGATGGGTACCATTACCACATTCACATTGTGGTACAGTGGAGAAAACCTGCGACGGAAAAACGGACCACATATCTGCACATTGTTTCGGTTTACCATTCCGGTTTACCACACATGAAAGCACGCTTCGTCCATTAACATCATCTTTGTCAGTAAGTCTGAGTCCACTTCGGTGCTCGATGCCAGGTGCAATTGTCGAGACGCTTGACGGACTGATTCAGTTGGGCTACGGCGAAATGTCTGTTGCACCCGTTCCACACCTGCTTCACTCGTGCTAGAACGGCCAGAACTCGTCTTCTTCATGACACTCCCGGTTTACTTGAACCTGGTATACTACTACCGGATGGACAGGCATAATAGGGATGTGCGTCTGTAACGCGTTCGGAAGTTTCGCTGGACGTGGGTGACAGATTTGGTCTCTATCCACCATTCCACACACTGTACTACCACGGGGGCTAACTATTATCATCAATACCTCACCTGCAAAGACAAAGGCAACTTAAATTAGAGAAGAGAGATTTGTTGGAAGTATTGGTATAGAACAAAACTATTATGCCGCAAACCGCACTTTTTTTTTATCTATCACCATATCTGACTTATATTCGATCAAATTTGGATAGATAATTTTGGAGCTCCCGGTATGTTACTAACTAGTAACTACTATTTTCAAGATAATACGAGGGGGTATCGAGAAGTTACCTGAAGAAATCCATTCTGGAGAACTCTGACGCTATGATGGTATTAGTCCTTCTCTACGTAATCTACGGCGATTAATGACATATTTTTGCCAACGGTTCTTCACTTTCCGTGAATCCGTTTTGTAAGTCTGCACCTACAGTGAGTAATTAGGTGAAGCAATCTTTCATATCCTAGTTCCACTGCCTTCATCATGAATATGTGGGCGGAATGAACTGGTGTATTGTCTGCCAACAGCAGCACCCCTTGTTTGACAAATCTACCATGTTTCTTCTTCAGTTCCTCTCGTAACTTAGTCAGGAGGTGGGGATAATGGGTACTACTAGTAATAGTATGCCCCTATGGCAGGTAATTTGTCATGATGACCCCTTCACAGTCCCAGAAAAAGAAAATCATCCTCTTGGCAGTAGGTTTCTGTACTCGTGTCTTCTTAGGATAAGGGGAGGAGGGATTTTTCATTCTTTACTCATTTCCTTTGTTTCTGGGTTATAAAGAGTAACCCAACTTTCATCAATTGTCGCTAGTCTGACGAAATAGTCCTCTTCACACATCTCATACCGATAGAACATTTCTCTTATAGCGTTCTTATGATTTCTCTTCACGAAAGTTGTGGACAGTCGTGGCACCCACCGTGTTGACACTTTCTGAAAATGCAGCTGGTTGTGAATGCTATTCTAGGCAGACCTATAATTAATATCTATTACACAAATAACATTTTCAACGGTTATTCTCCCATTTTTCATTATGATCCTCTCAATTTTCTCCGTCAAGGCGACATCATCAGTGAAAGATGCTCTTCCAGATCTAGAGGCGTATGTGGTGGTAATATGTCCAGTTTGGAATTGCCATTTCCACTTGAATACCATCGCCATAGACTTCTATCTCTTCGTGGATCTGCTTTGCTAATTTCCTCAGAAGATGGAAGACCTTGCAGAAAGAGTTATTCTAACGGGTGATTAACATATGAACATACAAGGACCTAATAATAAAATGCATGTCCGAGGGGGATCGTAGTGCCACCTTCCAGATGATTCCACGAACTTTTTGAAAACTCCTCGTAAATAATTTCGCAGAGGAAATTTAATTTGGGCAGTGGGCATATTTGCGGATCCCAAACGTTTCAGGTATCCTCTGATCTTATTGGCCGATATAGATAGGACAGCAAGAGTCATGACCTACATATCGCAGAAAGTAAACGCCAATGCTGTCGGCCACTGAGAAAAAAAAATTATAGGTGGCGTACTTAAAAACATAGGCTATATGCGTAATTCCTGTAGTTTTTGGACTTAACGTTCAGCAGACGTATAACTGAAAACGCATGTTTTGTAATACTTTCCGTATAAGTGTTTCATCTATAGATACTTTCTGTATGAAACAATGTAGGCGGTCAGGATCTCACACAGAAATGGCCGTATATAACATATAGCTGACGAATGTAACATAAGTATATGCATATGATATACGGAAAACTGTTAGATGTCAGACATCCTGCAACGGCATGATGTAACATCTAAGGGCAGTGCCTATGTAGCATACGGATAACGTATGCTCCGTACTAATTTCTATAGTAGCAAAAGGATACTATATATTTGCACAATATACCGGTGTCCGGAGAACGGATTTTTCTCTCTGTAGCCGAGCGTGCTAGCGCAACATGCTAGTAATGAAAATCGCTTTTGGAGTGGGTTGAAACTCGGCCGGAGGGATTTTTTTTAAAAAAAAATTAAAACTTTCTCGATAGAGTTCTGTTGAATTCTGCCCTCGACATCAAATGGGCAAATTAAAGACTTGTCTTAATTTTTCTGTACACTTTACATGACCAACTTAAAAGAACTGACTAGGGTAGCGTGCGAAAATAATACAGGTAGCGCGCGAATACTGAAACGTTTGGGATCGGCAAAAATGCGGGCAGTGGTAGCTCAGTAATGCTACCTCAAGTTCATTACAGAGTGGAAAGACGTTTATTGCAGTGGCTGTAATTTGTAAGGATTTTTTTGTTTCTGGACAGTCCCACCGTTGTTTCCTGTCTGTCCTCTACGAATGCACCCCTCTGCTTTGCCCTACTCAGAACCAACATTAATAGATTTTTTTTTTTTTTTTGTAGTGACCACCTACACTTAGTTTTTACGACCAATTATTGCACGCATATTGTGCATATGTGAAATGTGTGGGTAGCTTATTGACAAAGGTGTATCACAGTCTTAATACTGTACTGTATATGTACGGAAATTGACTGAAAGCGCTGGGAGGCAATCAGTGGCGTGGGGAAGGGGTGGGCCCAGGGGGGCCGAGCCTCCCCAAAGGGTTCCGACAATATACTTTGGTATTTTGATGTTTGTAATTTTTTCTCGGAAGAGACAGTAATTGCCTTCCACCTACTCTTATTTCAAAACAAAACATGCCACTAAACAGTTTGTAGACAAGCTGAGTTTGCCAACGTCTTCGTTATTCTTTAAAAATGTTTGCATTTTGTGGGGTAGGTATGGAAATTTAGTTTTCCTGGAACCCTTGCTGTTCAAAGGGAAGGAAGGAAAGAGAGTGAGGACCCATATACATATGGTGGCCTTGAAGTTCTACTGTTTGACATAGCAATGACTACATTTTCATGTATCGTCTTTGACCCAAAGCCTTTACAGACTGAGCCATGCAATACTGAAAAGAATCGGTTCGTTTCTTATCATATAAGGAGGTTCCGGAGGGAACGCACATATTTGAGCCCAAGAAAACATTGACCTTGACAAAAATAACAAAACAAGTGACCTGTCTTCGCCTATTTTGAATCCCTCAATGAGGTTTCCAAGAGGATTAACTACAACAAGACATCTCGATTTAATCAATGACAGTCACTTCTAGCCGCAATTGGCATTAAAGAAAGCGGCGATCAACTGATTTCGATGAACGCTCAGCAGCAGATTTCCTTAATTTACAATGAAAAAAAAGAGTGAAATAAAGGAGGGGTAAAATAAAGATTTTCCTTTGTTGATTTGGTTTCATTAAGATGAAAAATATTTGAGGAAAAATTGTTAACAGGAGAGGAGACAATAGTAAAGACTTGGAGCATGTGACTATTTCACAGCAATATGTGATGTTTGATCAATTGGAACAATTCAGAAGATATGCTTAAGTTAGACGAGCTCAGGTTGTCGAAATAACAACTTCCTTTGCAATTGCGAAATGTCGCAAAACGTTTTACAAAACTGGTTAAAGCAGAAAGAAGGCAATTGTGTTAATTTCGGACAAGGAAAAGGGCAAAGAAACCAGAAAACAACGGAGAAAAAAAACTAAACAAGATATTAATTCAGAGGAAGACTCGCAAAACGTTATAGAAAAACGGCTAGAACAAAAAAAAAGACGGTAGTGGTGTTAATTTTGGCGAAAAAAATGTGGAAAAACAGCAATTGAGAAGCAACGAAGAAATATCTACAGAAGTCAGCACTTCAGAAAAAAAAGTTATTATTATTATTATTATTATTATTATTATTATTATTATTATTAGTAGTAGTAGTAGTAGTAGTAGTAGTAGTAGTAGTAGTAGTAGTAGCATTAAAACTAAACATTCTAACGCAACAAACGCATATATATATATATATATATATATATATATATATATATATATATATATATATATATATATATATATATATATATAACACTAAGGCCCCCCGCAAACAACAATCCTGGCTACTCTACTGGAGGTAGTACAGTTTCCAGGTGTATAGTATTTCCAGCGATTACACACATTCAACCTACATATATATTAATTAAGTCGTCTTGACGAAAGAAAGCGATCTGTATGGGAATTGTTACTTCCGGTACACGGTATCTAACTTACTTTCCTTGTGTGTAGCGTTTCCAATGATTGCATACATGACATGTCTTATAAATTAAACACATTGTCTTGACAAAAAACAAAGATCAGTATCAGAATTGGTCAAATATTTCAGGTATGCGTTACCTAATACAGTTTCCAGAAGTGGGTTATATTCAGCAATCACACAAGTGGAACCTATATAGGTCTACCATTCAACTCCTCTTGACGAAGGAAAGTGACCGGAAGTGATCAATTCTGGTAGGGATCGCTTGCTTTCGTGAAGTCGACTTGATTCATATATAAATTGCACACGTGCAGTCGCAGGACATAGCACACCCCTAAAAACTGTATTAGGTACGGTGTGCCGGAAGTGTGTGTGACCAGAAGTTACTATCTCCTGTACTAACTGCTTTCTTTCGTCAAAAAAGATTGATTGATATTTTGTACATGTGCAGTCGCTCTTGATATAGCCAGCCCGGAAACTATTATAATTTGTTTCACATAACCTGATAGGAAAAAGAAGTTTTTCCCCCACCACGCTCAAGTACAGGCGAATGTTGGTGTTCCGTCTTCTACCATAAGTCCCCGCACACGGAGGTATAGAGTGTATTTAATAGCTTTCATAATAGCACTATGTATTTTAAAACACTTAATTATATTTACCTGTGTTATTATAATGGAAATTTTAGTGAACAGTTGTATTGTTTGCTTATTTTCCTTCTTTATGGCGGTGGCAGGGCTGGTAATTGAATGAGTATTTACTTATTGATACAATAATTTCATAATAATATAAAATCGAAAATCAAGTACAATACAGTATGTATGGTTAAATATCAGAGCGTTAAGATGATAACAATAGAACCTGAAATGATTTTTAAAAATACTTCTCGTTTCTTCTCTTATAAACAGATGATTTTACATTAAAAAGAACAAGAAGAGAAAGAACTATATATATATATATATATATATATATATATATATATATATATATATATATATAATGATGTTCCAATAATAATGTTGTTTGCTGAGTCTCTCTTCCAGAAGAGGAGAAAATGACTTTCTATTGTTTTAGAAAGATTATCGATCTCCATTAATCATTTGCAGTAATTAACTGGCAAGAGAGAGACGGTTATGGCATACAGAGTAGTATAATGTTGTGACAAGAGTTGATTTGCATATAAGAACGAAAGAGTAACGATAAATGCCAGTTCATTCAATTATACAAAAATAACGAGCGCTTTGGCTTAAAGAGCTTAAAAGCTCATCGTAGCAGAAACAAACTTTTCCATTAGATTTTAACCTGTGAAAAGTCAATGTGCCATGTTTGTTATCAACCATTCTTCAAAGATAATCCTTTACATTGTCCGCAAGCCTTCTGTTTCGCCCACCTAGTCTCTTTCTCCTAGGCTTTTTGAATAGCACTTGGTGACTTAGTGCGTATTTCCCAAGCAATGTGCCATGCTTATCTTATACGTATTAACTTTACTATTTCTATAATACTCGGTGACCTTAGTTGTTGTGAAATAAAAGCTTGTATAGCGTGTTAATTCAGCTGAATGTTTGCCTCTTTCGCTCCAAATACTTTAATACTTTATCAACATTTTATTTTCGAATCCCCGCAGTCTCCGTTCTTATATTCGTGATAGGGATCAACTTCCACATTCATACAAAATTGGGCGGTTTGAGCTTTTGTTAAAACAATGAAATGTTTTACAGTAGGGTAAACTTTAGTACATAAATAATATACAATACTTTTCGTGAAACCAAATACCAACTTGTGACTACAAACATGATGGTCATTGTTCTAAGCGCACGAGCAGCAGACCGGAATTCAATCGCCCATTTCGACTAGTTAGATTCATCACATGAGCGAAAGGAAGTGTTCTCCGTAATCAGCTAGCTCTGAAGTTTTTTTTTTTTTTTTTTTTTTTTTTTTTTTTTTTTTTAGAGCAATAAACAAAATCAGTGAAAATGTTCATTTGTATTAGGGATGGCCAATTCCGGAATTTTTACTTTCCGGAATCCGGAAACTAAAATCGTAAAATTCCGGATATCGGAAAATTTTCGGAATTCGGAAAAATTCCGGATTTCGGATCCGGAATTCAGAAAAATTCCGGAATTCGGAAAAATTATTTTTCCTTTTTGTAATCCTAAGAATTTTGTTCAAATGCAAATGAACAAATTTCCTTTTTGTAATCCTAAGCAAGGCACCATGACGGCCGAGGCGTATCGCACGCTGCTTGCAGAATACGTACACCCCTTCATGACGGCCATGTTTCCCATCGGTAGTGGCATTTTTCGACAAGATAATGCACCATGTCACAAGGCCAGGAGTGTGATGCAGTGGTTCGAGGAACACAGGAGCGAGTTCCAAGTGATATGCTGGCCCCCAAACTCTCTGTATCTGAACCCAATCGATCACATCTAGGATGTGATTGAACGTGACGTCAGGGCGCATCACCCCCTCCCCGGAATTTACGAGAATTAAATGACCTGTATGTGCATATGTGGTGCCAATTCTCTCCAGCGACCCACCGAGGAACATTGCGACCATGCCAAGACGCGTCACCGTTGTTATCCGTGCGAAAAGGTGGACATACTAAAAATTAGGTAGGTCGTCATAATGGTCTGGCTCATGTGTGTGTGTATATTTTAACTCTATATTTTGTCTCGACTCGAATTCGAGTCGAGTCGAGACAGAGACTGTCGAGTCGAGACACGAGCCGAGACAGAAACATATTTTCGAGTCGAGACAACATTTTCTCTTGACGAGTCGAGACAGGCTTAAATCTCGACTCGATTCGACTCGTGCGCATCCCTACTGGAAACCGCTTCTCGCTATCTATTACCATATTTACTATATAATGATTAACGTTGAAACCGGAAATGGTTGATTTGTACCGCTTCCGGTTTGAGTATTACATTTATCAGGAAACTCGATTCTTAACTATTGACTCTGTACATCGTGGCCAGAATTGATGGTAATCCATCAGATAGTTCTTGAGACTGTTTGTTTCACTGACGGACAGAATGAATATATGGCTATAGAGTTTTCATAAACTAAATTCGTTAATGAGTGATGATGGAACAAATACAAGAAAGGGAACCAAGAGTAGGCCTACCACCGGGAAAATTTTCAAACACAAAATTAGCCATCGAAAACCCACATGTCCTGGGTTAGAATACCATAGATGAAAACTCTACCACTGAGTCATCAATCACCCGCCTATTAGTTTTATTAATTATTATATTAATATAAATTAATGAGTGCCTGCTTATGTTAATTATTGAACAATTACACTGTATACTTTGTATAAATTTGTATTTACTGTACATAGGTATGTTGACAATAAGCGAATGTTATTAGAATATTTGTTGAGATTTCTTTTCCTTCACTGCCTTTCGTCTGGTTAAAAAGTAGTTTGCAGTTGCTTTGGAGCAGCTGCAGGTGGGAACACGATAATGTTTGAGACCGGCGACTTTCTTGTGTGTGAAAATAAGACCTTCCTCATAAAGCAGTAAATAACTGCAGTAGCAATTGTCTACGTAACTGATATAGACATATCACACTACAAGAAACTAATACAAGTATATATATATTCATTATTGTGTTTTTATTTTAACAGCTACTAGCTAGGGATGGTCAATTCCAGAATTTCTACTTTCCGGAATCCGGAAAGTATTATCGGAAAAATTCCGGATTTTTTCTAAATTCCGGATTTTTTCGAATGTCGGAATTTTTCTGAATTCCGGAATTTTCCCGAAATCCGGATTTTTTCCGAATTCCGTATTTTTTCTGAATTCCGGATTTTTTCGAAATCCGGATTTTTTCTCAATTCCGGATTTTTACTGAATTCCGGATTTTTCCGAATTCCGGAAAGTAAATTTTCCGATTCTGGAAAACAAAATTTCCGGAATCCGGATTCCGGAAAATTTTGGCCATCCCTATTTTGTATATATTCCAGAAACACTTCATAGCCTGGGACGACGACGGTCATATTAAAGGTCCTACTAGAAGTATGTTTTAAATGCTTTGATTCAGGGGCGGATCCAGGATGGACTTCTGGGGGGGCAGTAGGTTGTAATACTGCTACTTAGAGCTACTTTTAAAAGCTCCAAGCTGTGGGATGGGTTTTATTTATATATAAAATAAAAGGAAGCCTTCTTCTTCTGGGGGGGGGCGATAACTCCGATCGCCCCCTTCCCCCGGATCCGCCACTGCTTTGATTAGTAGACAGTTGTGTTTCAAGCTTTTTCATTGGTAAATTTTATTTCTCAAAGTGAGAATGAAGTGTGGTACTAGTGTATAATATTTATTTACTTTGATGATATATTATTATTATTATTTCATACATTATCAACGTCTTTTTTTAATTTTCATCTTCTACTGTTTCTAATTGTTTCAGAAAATATATTTAAAATCTAAGATATGCCGTTAAACATATATTTAATATATGAGCCTATATGCAGAAAACAGCTCTTCTGCTCATAAAAATATGGCGAATACATGACAAAACATGCCTTGTTTAGAGAGCATACCATGTTTTTTCCAGTCTCCACAAGATGACAAAAATCTCGTTCAATTCGGGTCTGTGCTAGTTACCCAACCGTACCCAACTTAGTGTCAATACCGTAAATCTACGGAATTTTAATTAGTATAATTGCGTCTCCTAGATGGCAGCATGGTATTTGTTACAAAAGCTTGTCAAAATTACTGTTAACATTGACACCTATAGATGGTTCTTATCAATCACTTCTTGCACATAATAATTCCTATAAGAAAATACTCCTAAAATAAACATTCTAATATTTTTTTACAAGCATTAGAAAAGAATTTTTTTTTAAATAGGCGCATATGAACAATTAGATAAAAGACATTAGTTATGATTATCGAGCACCCAAAATACTTTTAGGCTATAAGTGTTGTGTGGTTTTTATTTTTAGAGAAGCAAAATATGAGTAACTTAAACTCTTGCTTCGTAGATTTTAGTGATGAGCACTACCGAATACATTTTCCTATCGAATGATCATTCATTAAAATATTGTGTTCCTACGTCCTCTGCTACCTCAACGTTCGTTCGATAGTCTTACTGACAAGCCTACACTGGACTAGACTCCCTGGCGGCTGTAGAGACAGGCCCGCAGATTAACAATGCGGACGAGAGGGAAGAGCACTGTTTACAAGTAGAAACGCGTTACTGCGTGTCTCGAATGAAGGGTCGGAGGCAAAAGAAATTCGTTTCTCCTTTGCAATGTTTATGACACTTTTTCCTCAGCCTCTATTCAACCAAATCTCCTGTTGTTGTTTTTTTCATTATTTATTTTATGATCCTCATGCTATTGTATCAAACATATTATTGACAACAGTAAAAGTGGGACAAAAAATACATTTCAAGAATGCAAAGATTGCTTGGCGATTTTTTTCTCTGAAGTGATCTTTACTTAGGAAAACCCAGGGAAAACCTCGCTGAGGATGGCTTGCCTGAAAAGAGGTGTTACACCTTTTAGACTGAGTAACCCCACCGGGAATCGAACCCGGGACCGCTCGCAACAAAGGCGAGAGCGTTAGTGACTACCCACGCTGGGCCACGCGGTAGAATTGAAATAAGGATTACAATTTCCTTAATTGTTGGAACTGCAACATTATTTGTGTGTAGAGTAGACATATCCCGATAAAGAATATCTATTTTTTTTTTAAAAAAAATGCCATTATTTTGCTTTGTTTTTTATATTTGTCTACAGCTCACAGATGACGAGAAGAACCCTAGCAGAAGTAATGTGACGTAGGTATGGGCTTGCCCACTTTTCGCACGGGGGTTTCAAATGACACCATGGAATAGCACACAGATAACTACCCGGAGTAGCATACGACATCTAAGTATAGACCACACCTCAAAAATAGAAAATGGACTTGACCGTGTCGTTGATCTTTCCCCGCTTCCCCTGTTTTAGGGTTCTTCTCGTCATCTGTGAGCTGTCCTCAGATAGCTTATGATGCTACGCCTATATCGGCGTAAATCTGTCTTCAACATTGGGGCGGGGGACGGGTAAGATCATTCCTTTTTTCCCTAGCGATGTTCGAAATATTTTCGATATGTTCAAAAACGATGCTGTCGAGGATTAGGGAAGCAGAGTTGTCTTCAACATTGGAAGGAAGTCTGACACAAATCATAACATTTCTGTCCAAAAAGCACATTTCAAATCGGATTATTGTGGGGGGGGGGGAACATGTCCCCTTCATTCCCCCAGGATTTGCGCCAGTGCCCAAGAATACTAATATGATGATTATACATACTGCCAGAAAGTGTTCTCAAGCCACTGGTATCATAATGTCCCTTGCGCTAACCAACCTTCCCCTTATCTCATAATACGTTATGCAAAAAAAAAAAAAAAAAAAAAAAAAAAAAAAAATCGAATTTCCACTTAAAGGCATTAAATTAGAACTGTTGAGCATTAAATTAGATTTCATTTCTATTTTAAATTCCCTAAGATACCTGTTTAAAACATCACTAAGTTAAGAACCTATAAATGTTTTCAGTCCAATTATGAAATTATACAGTAATATTGCCAGAAGAAAGGAAGATTAGCATTTTCAAAATTTAAATTACGGTAAGTAAAATCATAAGATTTTCCTCTTCGCAGCATATACTACATATAGGCTATTTTATCATAACTGGTGCGTGCTTGAAAATTGCAGAGATCAGCTGACAGTTGTTCACGTAGGGTAAATTAACTCTTCCCTTAGATCGGGGCATCTCTTTTTGGGATGTAATGCACCTCGAAATGGAAGTTGAAGGGGAATTATATCCTCCTTTCTCTCTTCTGGTGACACGATAACGTTGCAAACTGAGCATATGTATGCAGTCACTTCTTTCCTCAATTCCCCATTGCCTGCCATTGGCTGAAATTCATTCGATAGTTTTTAACAGTCTACTATTGGTTGAAATTCATTCGGTAGCGAAAAGCTAGTGCAAGACGCTACGGCTCCTGAAGTATTAATATAACTATCGATAGTACCAAACATTTCAACAGGCTGGGTCACTCGCTGCTTTCAAAACCATTCATTCATGTGGCGCGTCCTACTAGGCTCGGAAGAGGGCGTAATAACACTTCTTGTTTCTCCCTTTCAATATGCAGCAAGGCGACAGGGGCGCCTAACGGTAAACTATCGATAGTCTGGTCTGGAGAACGAAAGCAGTCTGTCAGATAGTTAAGCTTAAGTGCTGGCGTGTTTGCCCCTACAAAGAAAAAAAAATCATTCGATAGTCTGCCGGGCCTATCGAATACATTCGATAGTACAAAACTATCGAATAATTCGATAGTATTCATTCGAAAAAATGAAAATGAAATATTTTAGTTTTACGTCCCACGCTTATGCCGGTTAGGCTAAAGGAGACGGTGATAATGAGTAATGGGTGAATATGGTGGAATGAAGAAAGTGGGAGGAAACGGGAGAACCCCGAGAAAACCCACGCACACGGTGTTTGTCCACCACAAAGTTCACTTGTTAGTATTCATTCGAATGAGCCCATCACTAGTAGATTTAGTTATAATATAGCGTGCAGTTTGGTTCAATGAAGTTGCATGCTTTCGACTTACGTTGTTTTACAATCTGATTCTTCTGAGTATGAACGGAGGTTTGATCCCTTTTCTCGACCGAATTCTCTGATTCCGAGAAATCATATGACTTCTAAACAAGGATTCGATCAAATCCTTTGGTTCCGATGAGTTGAGTTGAATAATTCCTAGTTCCCATATGGCTCTTTAGGGTGATTCCTCTTTTTCGCCAACTTTTATCGAATTAACTGCAGCAGATGGCGGCCTCCAAATACAAAATTTATGAAGAAAGGAACACAATCAGACGAAATGATAGGATGAGAGCAACAAGAAAGCAGGGGCGGATAAGCATTATTATTATTATTATTATTATTATTATTATTATTATTATTATTATTATTATTATTATTATTATTATTATTATTATTATTATTATTGTATATTCTCCACTACCTCTGCCTTTGACAATTCTTATGGTCTTATCATTAGGAGGGCGCGGAGGCTTTTTCCCACAACGGGCACTAGCATCTCACTTTCACAAATCAAGTTGCACAGTTTTATTTGTACGGTAAGTAAATAGCATCAACAATTAAAACCTTATATTCTTTCATCAGTATATTATTCCGAATTGTTCAAAGTATTATATGAAGTTCAAAGAGTACGTATACTGTATTACAAAATTAGAAGATGTTTTAGTGTACTATTTTTTGATGCTACTGTATCTATCCAGGGACGTAGTGTCCATTAAGGCTATAAGGCTTAGCCTATCCATTTATTTATACATCAGCCTTAAATGTTGCTTTTGGATATTGATACAATTAATTTTATTAAAATGGATTTATTTTATAATACGCTATTTAAACATCAAGCGAGTTGAAGCGAAGCTTCTGCAAGAGCGCATTGAAGGCTATCGGCGGCTAGCCTTTCGCTTCTCTCATGGAATTAGGAGAATGGGCGGTGACAATCACTTTCCCGCCACCCTCAGCAGACGAAAACTTCTTGAGCTATACGCATATTTTCGAAATACCCTGAACTCTAGCCATAAGGCACTGTGAACGGGGTTACGCTTGGCAACGATGTAGAAAACATGAATGACGTTTATATCGCGATCACGAGTCATGACCTACATATAGCAGAAAGTAAAGACCAGATGCTGTTGGCCCTGGTAGCCGAGTGAGCTAGCGTAACATGCTAGTAAGGAAAATCGTTGGTGGCGTGGGTTCGAGTCCTGTTAGGAACGTTTTTCTCATTATTTTTAAAAATGTTTATAATACTTCTTTCGTTAAAATAAGATTAAAATAATATTCAAAAAGTGATTTAACGATTATTTTTAAAAATTTTCAATACAATAAGATTGCCCTTGTACTTATACAGATCCATAGCAAAACTAATAATAATAATAATAATAATAATAATAATAATAATAATAATAATAATAATAATAATAATAATAATAATAATAATAGTAGTAGTAGTAGTAGTAGTAGGAACGGGTTAGATTGCAATTCAGCATTCATTTGTTTCCGTGCGATGTTGCCAAACCTAATGCCTTCTGGCTAGGGCTGAGTGTATTTCAAAAATATGCGAGCTATACACAAATTCAACATGATGCCACGAAAGTGGACGAATACTCACGAAGATGATTAAAGGCTAGCCTTTCGGGTGTTTGTCGAAACAAAAGCGGCAGGATGCGGTCTTGTAAGAAAGTTTAGACCAGAGACTATGAAAAATTTAGAAGCTCACATTCAGTAACGAGTTTTGACCAAGAAAAAAAAGAGAGAGACAGAGAGAATAAAAATGTTATGCTGTTATGAATAGTATTAATACATCAGGGACCTTATTGCGTACAGGTTTGCGTTATCATAGCGTAAAATTTACATTTTAGTTTTCAATAATTGACAGTAGTTATAATTGCTTGTTGTATTTTTTTCGTTGCTTTGCTATTCGCAAGTTTTTCGAAGATCAATACTGAAGGAGCCCTTAGTTGAGGTATGGTTTCTTTTTCTTCATACTTTCAATCTAAAAATAGCTTTTTCTGTAAAAATCATCAATTGACTGTGAGCTACTGCTCCACTGTTTTCCATTAGTATGCTGATTATGTGTTGTTGTGGGTGAAGTGCTTAAGTTTGTCTATGATTTCGGGAAGTTACAATTAAGATCATCCAATAGCTATCCGTTTTTATTTGTTTCTTTGAAACAGAAATACAGTGTATGTGTGATATGCGAGTATCGCATATGTAAGGAAACTGCATATGTAAGGGAAATATGAAGCAAAACCACTCTTATACTCTTTCTTGCATCGTATGGAATTAGCATAAAATGAATTAGCATTTTTCTATCAAGCATTACAGCGTAGTTAGAATACTAAGACGTGATCGTTTAAATAAAGACGGGATAGTTTTTTTTTTTGAAGGGGGTAACTTAAATTCACTTTACACTCTTATATACATACAACAAAAAATGCAAAATGCAAGTTTCAGGGAATTGGGCCCCTCCTAGCCACCCTCTAGCTACGAATCTAATTTCAGCCTACCCATTTCAAAACTTCACGCTACGTTACTGTATCTATCACCTTTTCATTCGAAACATTTTTTAACAATTCTTTTTCAATAGACATCAGCATAAATGCTTCCAAATGTTCCTGAGACATTGTACTGCTTAACCTACTTTTAATGTATTTTAGTTTTGAAAAACTTTCGTGTTACATGAGTTACTTGCAGAGTCAATAGAAATGTGTATGCTAGTAGCAAACCTGGATAAGCATTACTGTACACTCATGTCCAAAATTATTGTCACATATCTATAACTGTCTTCATGTAAGAATACCATTTGATAATGATTTTGCAGAGTACTTTTAATACTGATACTATGTGTATAATCAGGAACTGTATATTTATGGTAAATTTCATAGGAAAAGAATTATAAATACGAAAATCATAATGAGTAAAATAAAATGTAACTGAATGGACAAGAAAATTTTATTTTCCTTTCATTGTTCTTATTTGCTGCTCGTTTGACATGAAATTTACCACATACTTGTCTTTGCTGATTATACACACCCTAACATTATAAGAAATACCGGGCGAATTCGTTATCAAATTATATTACTAGAACAACATATTTATAGTCATGCGACAATAATTTTGGACATGAGTGTACATATTACACCTCTTCGAAATTAAAAAAGCTCATTCGATAATTTTTGCAACACGTTTTACACTCTCCTTCTTCCTGAAGAAATGTATTTTCTTGTAATTCTGAATCACTTGTGCCATCATCACAATCAGTCGTTTCTTCTCGGTTGTACTCGTCGTCAAGACTAGCAAGAATTTCCACTTCCTTGAAAAGTTCAAGAGAAGACTTTTATAGAATCCTTGGAAACTTCTTTACTGAACTTTTTCAGTAAGTTTATCGAAAGCCGTGTCTGGAAGTTCTTTTACTTGGTTGAAGTTTCTAGGGTTCAAACAATTCATAAATATCTTGCTTGTTGAATCTTGAAGAAATACTCGAAATTACGGTATTCAATATAGTGTTGAATGCTTCGATGCAGTACCTGGTCATCGAATCAGAAGCAGCTTCATCTTCACATCCATAGGGAAATATTCTTTTCCACCTCCGAAGGCGAGTTGTCTACAAGTCAGTAGAAACCACGTTCTAATACTTCAAATTTATTATTAGCCCATTCTGCAAATCTTAACGCTGCATTCTTAACAGATTCAAAATCAGTTCTCTGCTCTTTCAGTTTGGACAAAGTAATCCGATCATTCGATACGACTACAATACACTAGCACCCTTATTTGCAGATAGTTTAACAGAGGGGTCATGGATGGAAATATTCTCAGGAACACTTGTGCTGTCAGAATTGTTTTGAACTTGAGAAGAGCTCTATATATCCCTTCGCTTTACACCTAGCTTCTGGTTTGATATTTTCTGTAGAAGCAATATGCTTCATTGTTATGGTCAACTCTATGTACAAAGCACTTTCTGGGTTCGAAAAATAGCCGAACTTTTTCTCCAAAGTAGAGTGTTTTCCACCATCTTGTTTCCGCAATAACTGTAAGATGACTTTGTTGACATTTGATCTTCCAAATATCAATTCGCAGATAATATTCACGCATAAATATCGTACAGTCAGTCATAAGAACAAACAATGACACATAATCAATACCACTTTTTGTCAGATCACATATCATATACGAGCTTAACACGAAACGTGTACCTGATCATAGGTGGTTTACAAAACCCGAATATTGTCTTTTCATGTTACTTGCACCATCGGTTGAATTTCCAATACACTTCTTAAAATCAAGGTTCAACTTCTGTAGAATTTCCAGCAGTAAATTGCAAAGATACTGACCTGTGGTTGAGATGCATTTTCCAATGACAACAATTATTTCTTTAACAAAGTTTTATTAACATACCGTAAAACAGAGCACTGGCTTGTTGAGTAGTATCGAATAGAACAGAAAACATTTCAGCTGAGAGACTTCTTTCGATATATCTTCTCTGATAAGTGTGTTGATAGCATCCACAACATATTCACAGTATTTTTTGAAAGTTATTTGACCACCATTCTGCTTACTTCGTCGTACATGACTCAGTTTATTCTTCTCGATGACCTTCTCTAAATTACTTTTAAGCGGAAGGTCAAATTTGCTCAGCAAAACAATAATATCCAAAAAGTTTCCATGATCTGTAGCTGTGTCTTCCAGTCTATACAGATTACTTAATTTCCTTTTCCTTTGTAAGTAAGTCCTCTTTTACCAATGAGCCATGCACTTGGCATTGCATACAGGATAAAATTGCCCAGTCCGACATACGAATTGTACGAAAGAGCGCCTTTTCCACATATTCTGTTTCATCTCGAATCTCTCCGTCTCAAATACATCGATAAACATCTGCATGAACGCCATCCGCTCCTTATAGACACCATGAATGCCCACATAGACTTTCCGATTTCAGCTCCTATTCTACATACACCGCTATCTCTTCTCTTCACGATCTACCATTACATTCTACCCCCAAACCACAACTATCTCCCCTTAGCAGAAGAATTGAAGACCGACGATCCCTAGCCCCTCATCTGTCCATCATTTGCACTGTAATACCTCTGTCACTAATCTGGGCTTCATCTTGTCTTTCATCAATACTTGGAGCAGCCCACAAGCGAGAAGATTAAACAGCATCTGTTAACTAACATAACCCAGTGATGTATTGTCTTTTGTACTTCACAACATTACATTTCGTCTTTTTCGTCTTCATCTCGTGATTATGATCTAAAGATCACAATGTTTAACCTGACAATATTTGAAATAAATAAATAAATAAAAATCCCTCTCTATAATTATCCTACCGTCTTTAATTTTCTCTTTACCCCTCCTAAGGATGAAACTATCCCATAGACCAGCTACAACTACTACTATTTCTTCCTATTATACTACCACAAACCTTCCCATAGAAGGCGTAGCCCTCGAGCGGGTAGCTAGCTTCGGCTAGCAAAAAATAAATAAATAAATAAATCATAAGATATATGACGTTTTGCCAGTTTAGTACGGTAACCGTTTCAATTTGTAGAGAAGCAAATTATGAGTAATTTAAGCTCTTGCTTCATACTTTCAATGTTTAATAGTCAAAGCAGTGTTGTCAGATAGTGGGAAATTTCCCGCAAAACGGGAAATTCTGATTGAAATTGGGAAATTCTGTCAACTTTTCTTCCTTTTCATGTTGTCTCTTTCTCACTCCTTGTCTTCATCTCTTTGTACATGGAATAATACATGGACTGAAAGCGTCTTTGAAGGTCAAAAGAACCAGAACAGCAAGAGAGGTTTATAAACCGAACCAAACGGAACTGATTGTTAAACGCGCCAATATCCATTTTCTGCGAGAAGGAAGAAGGGAGGGAGGGTTTATGGCCCTTTGCTTATTTGATATGGGAAGTCATTCACGGAGTGTTAGGGTGAAGTGAGGAAGTAGGAAAGATGCTTCGAAGTACCACACACACACACACAAAATGTATATTTCTCTCTTTACCAAATAAACTACAGATAGGTATAGAAGGATGACCCTATAATAGATTTCCTCTTCGGCAGGGAAAGATGTACTTCTGATTGATTGTTTATGTTTATTTGATTTTAATTTGAAATTATTTATCTAATGATTAATTAATTAATGATTAATATTCTTTCTTGTCGGGAAATTTCATGAGCTTTGGGCGGGAAGTGTGTTATTTTGAATCTGACAATACTGATATGTTCCTTTTCCGGAAAGTTGTCTGATTCCGTTCGGGTTTCTTAGTTTTGCAATCTGATTCCTCTCGGTCGAGTCCTTCCTTTGGTTTCGGGAAATTATATGATTCCTCTAGTCTAAACAAGGATTCGATTGAGCTCCTCCGTGGCTAAGCGGTTAGCGTACGCGCCTTTGGCGTGGGAGGCCCGGGTTCGATTCCCGGCGGGAGCTCATGTGGTTCGGATTCCACGTTAATCAGTAGGTCCACGTTTCATATAGCCTCGTTGCTGAACGGGACGTTAAACTCAAAATCAACTCAACTCAAGGATTCGATTGAATCCTTCGTTTACGATGAATTGAATAATTCATAGGTCCCATAGAGCTGAGCTCTCCACTATGATTCCTGTTTTTAGCCAAGCTAGTTGAGCAACTTTTACCGGTTAACTGCCGCAGATGGCGGCTCCGAAATACAAAATTTATGGAGAATGAAACATAATCAGACGAAGTGTCAACATGACAAAAAAAAAAAAAAAAAAAAAAAACGCAATAAAGGTTATGAGTGTATGGTGATTAATTAGGGAGAAAAAGGAAGTTAACTTCTGGACTATAATACCCTATCAATCGCATTCAGTCATTCTGATGCGTGACTATCTCCATACTGAAGAGTTCGACTAACATATAGTTCATGCAGTAGTCAGGTCCTTAGGCGCCGACTTGAAGAAAATTGGGGGGGGGGGGGGGGTTCCAAACAATGAATAAATACATCATCATCATATCAAGCCGTTTTCTAACAACTGCTTGAATAATCCCCCTTCCCCCCAAGATTTCGGTCCACTACTCCGCTGCAAAATTTACGCTGCATTGATCTTCACTTGTCATATCAGTGCTGCCAGTGTTGGTTTAAGCTTCAGTGCTCTATTAAACACCGTTTTGGAAATGATGCTTTCTATCGAATAAGAAGGCTGTTCCTAATGTTGGATTAAAGACACGACAAAGTTTACAACAGAAATTCTTGTGCCTCTTTGTTAATCCTTCCTCGACTGGATTATATGGGGGAGGGGGAAGTGTCCTGCCCCCAAAGTCGACACCTATGCTCTAATCACACGCGAAAATTACTCTAAATACGGCCCTATGAGTTCTCGTATTGATGCGATATTAGGAAACAGGCAGTAGAGCGTATTACGACAGTGTTTTATATCCGCTGTCTTATTAACTAAGCCAGGACATGGGTGCTGCAGTAAAAGAGGGAAATGCAGAAACGAAGAGCTAAAGCTAATAATAAGGGAGTCATCTAAATCAAATGTGGTGAAACGGGACAACATTTTCGGTGATATTCCTTTTTGTGGCGGCGTACATATTGAAATCCACGGAAGAAACGTGTTACTTGATTTCATAATAGGATTATAGAAGTCTAATCAAAATATATTGCGATCTTATCTCTTATATGTAAAACATGGTAGGATATGAAAAATGTGCTCTTTACCAAATGTACTAGTCCGTAAGAAAGGTGATGAGGCGAAGTGCTACGTAACAGTAGTGTATACAATGATCACAGAAGTGTCGCAAAGGTGTAAAATCCTTTTTTCATTTTCCTCGTTTATGCGTATACGCACCGTCGCTCACGCGCCTGCTCAACTACCGACGCACTCACGCTAACACTAGGACCGCTTCTGCGCTACTGAGCGGCGCAGTGGCTCAGTGGCAGAGCGTTCACCTCCGGTGCTTGAGGTCCCTAATTCGGTCCCATCTCGCGCCGTGTGGACTTTGTGGTGGACAAACACCATGCACGTGGGTTTTCTCGGGGTTCTCCCGTTTCCTCCCACTTTCTTCATTCCACCATTTCCCTCATCTCTCATCATCACCGTCTCCTTTAGCCTAACCGGTATAACCGTGGGACGTATAGCTAAAAGATTTAATTTAATTTCATTTCATATCTGAAACCAGAATTTCTCAGTGATACTTTTCTAGTAATTTCAGTGATTACGAGTATACTATAATTTGAATATATGCATAATCTGAATGGATAATAAGAAATATGACAGCGGTAAATTCACATCTGAATCCAGAATTTCACTACCAGGGATACTTTTCTAGTAATTTCAGTGATTACGAATATACTATAATTTGAATATATGCATAATCTGAATGGATAATAAGAAATATGACAGCGGTAAATTCACATCTGAATCCAGAATTTCACTGCCAGGGATACTTTTCTAGTAATTTCAGTGATTACGAGTATCCTATAATTTGAATATATGCATTATCTGAATGGATAATAAGAAATATGACAGCGGTAAATTTACATCTGAAACCAGAATTTCACAGTCAGGGATACTTTTCTAGTAATTCCAGTGATTACGAGTATCCTATAATCTGAGTATATGCATAATCTGAATGGATAATAAGAATTACTTTAATGGAATCGGAATTACTTTTGTGCTTTATCTTGGCGGAATATATTTTGTTCAAATTATAAGGTATCATCGCCTTAAATTATTTTCACTTCTTGTAAAAAAATATATTATGGGTCCATTCGATGCTTTGCAAGTTATATTATGGCTCCTAATCTAACGTAAACTAACGATATGAGGTGGAAAATTATGATAATTGTTTATTGATGGGATAACTTGACTCTTCTCGAATAAAGATAGTATATTTTGTGAAACTAACGATAGTTTTAGCAAAACTAACGATACAAGGTCGAAAATTATTTAAAAAAAAAAATATGGATGGCCTAACTTCGACCTTGGCAAAAAGAAAAGAAAAAGAAAGAAAATAGAAAAATGATTTATCGAATAAAGAGAGTATTTTTGCGAAACTAACGATAGATTTAGCAAAACTAACCAACAGCGCCGACATTCCAAAATTTATGTGAGTGCATATCAATGGCAGGACGTGTTATATGTTTTTAAGGAAGTCTTGATATTTGATTTGATATAGTTTTAGTTAAAATCTTGTGAACAGTGTCATAAAGGGCTATGCTGTGATAAAGTAAAATATGCCGGTACTATAAGGATAAGTTGGGGCTGCCCTAGCTCAGTGGTAACAAGACTGACTTAAACGCAATAGAAACGGGTTCAAATTGGGGTCCAAACTAAAAGTCTTGTGGGTGCCGGGCACCCACGTAGTCGGCGCCCATGAACCTAACGTAAACTAACGATACGAGGCGGAGGAATGTTGAAATTTGTTTGTGGATGAAGAACCCTGAAGTTGGCGTGCCCATTTATATTTCCAATAAGAAATATATATATATATATAGTAAAACTAACAATAGTTTTAGCAAAACCAACATGTAAATATTAAACAAAAAATCTATAAATTGGGCGAGATAATTTCACAGACCTCCAATCCCACTTTAAGAAAAATTGCCAGAGTGCACCACATTGCAAGAATGTCGTTCGTACTAGGGATGGCCAGATCCGGATATTTTTGGATCCGGATAAGAGATTTCGGATCTTGGATCCGGATTCGAAATTACGGATCTCGGATCCGGATCCGAAAATCCGGATCTTGGATCCGGATCCGAAATTTCGAATCTTGGATCCAGATCTGAAAAACCGGATCTTGGGTTCGGATTCGAAACTACGTGTCAGAAAATTCGGGTGTTCCGAATCAGCAAAATTTTCGAAATTATTGACAAAGTGATTTTCATTCCTATGCTTAAAATAAGATTTTAAGATACTTTTGATATTTGATCGTGTGATAGCCTTGCGTTCTCTTCATTCTGTTGATATTTGGTTTTCGTGCCTTAATATGTCACAATTACTCCAAATTTGATTGAGTAAAACTGTCGACTTAGGTGAGAGCAATCTCATTGTCAGATTCGATTCTAGTGGAAATACTTGACCGAAAAGGTAGTAAATCTTTCTTGAAAGCGGTCGTCCTGCTGGAAATTTGTCCTTTGTTTTCTGTAACACTAGTCAAATGCTGGGATGAAACCTTAGTCTCAAGCCCAAGCTTCTTCATTAGACTCAGGCTGCTTACTTTTCTAATTCTTTCTGAGTTAATGTGGCCATTGAATGAGGCCATTTCCTAGTCGTGATATGCTAGGCCATTGCTAATAGAACAGCCCATAAAATATAGATCAAATCAAATTAAGGAGCAACTTCCTTTTCTTGCTTTTGATGAGCTTTTTTTCTTTCTTTAAAAATACGTTTCTCTGTGACCGTACCACTCCAGTTAGAATTAAGAATTGTAGTAGAGATGAAGTTCTAAATGGCAATTAATGTATCAAAATCAATGTATTAATGTACTGTATGTGTATACAAAATAGAGATGCAAGGGCTCGGAAAAAAACCGGCTTTTTTGGAAAAAAAACTCGGTTTTTTCTGCTTTGCTTTTTTGCTTGGGAAATTTTGGGCTTTTTTCAAAATACTGCTTTAAATTGATAAAACAGACTTTGTATCGCTTCTCTATAACACAAAAAATCATTTAATTAGTGGTTGATGCTAATGATAATATAAAACATCGAAAATAAACTATGAATTTCGAAAAAATATTTCAAACAATTTTTCTTCAACATATTTACATTATGAATTCCACAGGATTAACCAATGTATATAATAAGAATTTTTTAACCTCCTATATACAAAAGTAAGCAGAGTTGGCAAGAACCGTGATTGTTTTTGAAAATGCCGAAAACCGGTTTTTTGCGGGATGTTTTAAACCAGGCTTTTTTGGTTTAAACCAGGCTTTTTTGACTTAAATTTTTTGCTTTATGTATTTATATTACATATTCACAGAAATAAGTTTGTTTCGCCTTGATGTTATTATGCAACAGCGGGGTTATGCCGGAAGAACTCCCATAAGCTTAAAGAAGTGCGGTCAGTAAATTTTTTAAGTTGAGAATCTCCCGCCCTAGCCATTGGGAAAATCCCGTCATTACTTGAAATGTAAAACAATAACGGGAAAATCCTGTCATTGCTTTGCATGTAAAATTTAAAGGTCAACGTACCATAATCAGTACGCTAAAACTGAGGTATTAAATTACAAATTTAGTACCGGTACGTAGATATCATTGAAAGTCCAATCCAAGCTAATGTTGGAAGCTACGTAGGCAATCGATAAATTTTGCCAATTTCTATCAATATATTTAAGCAATATTGGCTTCTTTATAAAACAACACACATTTAGGCATGCAGAAATATACAATTTGGTTTGTTTCGTATATTTAGGCTTAACATCCTTACGAAATACCGAGGTTATCAAGGAGAAGACTTTCGCTTAAACTGACATCCGAACCGCTACTTGGGTTACGCATGAAAGAAGGGTTGTGGTTCGACCGAGAATTGAACATGGGACACCTTGATTAAAAGGTCAAAGGGAAATAAAACTATTGCAGGTGGTTTGATATCTGGAAACGTCACCATGAAGTTCACACGATTCGCATTTTTCATTCTTTTTATTTTTGTGGTTTAAACCAGTTATTAAAAAAAAAGTTGGTGTTAACCAGCCAACACTAAAAGTAAACACTTCTTTTTAAAGAATACACAAATAACTAGCACAATAGTATGTAGTATTTTTACTTCAAAATATTCCATACCCTTTTTTTGAAACAAAATAAAATTAAAATAAAACACAAGAGAAATACTTAGATTTATATGATACACTTAAAGGCTGAACATCTAGAGGTTTTGGTTCTGTATATTCTTGAAATTCTACAGTTAAGTTTTATAGAACCACCATCACAGTTTACCCAATCCTCAAGTTTTCTGAATTTTTAACAAGAGGGATTCAACATATCATTACGGAACTCCCCCCCAAAAAAGACTACGGAATATATTTAAGTTAAGCTAAATACAACTGCACAACAAACATGACTGATTGATTAGCTTTTGAGCTTCTATCGGAAAGTCCGAGATTCAACCAGCATTCGACCATTCTGACAAAGCTTTTCTTCATTCCATCTGTGAATGTAGAAATAGTGCGTGTACTGTGAGTTGGGCGACTTCCTTTTTTATTGTTTTTAAATCGTTATTATTACTAATTACCAGCAGTGACGGTTTTGCGAAGGTTAGGGGGGCGGTCTTTCGGACTGAAGCCCGTTCCCCAAAGTTACGGAATGTCTGCAACAAACGAAATATCTATTATTTATGCCTTTACTCATAAACTTTAAGCTCCCGTCAAATAAAAATTACGAATGCTTAAAAAAACTAAACATTAGTAAAAAACCCTTCCCAAAATACTTTTCTAAATCCGCCACTGATTCTCAGTATAAAATGATTTTTAAAGTTGTATCCGGAAGATTATTGCTAAACATATAAACGAAGCGAAATATTAGTTATACCTGTACTCATAAACTTCAAGCACTTCCCAAATAAAATTAGGACTTTTTAGGAAACGAAACATCAGAAAAACCCCTCCTAAAGTACTTTTCTAAATCCGCTACTGATTATTTGTATAAATTGGTATTCAAGGTTGTGTCCGGAAAATTAATGCTAAATCACTTCACAGCTACAGTATAACAGAAATGTGGAAGTACGGTTTGACGGATATATTGAAAAACGTACGCTTTGACGGATAAATAGAAAAACGGGCATGTTTAACTTTTGCGCTAGAAGCTAGAGTACTGAAAGCTCTTAGAAATGAAACACGGATGACAAACTAGAGAAGAAAAAAGATGTCGATAACTCAAAAGTTAAAATAAAGTTAAATAGCCTCTAAAATTACCCTCTAATACTACATTCTTCATGTTAGCTTTAATTCGTAAAACATGTGCTTCATCCATCTTGATGGTGAATTTCAGAGCGAAATATGACATTCAAGTCATGGAATTCTTATCTAACTATAGAATATACTATAAGAAAGCTATTTAGATAGAAAAATCATGAAGTTGAAAAAAGCCAAAATTTCCAAAATTCTCGTTTTTTTCCAAAAAAGCCGGCTTTTTATGTGAAAAAAACCATCGATTCAAAAAGCCGGCTTTTTTGCATCTCTAATACAAAATACCATATGGAGCCTCGAGCAGTAACACGTATCTTTGTAATTAGTAATCCACTACTATTTACTCTGCATAGGTTGTATAAGGAGCTATATCATTCATGTAAACACATAGGTAGATGCAGGCGGAGAGCGAAAAGTCGTTCGCCTCTACCCAGCGCCACCATTAACAGTGTACTTTAGTAGTAATTTGTGGCAATTTCAGATCATCTAAGTAATTTTTCACTAGTGTTGCCACGAGACGAGACATTTCTCGTGTCTCGTCTCGTCTCGTCTCGTAAACGAGACGAGACACGAGACGGGACAGAACCCTCTTCGACGAGACACGAGACGAGACAGACTACTTGTCCCGTCTCGAAAACGAGACGAGACACGAGACGAGACGGGACGTCTTGTGAAATGTCTCGTCTCGTCTTGTGTCTCGAAAATGAAAACGCTGGCGGGAATGGCCAAGATTGAAATTGCCAGTGGTCATATAGATTGCAAAAGGAAAATCCCCTTTCTGAGAAAACATGTTGAAAAGCCTTCATAGAAAAGTGTCCTCTGTCTATTGAATGAAACAATCGTGATACATGAGCTTCCAGGAATATTATCCTTAATGTCTTGTCCCCAATTCCCCTTGCTGTAAACTGAGGAATTCTCATTTTTTTTATTTCTGGCTGGAATGATGACAAACAAAATCAAAGACAGGGAAGATTTTTAAGAAACCGAACTACCACCACCATCTATTCAATTTGAAAACTGGATAAGGTCTACACTCATTACAGGCTGTAGTTGAAAGTTCTGGCTGAGATGGCGGAAGAGAACAACAGACTATACTTGTCTTTATTCTCTGGTGGCGGTATTCTTTTTGCTATATGAACCGAAAACGGCAATTGAAGTATGTCATCTTGCAACTAAAATTTTGTCTTCTCTCTCTCTCCCTCTCTCTCTCTCACACACACACACATACACATACACATAAAAACACACTTTTACCATTTTACCAATCGCTCGCTTATTATACAGCAGTCATGTAAAATTCACCTCTTCGTTTGGAAGGCGGGCGGAGGACAAAGAAAGCAAAGATATTATCGACGAACCCTTCAAATTGTTTGCTTTCAGCAAATTTATGATACTAATAATAACACTTTAGGTAAAGAAGTTTTACAGGGGGACCTTCGTTTTGTTACGCGGAAATGTTTGATCTGACCAGAGTGCGAAATTGCCCTCTGCTTCCTAGTTGAGAGGAGGGTAATACTTCCCTTTCCTAGTGAATAATATTCATTAGGACCTGAATTACCTTCAGAAATGGTTTCTTACAGGCATATAAAACCTCTCGAACTTAATAAGTTTAAAGAACATTTGGTATAATATTCATGGAACTCCGTTAAAAGCAGAAAATATCATGGGAATGATCAAAATTCGAACATTGAAGAACATAATTAACAGAAAAGAAATAGGATACCCAAACCATATTTTTAAACCTGCTATAAAATGTATATCCTATATTTTTACTAATTCCTTACTTCCATGAAAGTATCCTGGGGAGGATATTCTCTCCATTTTTTTTCAGACTGAAATCCTTTTATCCCGTACGATTTCCCCCCTGACACAATACGAAAAAACAAATGTTGTTAAAATCCATACACATGACCCTTCCGGGACTCAACCCGGGGCCTTCAAGCCGATGGTCTATCGCCGCAGACCGCTCGGTTTGGTATGAAGATGTACGTTGTATGATTGCGAATAGATCCCGACAATATAAGAAACTTTAATCCAAAATGGCCACCCAAAAATCAACTTTTTTTAGCCACTATCTAATCTGGGTGTACTGTGATGAGTTTGTTACACAAACGGGGCAACCACCACATAGTAGCACACACCCCGCGGTTATGGGAACAGATTTGAACCATGGAGGTGAAGACTGGCCCCAAGCATTCTTTCGTCCGATGTGTCGTTCAGCCCCCATTACTATGGCACTTTAAGTAGAGCTTAGTGTGCAGTAACATATAAAATTTCAATCAAATACTTTCCATTACTCAATAATATTATTTGGTAAAAAAAATGGCTTTAAAAAAATAATTGCAACAAATCTAAATATGCTAAAATGGAAAGTATTTTTTGGATTGTTATGGGTTAACATTGTGAAACCTAAAGGCTGGAATATATGAAATCAAAGTGTACGCACATATCTATTTCTCTATTTATCTATATATCTTTCCATCTCTCTCTCTCTCGCTATACTATAAAGACACTATAAAGCAAGTGGGCTGATAGTATACGATAGTGTCGGGGATGATGACACCTTTACATCGAACTTTGCTTGTCGTGTAAACATTATTTGACATTAGTGTCTTCATCTTCGACGTACCTATGAGCAATTTACTGTATATTCGTGTATTGAAACTGGTGAAAAAAAATTTCAATGTTTTAGAATATAGAAAAAAAGAAGCCAGGGTCGAGAAGCCTCAGACAACTAACAGCAGAGATATATTATCTTGTAAACTATTTGTCCTTGCCTTGTGAGCTTATTTGAATTTATTTTTAAGACCTTTAGACAACTTTGGATGAATGGATGATGATGGGAAAATTAGTGGAATGAAGAAAGTGGTAGGATACTAGACAACTTCGAGAAAACACACACATTCGAAAAATGAAATGAAATGAAATGAAATCTTTGAGTTTTACGTCCCACGGTTATGCCGGTTAGGCTAAAGGAGACAGTGATGATGAGTAATGAATGAAATGGTGGAATGAAGAAAGTGGGAGCAAACGGGAGAACCCCGAGAAAACTCCACCACAAAGTTCACTTGGCGGGGCTGGGATCGAACCCGAAACCCCAAGCACCAGAGGTGAACGCTCTACCACTGAGCCACCGCGGTCCCCACACACATTCAATGTTTGTCCACCACAAAGCTCACATGGCACTAACCGAGATCAAAACGACTACCACATACACCAGAGGGGAAGGCTTCACGGTGTAGCTACCGTGACATTTCTTGTCTTGTGTGTTCTGGGTAATACTTGTAACATACAAGGGAAGAGAGGGAGATTATATATCGAAGTGGAAGATGGTTTATATACCAATCGAAAGCACTAATGACGCCTATTAAAAAACTGTAATAAAAATTTGCCGAATGCATATACTATGCGAGTTATATGAATATATACAGTGTCCAGATAATCCGTTTCCACCCCTTGAAATCGCAAACGATGAGACAGATGCCAAAAGTGATCATTTTTAAAGTACAACGTATCAAAGCAAAAATTCTTGTCACAAGGCCACCCGCAGTGTACTGGGCGGGGTCCAAAAAGGTAAGGGGGTCAAGTAGCATATCGTTCGAAACTTCTTGGAAAATGAAAGAAGACGGAACAAGTCTCAGTACTCTAAAATTATCTTGTGCAAAATGGCGGCCGGTCAAACTGTCAGCAAAAACGTCATTGTTAAGTCGATGGCCACCCCCCAAAAAATCCTGAAACGGTGAGTCAGATGTCAAAACAGGAAAACTTATGTGTCATCATTTCAAAAGTACGATGATTGGAAGTAAAAACATTTGTCTCAGGGTCCTCCACAATGTCCCAGGCGGGGTCATACTCAAATTGTTCAATTGGCAAGAGAGGTTAAGTAGCACATCGTTTAAAGCTGTTATTAAATGAAAGCAGATAGAACAAGTATGGACGCTCTACGATAATACTGTGCAAACATCTTGCATTTTAGTTGTTCTTTCTGTAACCGGGTTTTAGTTTATTTTCACTTTAATTCTTGTACTCAACAGAAAGAAAGGAAATGCCCCTACTGTGAGATTCTGCTCTTTGAGCCAAGTAATATCTAAATAAATAAAAAAAATATAATAAAATAAAAGCAAATTAAGACATAAAGAAAAGAAACGACAACATTTGACATCTTTGAGTATAGAACTGACTAGTTAACATATAATGTACTTCCACGAACATAAATAAGTAGAGGTTGGAGCCATCAGAAGTAAAGACTCTTACCTCTACTTATTTATGTTTATGACTGCACAATAGTGGTACTTATGCTCGTTATCTGGTTTATCAATTATAAAATGATTCAAACGAAAGAATTCTTTGCACCAGAAAGAGTAAATACGTACAAATGTCTCAGAATGAAAACAAGTGCCGATTGCAAAATGGAAAGTGAACGTGCTCAGAAAATCGAAATGAAGATGTACATTTTGACCGGCCGCCATTTTACACAGGGTAATTTTAGAGGATCGAGACATGTTCCGTGTTCTTTTATTTCTCAACAGCTTTATTTGACCATATTTGCCATTTGAAAATTTTGAGTAGAATCCCGTCTGGAACCTTGTGGAGGACCCTGGGACAAACATTTTTACTTTCAATCATTGTACTTTTGAAAAGATGACACACATGTTTTTCTTTTTTGACATCTGTCTTACCGTTTCAGTTTTTTTCTTTCTTTGGAGGGTGGCCATAGACTCAACAATGACGTTTTTGCTGACAGTTTGACCGGCCGCCATTTTGCACAAGATAATTTTAGAGTACTGAGATTTGTTCGTCTTCTTTCATTTCCCAAGAAGTTTCGAACGATATACTACTTGACCCCCTTACCTTTTGTAATTTTTGATTGGACCCCGCCTGGGACTCTGCGGGTAGCCCTGGGACAACAATGTTTGCTTTGATACATTGTACTTTTATAATGATCAAAAACGCGTTTTCCAGTTTTGGCATCTGTCTCATCGTTTGCGATTTCAAGGGGTGGAAACAGATTTTCTGGACACCCTGTATATTCATATAACTCGCACAGTATATGCATTCGGAAAATTTTTATTACAGTTTCGTAATAGGCGTCATTAGTGCTTTCGATTGGTATATAAACCATCTTCCACTTCGATATATAATCTCCCTTTCTTCCCTTGTTAGTTGTATCTTGATTAGCATGGTGCAGCCTGCTACATTTTACTTTTCTTCCCATGGTATGCTGCTATATTTTTTACGAGACAAGACGAGACAAAACGAGACAAACGAGACGAGACGAGACGAGACGGGACAGAACATCTCGAGACGAGACACGAGACGGGACGAGCGCATTTTCTCGAGACGAGACACGAGACGAGACATGCTTTGCACGAGACGGGACGAGACAGCCTGAAGTCTCGTCTCGTCTCGTCTCGTGGCAACACTATTTTTCACTGCTAGCATCGCCAACCGCCCCCTAAGAATCTATCCGCCCCCTCCAGGAGTCCGTTCTGGATTCGCCCCTGCGCAAACATAATATACAACTCATTCAAGAGTACATTTTGGTAGATTTTAAAAATTTTTATCTTAAAGGATTGTCATTTCTCGTGGCTACTTATGCAATTTTCTCCACAGGCATACATGCAATTTCCAGTCATTACGCAAATACATTTATATACTTATTAGACCTCGGCTAGTTGGGGGCTTCGCCACTAGACCCCCGTCACTAGGGCCTCGCACCACAAAAGCCTCTAATCATAATCAATTTAAAAAGAAATGTCTGGGGATTTTCCCTTAGACCCAATGATATCTCATTTGATCGGCCTATGACCTCGTACCTCGTAAACCTACAACCATACCGAATCTCAGTTCAAATATCAAATTGTATGTAATAACATTCCGGTATCCCGAGACATATCGAATTTCAGTGCGAGTACATGGGGCTTTCCCCCCAGCCCACACATTTGCTCGGTCTACGGCCTCGCACATCATACGCCTGCAAACATAACGAATTTTTAAGGGGGCGCGGTGGCTCAGTGGTAGAGCGTTTACCTCTGGTGCTTAGGGTCCCTGGTTCGATCTCTGCTCGCGCCGTGTGGACTTTGTGGTGGACAAACACCGTGCTCGTGGGTTTTCTAGGGGTTTTCCCGTTTCCTTTCACTTTCTTCATTTCATTTATTTCTCATAATCACCGTCTCCTTTAGCCTAACCGGCATAAGCGTGGGACATAAAACTCAAGGATTTCATTTCATAACGAATTTTTGTTCAAATAACAAGTTTCATTTCTCTAACATTCCAGGATTCCGAGATATAAAAGTCTTTTCTCCCCGCCCCTTTTCTTTCCTTCTAAGACATACATCAAAAAACGCTTAAGTACATACCTTATTATTTCAAATGTGAAGTCCAAATACCAAATTCTATGCTCCTAACCTTCAGAGGTTCCCAGATATCGACATGTTATTATAATAATTACAATCCCCACCCTCTTTCCTTTCCATTTCTTTTCTTTTCTTTTTTACTAAAACGTCAAAAAACACTGAAACACATGTCAAATTATTTTCAATGAGAAATGCAACTACCAAATTTCAAGTCTCTAACCTTAAAGGATTGAACATATTAATACAATAATTGTAATCTCCACTTAATTTTCTTCTCGCCCTTTTTCTTCCCTTCTGGGCCACATATAAAAAAAAAAAACGTTGAAATACGTATCTAATTATTTTAAGTGAGCAGTCCAAATACCAAATTCCATGTTTCTAACCCTTTAAGTTTCCGAGATATAGGGATATTATTATACTAACTGCAATAATTGCAATTACCATCCGTTCTTTTACTTTCTACATCTTCCCTGCCCCTTCTAATTTAAATATCAAAAAGCACTTTAACAAGTATCAAATTATTTTCAATGAGAATCCCAAATACCAAATTTGAAGTATCTAACGTCAAGAATCATCAATATTTTCCACCCCATTCCCCCCCTTCCTCGTCGAATTTCCTAAAGTCCTTCCTTAGTGGTATCCTACGTCACAAAGCCTATAAACTGTCCAAATTTCAAGTTTGTAGCTTAAGCGATTTAGCCTGTACGGTGATCTGTCACTCACTCACTCAAGTCACTCAGGACTTTGAACTTTTTATATAGAGAGATTTAAAATTTTATGGGAAAGCCATGGATTTTGTCCTAAGGCCGCCAGTGTCTTAGAAATGTAATAGCTTTGCTATAAACTTTAAGCAATCAACTGACTGATCTGCGTCTATATGTATTATGTAAAATGCCGCTTATGATATTTATTTTGCTCGTAATAAAAAAATAGAAATAATGACGAAAATTCAAAGACATCCATGATTTTAGCGTAATGCTGCAGGAGGTCAGATCATTGAATTAATCATAAGAGCCGACTGTATAAGATAGACTACATTAAATTCCAATGTGGCACAAAGAAAATATGCAGCATTACTATGCAGTTTTTCAACGTTATAACTCATTCTGAAAATATTATCATAGGTCTCACAAACAATTGAGTTTTAACCCTAACTCGATTAATATATAACAAAAGGCAGATCTATACAACTACTGACTTGAGATGAAAGTGGCATACTTGCAGTACATTTAAGAATATACTAAAGACTAAATGATGAAGTGTGCGCAACAGTGGTCTAACCCCGAAAAATGTGAAAATGAGATTTTCATGTAATCTTTTGTCATTTAAATTGAATTGTCTTCCCACTGAGTTAGATAAAATTCACCTAGTAAAGTTTATACATATGGATATTTTAGTTCTGGGTCTCAATCTAAGGCCTAAAATATTCAAATCAGGAGTCCGAATCTGAACTTCGAAATTTCGGGTGTGGATCCAGGAACCGAATATCCGGATCCAATATTCGAAACTTCGGATCCGGATCCAAGATCCGAAATTCCGGATCCGGATTCAAGATCCAAAACTTCGGATCCGGATCCAAGATTCGAAATTCCGGATCCGGATCCAGGAACCGGATATCCGGATCCAAGAACCGAAATTTCGGATCCGGATCCGTGATCCGAAGTTTCGAATATCCGGATCCGTCTGGCCATCCCTAGTTCGTACCCAGGTAACGTAGCGTTAAAAGCTTATGAATCTTATTCATGATTAATTCACTCGTAACATTCAAGAGCAGAACCAAAATTATTCCATTAACAGCTCTATTGATGTATAGAGTCTAAGGAATTTTTCATCAAAATGTTCACAAGACACCTGGATGGATAATTTGGGAATGATGATTATTTTGGGGGACGATTTTCTCCAAATCAACTCAGGCCATTTGTTAATATTTCATAAATATTTAATTAATAGCCCTATAATATGATATAAGTAATGGTTAGGGTTCCACTTTAGCCTGGTCAGTCCCTTATTTCTATCATTGCCACTCCTGACTGTTGAAAAATACCTAAAATTTCAACTGGCTCGGGTTTTCTCCAAATACCATTCGTACGGCTTTTTAAACATGCCTCTTTTACTAGCCATTGATAATTATTTATAGGAATAAATTATTCTCTTTCGCTCACTTTTAATGTGTGTTGACCATTATTTAGTTCTGATATTGCAGCACAAAGCAAGTGCTGAACTATGACTATATTGGATATTTTCATAAGGTCTCCCAGTTTTTGGGCTTAAAATCTGGGAGCTTTCCTTTATAATTACTTAATATTTTGATAGTTTGCGGAATATATAAATGCATGCATATTCCTAACATTTTAGGTCACAAAAATTAGTCTATTATTATTATTATTATTATTATTATTATTATTATTATTATTATTATTATTATTATTATTATTATTATTATTATTATTATTCATAAACTTTGTTTTTGGTTTAGCAACACTAAAGAGGATAGAAACTCTTGGTATAGACTGAAAAAGTGATGTCCTCATTTCCTATTCGTTACCATGGTGATCGCCATGCTTTTTTCTAAACAAATGCATGGAGCGGTAAGAATACTGTGAAGCAGGGTGGGATCCAGGATTTTCTGAGGTGGATGCACCAATAACTACCAGTACACTAGAATTGAATTTGAATTTTTTAAATGCCTTTAGGCATGTGTGGTGCGAATGAGGAAATGCTCTGGAAATGCTAAGTGTCTGTTCTCGGTGAATCCCTTTCTTTCAACTTTTAGAAAATTAACTTAAACTATCGATTTTGCAAAACTCTTTGTTTTAAGCCCAAAAGGAAACATGACAGCAGCAATTTTCGGAAAGTGTTGCTATTTTCACTGCTAGCTTCTCTCTTTAGGTACAACGAAGGGGGTGTGCACGTCCACCTTTGCACCCCCCTAAATCTGACCCTGCTGTGAAGTATACTGTTAATAAGAGAACTGTAGAATATTTTGAAGACAAAGTAAAGTTGACGGGGAAAGGTACACATTAACAGTATGGAGCCACTACTTAGAAAATTTAGGGGTGAAATCTAGTAATTCACGAAGTAACACCCAATGAATCCTTTTCTACAGGGGCCACACCTCTAGGTAAACTAATAAGATAGAATTTGTCTATGTAATGCCATTACCAAGTAATGCAGAATGAACAAAAACAACTATACACAATGTAAAATCTGTAAGGTACAGACTGGCGAGCTGTCGGCACAATGAAAATAGAACAAATAATGTTAATTATATTGGCGCATTTAGATTTCTTACAGCCATCCTAAAGTGTGTGTGCAGTGCAATGCGCATAGTTGCAGTGGCTACAAAATAAATAAACAATCAAAACAAAAAACAAACGACACTACTCTTGTAACTATATGCGCGTTGAAAATTTTCAATCTGGATCACTTTCTGATCGGTTAACATCAATTGGATCTTTTCTTATATTTCCTATTTACTTTTAAAATATACAATGACAATACAACAAGAAAACATCCAATTATGAGTGGTTCAGCGTTAGTTTTAAACACGAATTCTATAGTCCTATACATTTGCAATGTAAGCTGTGATACTGATGGTACTAAATCAAAATTTTCCAGAATTATTTAAATTTGATATCCGCTAATAAACAAGCTATGTATATTTTCATACTTATTGTAATCTCCACATCTATAAATACACAAAATCTGCGATATCAGGGGAAACATTTCACTTTCAACGTTTGACACATTTTAACTATTATTTACATAACTGTATGCTTTTTCTGTATTTTCGTAATTACATAATGGGAAATCTTTTTTGCACATACTGTACAGGTGTTTCTTTTACTCTAAGGGTAAATGCATGCCGAAGTTACATCGCAATCGAGGTCGAGATTTAAGTCGCGGTCGCTACCTCAATGTCTAGGTCGCGATCGATGAAGGCGCACATAGCAAGGAGGTCGCACCTTCGCTGTTAAGTTCTCAGTTTAAGGAGAAACTTTGCTGTGAAGCATGTGAAATTACTCCGTCAGTGCATAAAAATCACTGCGAAACCACATTTTGAAATTGAAAGGATCGAACAGTTTATAAATAGGGATGGACGCGAGACGAGATATGAAAAAAAATGAAATGAAATTTTTGAGTTTTACGTCCCACGATTATGCCGGTTAGGCTAAAGGAGACGGTGATGATGAGTAATGAATGAAATGGTGGAATGAAGAAAGTGGGAGGAAATGGGAGAACCCCGAGAAAACACACGCACACGGTGTTTGTCCACCACAAAGTTCACTTGGCGGGAGCAGAGTTTGAACCCGAGACCCCTAGCACCAGAGGTGAACGCTCTACCACTGAGCCACCGCGGCTCCAGAGACGAGATATGAGAAATGCCAAAGTCTCGTGTCTTGTTTCGCAAAAATATTTGAGTCTCATCTCTATCAATATTCTAAATCAAAGACTTTTACCTATTATTCAATTTTCTGTGAAGAAATACCCTCTTTCAGCACTTTGTCAAGAAATGGTTTCCCAGTAAAATTTAATAAATAAATAAATAAAGAAAGAAATCAAGTATGTCTTCAGGTTTCGAGGTGGAGGGGGTATTAACTGCAGCAAATGAAATTTCTTTACTGCAATTCAATTATTCGACGTTTCCTCCCTATGGATACCTGTCTGTCTTTACAAGTATTCTTTACCTTATATCAATAACGAAATTAGAAGAAAACCTTTTTATTAATCTCGGAATTAGGGGGTGGGTGGAGTTTTTAAGCATACATATGATTAACAGCAGGTTTTTTTTTTAAAAAAAAATCTACAATTTACAGACTTCAGCCCGAAAGACCCCTACATGTGACCGCCACTGCCTTATATAATAATAAACTACAGTATAATTATCAAATAAATAACTTATCTGACATTCCCATTTCAGTTGCTATTTTCTTCCATTCTCTATTTAAAACGTGTCTATTATAATGTTGTTTGCGTGTCTTATTCCATATTGCTGGAAACATTCCTCATTAGTTCTGTTAATATGTCTTTCATAATCAAATATAATAGTGCAGCAAAACCTCTCGAGCATAGACACACATAATCTTCTGCAGACGAAATTCTAAAGAAATGAAGACTTTATTCCGTACAGCGCTTCAGGTGGAGCCAATGAGAACACGAGCCACAGCAATGCTTCCGTTGAACATCGATGTAAAAACAAACTCAGTTGTTTATCATCGCGACCACTAATTCACTCTCGCGGTCGACCTCTAGGTCGCGATGTAGCGTACATCTTCGGCATGCGCTTACTCATTTGAATCCATGGATTTGTGCCAGTATCGAGGGTGCGACCGCGACTTAAACCTCGACCTCGATCGCGATGTATCTTCGGCATGTCCCTACCCTTAGGGATCAACTTCCACATTCATACAAAATTGGCTGGTTTGAACTTTTATTGATTTTAATGTTTTCGATATTTGTTAAAACAAAAAACTATTTTACAGTAGGGTAAACTTTAGTACATATGCAATACTTTTCTTGAAGACAAAAACTAAATTCTGTAATCGTTTGTTACTCGGAGTTTATAGCTAAAAGGAACTTGTTTTCCCAACGTCAGGAGCGAGCGAATTGACATACGAATTTAGTTTACACGATTCTATTTATTACAGAAGCTTCTCTCCCTGTTAAGGTGAACGACTTGCTTTATCCTTCCCCTTCTGTAGTGGGAAGTAGGAGAGTTTCCTATCAGGTTGCCTGCAACTTTGTCACTGATGACTGTAAATGGGTGACCGGAAATGACAGTCTCCAGTACCGAACCTCTCTTCCATCAAAACAACTTGATTGATATGTAAGTTGCATTTGTGTAGTCGCTTTAAATATTCCACCTCCGGGAACTGTATTAGGTGTTTTGTACCTGAAAATGGCGACAAAAGTTGTCGAATTCCGACATGGATCGCTTTCTTTCGTCAAGATGAGTTGATTAATATATAATTTGCATGTGTGTATTTGATGGAAATACTCCACCCCCAAAACTCTGTTATTTCCAAATACTCTATTAGCCCTCCCAAAGTTAAACAATAGCGACGATTGCAATCCAACCCATAATAAACGATTGTTAAATGTACTAAGCATAGGTTTAGTGGGTTAATCCCCGCCGCGGCAAAACTATGTATTTATGGAGTGACCAAAATAGAGGCTTCATTTAGGGGGCTGGAGGGGGCAATTGCCCCCAAAGAGTTTGAGGAATACATATACTTTAATCTATTATCTACTAATATACTATTATAAAACGTAGTCTTATATCGGCGGTGCTCTTGCCCCCCCTCAAGCGAAGTCTGAAATGATGCCACTGGACCAAAACCGAACCAACCTAAACTAATATAATCTAAAATACCCTACCCTGAACTAACCAAATATATTCATAAACTATACCCTAACAGCCCAATTACATAGCAGGCATATGCCTATCATGTTCCCTCAGGTACATGGGAATGTGTCCAGTATGTGCCTTAAATACTTCTGAGAAAGAAATCACATGGATGGCAAGTGATAGTTACAGTCTATGTTCGCCCCTAGGCACATGCCTGACATGTACCTGGGGAACATGCCTAGTATATTCTAGGTATGTTCCTCATGCCGTAAGCGTCAATGAACCACAAAATTACTCCCCAAAAATATGTTAAATCGCCTATATGCATAATGTGTTTACATTAAGGTGAGTCTAAACAACACTTTAAACAAGTAAAAAAACGTAGGGATACCCTAGGGCAGCGTTTCCCAACCTTTTTCAACTTGCGGCACACTGCGGCTGCAACTTGAATTCCCGCGGCACTCATAGATATTATTATTATTTTCAAATATAAAATACCATGTTAATTTTTTTCTGTGATTACTGATCTCACAGAGATGAAAGCTCGATCACTGTTTTCCCCTATCCTAATTCACTATGCTTATTTTTTTATTCTAATTTTAAAATAGAAAACAATTGCAATGAAAATGGGACTCAGATTTTTAAAAATACGCTTTCTTTTACGAAAACTATCCAACCTTTCACTAAGAACGAAGATTACTAAATAACGAACGAACAAACAAATGTCTTGTACTTTTAACTTTGCTGTTTTAACCAAAACCTGTGCATATTATTGCAATCACACAGCTTGCGATGCGTCGAAGTCAAAACACACCTGTTGAACAAAGTGTTGTTCTGTCATTCACGTGCGAATGAATGTTCTACAAACGTTCACTTGACGCGTAGCGTACAAGTGCTTCCATTTCTCTGTGTTAATATGACTCTCAATTGAAGCGTAACATAGCAGCTAACCGTGGAAATGTGTACGATCCGAAATACTGTCTGCTACTCAGTAATAGATGTAGAATAATATATTACAATTACAGTAATTTTTTCCATAGTAGAAATTCATAGTAATGTGAAATGCAAATATATACATTTTTTCCTATGTCTTGCAATTTGGTTGCTATAGATTGAATAATTTTGTTTCGATTTCCTCGCTGCACACCAGCGGTAAATTCGCGGCACACCAGTTTGGAAACGCTGCCCTAGGTATGCGTGAACCACCAACCTTTGGACTACTAGCCGCGTGCTCTTCCCACTTAGTCACAGAGGCGATGAAGAGAACGTCGCTATTAGAGGGATAAATTGTTGAGATCTTTTGCATTCGGCTAATCAGAGTACTCCTTTAACCGTTTATATTCGACTATAACCGTTTGGGATAAGATAAAATCTGCTCGCCATGTAATTTTATAACAAATTGACGAGTATATATTTACTTTATTTCAGGGTTCTTTCATATTCACTTTCAAATGATCGGCGACAATTGCCATCTAATAAAGTTGATGCGTTTGTTGCTTCTATTAAACAATCGCTTGGAAAAAGAAGCAACAAATGCATCAAATGTGGGAGATGAATTTAGAACACCCAAATGGCAAATACCTAGTACATCTTGTGCTGTTAGGGTATCTGAAGCAATATATACCTAAAGGAACTACCTAGAACATGACAGATATATGTCCCAAGTAACCACATAAAACCAAATGACTGTTAGAGTGCGAAACTGAGCCAGTTATATAAATGCTATATTTGTGGTACATAGTTGCAAATATCAATTAGGTGTAACAAGTACCTAAAACTGTAGGTAGCTGAAGTACATACTTAGCACATAAATATCATATGTGCCAAGTGTCGGGTACCTAAAAAGTAGCTGGGACACCTAAATGGCACATGCGTAGCACATCTTGTGCTGTTAGGGTAATTATCATGTTGAAAAGCTGGCAGAGGTTAGCGGAATAAACGCCAGTTTAGTGAAATAGGAGTAAAATGCAGTATAGGCCCTTGCTATAAATTTGCAACGTTATTTTTAAAGAACACGCCGTTTGTTAATTTGATGTACGATATAATCATATACACAGCACACTAATCAAGAAGACTGAATAGATCTGAACCTTATTTTGAAAGCAGCACAAGAAGGCCTATGCATAACCAGTATTAATATCCATAAATTTTTAATAATGGACACTTGTGAAACTTTTAACCTTCAGAAATACCCTACTTACAAACAACTAATCTGTCACCAAAAATCTCAGAAAAAAAATATTTCTTCGTTACGGAGATACAACGCTTGAAACAAAGCAAAAACCAGCTGCTTACTCCACGGTAACAAAAACAGGGGTTTTGGTGTGACGTCATAGATTGGTATCCCTCAGTGAGTCGCATTGGAAGCTTCAGGGAATCTTTTCATATTGCAGCTTCTTATTGCAAACTGCAAATAAATTTAGTGGAATAGTGAAAGGAAAAGTGGCAAAATAAGTAATATATTTATTGTATATAAATGCAACGTGTTAATACATGTAGGAGGTATTTTCCTAGTTTAAAATACATTTTAGATCGTTTGTAATGTTCTATCATTCAAATATTTTAGATACTTGTACCCTTTATTATCGCATTTCATTAAAAACATTAGAGGTCTTATGCAGAGTCGTTCTGACGCGTGAGTAGTGCCATACTAAAGAGTTCGACTCATATATGTTTCCTGCAGTAGTCAGATCTTTAATATGAGGCTAATCATACGTCAAAACGGTTCTGCATATGGACCTAGGAGTCTAAGTTCTGTATTAGCTCAAATAATGTCATACGCAGAGTGATAATATCTAGGCCACCATATTATAACTTTTCACGGCTACAAATAAGCTCCTTCTGCACCAAAAAGCTCTTAATTCCTTTTTTCAAAAATTCGTATCCTATTCATCCTTACATTTTACCCACTAATTACAGTACATATTAGCAGTTAGTCACCCCACAACATTGCTACAAGAATCGTATTATGTAACACTACTTTTTTACTATATTTATACAAGGGAAATGCTTTTGTGGTCATCGCAGTGGTTTGAAGCTGAAAAAAGCTGTATAAATATAGAGGCAGACAGATGAATATGCTGCTGAAAGAGTATCATGAACAAGATAAGTGCTTAAAAATTTTTCTTGTGACCTACGCGCCGGTTCTCAAATCTAGGCATCATAGACAGTTAGGGACGAAGTACATACATATAATACTAGATGGTGTAAGAAAATTGATGTATGCAAGATTATCGAAGATCAGAAATAGCTATTTAGTTTTAGAACCAAAGCTTTTTAATAAACTAACAACCTCTATACAGCAACTGCCATTAAAGGTTTATTAAAGGTTATGATTGGTTAATAGCAAATCCATTTTATTCGATTGAAGACTTCAGTGAATATGTAGAAACTGTGTCGTAATTTACAGAGTCATTCTATTTTCAAATATTATTAGGCTATTTGTTATAGACTCTACTATTAATTAGCAACTGATCGTTTGTATATTATGAATACTTTTTCTTCTTTTTTGTTTTATACAGACCTAAAACAGACGTTGTCTATTGCTTATAAAACCCAATGACAATTAAATATTTTATTCTACATAATTTTATTTTCGGTTTAAATTATTCAGGAGCCAGACTTGTATTTTCAATCGTCTTGACTACCTGGCGCCCAGAATTTTTCTAGCCTGAACAAGAGGAATGTTGGCAGAAATTCGTTATGTATTACATGTGTTGTTACTTTGAAACTTATACTTTTTCTTTTCAATAACCTCACACGAAATAGTTTTTTTAAATATACGGAGATAAGTTTGTTTCTTCAGTTCTGAGGTGATTAATGTTTGGTATAACGTGATACATTTACAAATTTTTTTATCGTGAAAGTGTTGCGTTTTGTGTTTCGAGGCCCACAAAGAAGAAGAAAAAAAGTTTGAAGAGTTTGGCCTTTTGTTAAGTTTCGTCTGTGTAAATAATTTCTCTTATATTGCTTCTCTTCTCTCGCTGGAACAGAATATTGACTTTATTACTCATTAGGACATATCACAAACATTCATTATAAAAGGACACAGTGTTCACCTCTAGTATGAGAGGTCCATGGTTTGAAAACCAGGCAATATCAGTTTGTGGTGGACAGCATCGTGACTGTGGGTTTTCTTGTGATTCTGACGTTTCCTCCAACATGACCATTCCACCGATTATTTTATAATAATTCACTCTTATTAATCATCCTTCTCCCTTTGTCTACAGGGCATACAGGTATTCGTGGAACATAAAAGTAGAAATTTCATTTTATTTTATTCAATAATAAGCCAATTGTAACTAGTTTGTTATCATTACTGTATTTTGTATGTGTTTATTTACTGGATTAAAACACTTCAGTACTCGTGCGTTCAAAACATTTCAGTTGATCTTGTGAGCGTGTAGCCCCCAGTCACTCCCATTCCATTTTAAATTTCCCAGTTACTGTTGGCTGAATTGGAATGAGGCTCCATGTACTGTTCGTCGACGCAAACTGTGTTCTAGTTTTATCCTTTTCCATGAGTTGGAAGCCCTGTGAGTAGTGACTTGCGTTTCCTGTTCACCGAACAAAAGAGGTGCAATGTGGTCAAAATGATGCAAAACATAGTTCGTCGAATTCAAACATCATCGAGACTCACTTTTATTGTTTTTAACATTTCAATTATTTCGCCTTAATGGTGAACTCATTTAGCACCTTTCGACATGTATATTTCTTATAAAAAAACATTTACTATTGATATTTTTAAAATATTTCTTTGTTATGAGTAGCGCAAGCTTATTGACGCTCAGTAAGAAGGCGCGGGTGCACTCGAAAATGGCTGCTGGCTGAATTGTTCTGCATACGTCGTGTTCGCTAAGAATCTAAGGTTTCTTCCATCATCTACTAAAGGATTGTAAATCCAGTTAGGTATAAAACAAAGTAACGTCAAAGTAAGAAGGTAAACGTAATATTTGTGCAAAACCAAAAAATCTATGAAAACAGCACTTGACATTCACGACGCTAAAAGCCAATGATTTGTGAACATGGAACCCTAAAGAATAAATAGCAAAATATATATGCAGTTGAGAAAGAATAACTAAAACGGAGCCTAAATTATGATCCTTGATCAGACTACAAACATCTACGAGAAATTTCACCAATGGGAATAACTACGTGACCCCCCCTCCCAAAACCATCAATTTCCAGTGCAACGAAATTTAGTGTGAATAAGTAGCGTGTGTAAGTGTTTGTGCATCGTATAATTTAAAAGTTTTAGCCGGCATTCACAGTCCATTATTTTCTTTAAGAAAGGAAGAAATCAATAATTCACTATTATTTCTTCGTAATATTTGCGCATGAAAATCGTTATGGGCTTATGATGTGCTAGTGTACGTTGAGTAAATTTTATAATAATATGTAATAATATTGTATACGTAAGTATTACACATAACTTGTGTTAATTGAATAAAAGTTATATATTGTACATGTTTGGTTTGCAATCACCTTTACTGTGTGCTCCACGCAAATCACTACTAAAATGGTGGATTTTCCATCTAACTACTTGTAATTATTTTGTTGATGTCAGCACGCGTGGTGAGGACGGTGGGCGCCCGAAGTCGCAACCTCAATTGAGTGTCGCATTGGTTCGAGATCCTGCTTGGAGGTTTGCGCATGTTTTATTTTAGTGTTGTCAGTTGTCCTCTTTCCATCAACTGCTAAAATCCACCGCAGGTAAGGCGTATCGAACAAGACTCGAACTCAGAAGGGTATATGAATTAGCTTATCCCGAATGGGACCAGGTAAGGAACAGACCCTGCAGGTCATAAGAATGGCTTATCCCGAACAGGGACCAACGAGAACCGAACCCTTCCGGTCATAAGAATGGCGCCCGAACAGGGACCAACGAGAACCGAACCCTTCCGGTCATAAGAATGGCGCTCCGAAACAGGAACAGAACTCCTTCACCGTACATGCAAAAGGTAGTGATTCATGTGTAGAAACGTAAAGGTGTAAGTTTCTGACTCGTATTTAAAATTTTTTGTAAAAAAAAATGGATGAAAGTAATGTCAAGTTATTGCTAGAGGCAATTAATGCAAATAAAACTGAAATGCAAAATTTACGTGAATTCCCCACACCACTCGACGTCCATCGCGAGCAACACGAGGACAAATCTTTTTCTGCAGGTTGTTTTTCTTTCTTTTTTTTAACTTCCTTTTGTCAACTTTTTGTGATGGTTTTGTCCAATAAACAAATGGAATATTCTTGTTGAATGTAATAAGCAAGAGAATAATGTAACAAAGGGTACGTAAGTTAGTAAAAAGTAATCCAAGAGTGATTGACTAATACAATATAATTAGTAAGATCTGTTTAAAGTACAAGGATCATGACAACAAATTGACTAAAATAATATAGAATCCATTCATAAAATAAGATTACAAAATATATTGAAAGATGTAAGTCAAAGCAAGAAAGGGTAAACGAGCAGTAGGAAAATGAAATGAAATCTTTTAGTTTTACGTAACAAGGTTATGCCGGTTAGGCTAAAGGAGACGGTGATCAGGAGAAATGATTGAAATGGTGGAATAAAGAAAGTGGGTAGAAACGGGAGAACCCCGAGAAAATCCACGAGCACGGTGTTTGTCCACCACAAAGTTCACACGGCGCGAGCTGGGATCGAACCAAGGACCCCAAGCACCGGAGGTGAACGGTCTACCACTGAGCCACCGCGCCCCCAAACGAACAGTAGGATAGCCTTATATAACTAAATTCACAATTAAATTCAAGTTTTGCGTCCTTTTCAGTACTGAGGCTATCTGTATGAGTGACGATGATATATGCATAAATTCCTATTCTAGTTTTATATACGTTTGCATAAGTATTCATAAAACATAGGCGCACGAAGGTGGGGGCAGGGAGCCCGGTGCCCTCTGGTTCACAAAAATGTGTATTATAACAACTTAAATTTCTTAAGGGGCTTAGTGGTAGAGCGTTCATCTCTGGTGTTTGGGGTCCCAGGTTCGATCCCAGCTCGCACCAAGTGAACTTTTTGGTGGACAAACACCGTGTGCGTGGGTTTCCTCGGGGTTGTCCCGTTTCCTGCTATTTTCTTCATTCCGCCATTTCACTCATTTCTCATCATCACCGTTTCCTTTAGCCAAATCGGCATTAGCGTGGGACGTAAAACTCAAAGATTTCATTTTAAATTTCTTAAAATGTTCTTAATATAAATTAAAAAAATACCAAACGTAATATAACAACCAGGGAGATGTCCCCCCTAGAAAATTTTCTTCGGGCGCCCATGTTCTTAAGTATTGTAGATAATGGATATACAGTACATTTACAAATTTGGCAGAATTGTCAGAATTTTAGGTCTATTGAAAGCTGTTCTCATGCTGAAAAGATGTTAAATTTCCTTTTATTCCTTTCTTTTACAACAGATTGCTTCATTAATTTTGAATAGTTATTTAAAAGAATATTACAAAACAATGTTTGCTACCAATTTTTCACTGTCCTGGTGGCATGGATTTACAACAATATTATAAACAATCCTTATTGCAATGCTTATCCCTACTACACTTAAGGGATGCAAGATTAATTTCTGATTATTGTTTGAAATTAACTTGTTTTCATATTCTTTAGGTATTAACACCTGCATAATTGCAAATACATGTTTGCATACTCTTATAATAAAATGTGACGGTACCCCTCAATTTGCTTCGATTTATCTTAGTAAAATATTCATATTTTGATTCCTCTTTATGTATCAAAATATTACACGCATCACAGTTAAGTTTGTGTGCTGTCTTGAAACACATATGTACTACCATGAGCAAAATAAATGACGCGTCTCTTTATTTTGAAGTGTTTTGAAAATATCTCCGTTTTCTTTATATGTTCGAAATTTCGGAAGGTTTCCCCAACAGGACAGGTTAATAACAAACCCGTTTTTAATATTTGTGTTAGATATTAGCTTAAAATAAATAAATTAGAAGCAAAGAACATTAAATCGACAGAAATCTCGAGAATTACCAACTCTGCTAAAGTGGGAAATTTTCAAGAACGCGAGAGAATTCTGCATTTCAACACGAAGCAGCGACATCTATGTCATTGATAGAAATGTGGATTAAATCTACAACCTAAACTTTTAACGAATATTTCTAGTATGTCTTATTATATGCATTGTCTGCAAACTCCAAATATATGAATATATGCTAAGTATTAACATAAAGATAGAGCAAATAGTGGAAATTATCTATGGAAAAGGACGAATTGGTAGCACGATCGTAATGAAATATCGTCTTTACCGGAACAGGCTCAGTTCACGAAAAAAAAATCAAATAGCTCAGTTAGTTAAAGCAACGGGTCTGTGTGCTGAAGGTAGCGGGTTCGATCCCATGGAAATGCCGTTGTCATTTTTATCACTACACTACGGTTATTTTATTTATTTTTTTATGTGGGAAAGAATCAAATTGTAACGTATGTGTAAAATTCATGACGATACCAAAAAAAGAAAAAATGCCATTGTCGCACTTGCATTAGCGTCCCTAATTTTGTTTGCAAACAGTTTCGTAATTATTTTCCCTGTGCTCACTGCTCACCATATGCTCGCTGGCGCATAACGAATGTTTCCCAGTAAATGTTAATTCTAATTTGGAGAATTTTATAAAGTTTCACAATATTTCTCACTAGATAGTCTTCTATCTACGTATTTGGATATTTTGATAACAGATGTCCCTATTAAATGTTTAATTTTCCCTAGATGTTTAATTACGGAAAAGTTTTACAATGTATTTGTATTGAATTGAAATTGTTTTGAATTTACTACATAAGGTAAGTAGACCGAAGGAGAAGAACTCAAGTAATTGATATTCTACGTAAAAGCAACCTATTGTAGAATGATGATGCTTCTTACCTTCAGCACATAATCTTTACGTTAGAGAGTCAGACAGAGAAAAATCCTGGTTTTTCCTCCCCTATGACCACCCATCTTAAACCTCTACATATCATTGTTCGTCTCACAAAATTTCGGTGCTCCAAAAACATTCAAATAATAATAATAATAATAATAATAATAATAATAATAATAATAATAATAATAATAATAATAATAATCCTGAATATGCCATCCTTACATAATGTAAGGATATCTTAGTTTCCTAGTTTAAATCTTAAATATCTTAGTTTAAAATGTTTTCTTTAGTACTTATTTGAGCAACTATGTAGGAGGGGGTACGACTTTTTATTTTGCCCCTCTCATTTCAGTACCCTTCCAACAGAAAGTAATTTTTGATAAGCAGGACAGACAAAAGGAATAAGAAATATATTTACAGCATCCTCTCCTCTTTCATGATTAGAATATCACGTAATATTTTTTATCCTACGAAAGATGGCCCTGTGCGGTTAGGGGTAGGTAACTAAAAAAATACCAAATATATAGCGCCCCTTGATTGTAATATTACCGCTTCTTTATTTGTACGAGGGAGCCCCTACACAATCAAGGGTGACAAAAAGAATAGGAAGAGTGTCTATTGATTCCAGTGGTGGATCCAGCACGAACTCCTGGGGGAGGGGAGGGGAGGGGAAGTGAAACATTCTTTTGATGATGTGAAGCTGTCACAAATTACCACTTAACTAAACTAAACAATAGTGGGGTGAACCGGAACCCAGTCAGTTTAAATTGATGTAAAAGTTTAATTTTTGGCTTCATATTAAAGTTTTGGTTTCAAATGAGAATTGCAGTCCAAGTGGTCAATGATCAAATCTCGTCGGGCTCTTCAGTGTAGTCTAATACGACCCCCTTATGAGAAAAGGCAAAAATATTAACATGTTTATAACTTTCGAATTTTTTGTCTATTTTAAAGAAATATTTTGCTTCGTATTAAAGTGTTGGTTCCAAATGACAATTTCAGTCCGAGTGGACAATGATCAAATCTCCGGGGAGGGGGGGGCTCTTCAGTATAGGGGGCTACGGCTCCCTTATGGGAAAAGGCAAAAATATGAAAATGCTTATAACTTCCGAATTTTCCGTCTATTTTAAAGAAATTATTGGCTTCATATTAAAGTCTTGGCTTCAAATGACAATTTCAGTCCGTGTGGACAATGATCAAATCTCGGAGGGCTCTTCGGTGTAGGGGTTTCGGCTTCTTTATGGGACAAGATTCACGTAGTTGATATTGTAAAATTGTTTTGTATATATGAGTGGAAACTTGCACCATTTGGTTAATTTTACCTCTTATGTTTTGCAGATTCATATTCCAAGCAATAGTTACTTCGCAGAGCTAAAAGAAGGCACTTACTAGTTTCATTAAAATGAAATGTCTTTTATGAGAGGAGCAGACGAACGAACAGGCACCCAAACGTTGGTTGAGTCGTACGGTTAAACTCGTTAAGCTCGCTTCAATTATTATTATTATTATTATTATTATTATTATTATTATTATTAATAATAATAATAATAATAATAATAATAATAATAATAATAATAATAATAATAATAATAATAATAATAAAGCATTGCAGGAACCTTTGGTGCAGGGGGTCCGTGGCTCGATTCCACTTCGTGCCAAGTGAAATTTGAGGTGGACAAATACCGTGTGCATGGGTATGTGTTTTCTTGAGATTTTCCATTTTCCTCCCACTTTCTTCATTTCACCATTTCATTCATCATCATTCTCCCTTAGCGTAGGTGCATAATCGTCCAACGTTAAACTAGATATTGCAATTTCAATAATAATAATAATAAAAATAAAAATTAATTCAACTGAAAGGACTGTAATTTATGTGGACAGCAATTATCATAAATATGCAACCATTATAACAACAATGCTTTGAGTAGAAAGATAATCCTTTCCAAGTGTTAACGAATGCGCACGAGATAAGACATGTCTCGAGAAAGAGACGAGACGCGCTTTGTGACATCCAAGATAATACGAGGCAAATGTTTTGGACACGAGATAGCTTATAAAATGTCTCGTCTTGTCTGGAATGTCTCGAAAACAAAAGTCTAAGTTTTAAAATTATTTTTCAAGATCTATTCTCTCAGAAGTAGTTCTCTGCCTTAAAATTAATAACGGCATTTGTGATTGAAATAAAGATAAACAATGCCTAAAGTTAATAGTTAACTTTTCGAAAAGAAGCTTCATTAAGGGTGAACCTGAAAGATGTCCACAAACTTCGGGAGGTGATTCGTGACATCAAAAGGAGACAAATAGTCCTCTTGCAGTTTTCGAATTCAGCTTCGTTGTCGAGATACAGAGCTGCCAACTGATCGTGTTTGAGAAACTCACTGGGAATAAATTCAAGTCCAAGAATAAACTACTACTCATATATTTTTCAGGTCAATTGACTTATACCATGTTGTAAGGTCAAATATTTATTTATGAAGTGTGTACAAAATTCGCCAGTGTCTTTTCTGAGAAAATCGTCGAGAAAAAGTCACCTCCAAGAATAAACTACCCCTCGTAAATTTTTCTAAGAGAAATATCTGATACTGCAATATAGGGTTGTTAATTAAATATTGATTAATGAAAAATAAACAAAATTGTTAAAACCATTTTTGAGAAAATAGCGTTTTTCCATTTTCGGCTGTTGGTAAACCACACTTATTTTAGGTGGTAGGAAAAAAATGGAAAAGCTCCTGTAAGAATACTAAGTAAACCCTAAGTTTAAAATTTGGTGTAGATAAGTTGAACGGTATGGCCTCTAGGCGAGTGCATATAAAAGTGTGCCGAACGGACGGACCGGAAGGACGGGTGTCGAAAACTCACATTTTCGGTATGTAGACGCCATGAAACATGTAAATCCGTTGAAATATGAATTTGATATTATTTTCACAATCACTATATTTTCTTCTCTCTTTTGTCGCTCGAAAAAGAAAAGCCTGAGTTTACCACAAAAAGCTAGGGAGTTTCTCAAAAAATATTCAATTACAGGGCCACCGCACTAAACTTTTTCAATTCAATTTCTTAACTGTGTTAGGCCGCAGTTGTTACTGAAGTGTGTATTTGGATAATACGAATAAAATTATCGTACTATTCAAATACATCGAATGTCAGATTATCGAATAAAAAACTTCGATTGAAGAAAATCCACACTACAAAACTAACTCACACTTTGAGCACATTTTCATTAGACATATAATAGACCAATTAATGCAATCATTGTTTATGAAATATGAAAAAATCAAATGAGTCACTTTGGGAAAGTCGTTCAAAAAGAACACGTCAGGGGTAACTTACCTCTTGTGAATTGTTTCGAACAATGAGTTAAGATATACTTTTGGTTATTAATGAAATATTTATTTGCGAAATTTGAACAAAAATCGCCTGTCGTTCGAGAAAATTGTCGGGGAAATAACCTTGACCCCAAAAATGAAATATCCGTTGTAATTGTTTTTCATAGAAATGACTTATACTAAAATATAGGGTTATTAATGAAATACTTATTTATGAATTATCAATAAAATTGTCCGAGTAATTTCTGAGAAAATCGTGAGGGAAAAATAACTCGCCGTATAAACTATTTCTTGAGGATTCTTTCAGGGTAAGCGAGTTATTTCATATTACTAGGTTTTTAATGAAATATTTATTTCTGAGTACGAACAAAATTGCTTGACTCATTTTTGAGAAAACCGTGGAGGAAAAACACCCCCAAGAGTAAACTACCCCTCGCATATTTTTCAGGACAAACGAGTTTTGCCATATTGTTCGGTTATTAACGAAATATTTATTTTTAAAATATGAATAAACTCTTTTGAGTAGTTTTTGAGAAAATCGCCCAGACAACACTCCACCAAGAATTAACTACCCCTCGCATTTTTTTAGGACAAACGAGTTATGCCATATTGATAAGTTATTAATGAAATCTTTATTTATGAAATATGAACGAAAACACTTGAGTCCATTTTGAGAAAATCACTGAGAAAAAACTCACCCCCTTAGTATAAACTACCCCTTGTAGATTTTTCTCAGATAAATGCCTTATACCACAAAATAGGGTTGCTAATTAAATATTGATTTATAAAAAAAGAAAGAAAACAAGATCGTTAGAGTCAGTTATGAGAAAATATCTTTTTTCTATTTTCATCGTACAGGAAACTACCCTTGTTTTGGGAGTGGGAGGGAAATAAAAAAAACTATATGAAATACTATGAAAATCTTAAACTAAAACTTGGTGCAGATAAGTTGAACGGTATGGCCTCTAGGCGAGTGCACAGAAAAGTGTAGCGAACGGACGGACGAACAGATAGACATGTATCGAAGAATAACTTTTTCGGTGTTAGAAGCTATAATACGTGTAAATTCGTTGAAATCTCAAATTTGATTTTTTTTCGAACACCATACTTTCTTCTCTCATTTGTCACTTCAAAGTAAAAGGAACTCAGAACTACAGATAAGAGACACCTACTTTTACACATAGACATTTATTGATTTAAAACTGTTTTAGTTTGTGTCATTTCACTTCCAATTGAAAGGTTTTACAATGATTAACGGCATACCAATGACGAGACGGAAGTTTTCAGGAAGTAAATGCATTCAGAAGTCTAGACTGCATTACAGCTATCAGTCTGTTTTTACTTCTGCAATTGTTAACAGCTGTAATTTCGTCCAAACGCTACATGAAATAATTTTTGGTTGACGTCATTGTGTTACTATTTTAGTATTGTTCTCTTCAGACTTGGTTGAAGTTTTGTCTTAACAGTTATACATTTTTTTTATTTCATCGTTACACATAAGAATAAAATGTTGTGGTGACTGGATAGATTCGAACCTACGAACATTGAGTTTTTATTCTTCAAACACTTTACCAATGGACCAAGCTTTGTCCTCACGTTAACGTACGGTTACAGGGTTTATTACGATTTAAATAAAATGGCTGGCTGTTAGAGTTTCCTGCTCACATATTTCGATAAAAAAAATTTAATTGCTTCGCAGATACGTAGAGCAATGTTTAGATACACATTTTAGGAGAGTGCATTTTAATTTCATGCCAGAAAAAAGCTGGATAAGTTTTAATAACATGTTTCATATGTAGTTCTCAATAATAGACTTGTTGTTCGGGATGACGTTCCAAGGTTTAGCATTGACTAGCAGTTTTTGCTATTAATATCCCTTCTAGCAATATTGGCAGTGGACAAAAGTTAGCCCGTGTTGAAGCTTTTTGCTCCTAATTTAGTTATTTTACTTTATTATTTAACGAATATATTGAAAATTGTCAGAGACACGTATGCAGTAATTTATTTCGGGAGGGGTCCGACTTCAATATTAGGATAAATTATAATAAAATTTTAAAAGATAATCCCCAAAATTAGGCTAAATATACAGAAAAGTTGGGGTTTCAGAGGGGGTCCGGACCCCTGAACCCACCCCTAAATGCGTCCTTGTTTGTCAGTAACGTTTCCTCATTTTGAAACCCTCAAAAACTTCGGATAGACTATATAAAGGAAAACGAGTTATTTTCGATGAAATATCACTTCATGGAGACGCGTCAGTTTTATTGCACATGGTGGTATCCCACGTTCACAAGGGCAAGAATTCCTTTCCTCTTATTCTCTGCCATTGTGCGCTATCGAAAGGTTAGGTTTGTAACATATTACTCCTACGAACAAGCATGACTGGCAGATAGGAATACTGAACACAACTCCAGAGAAATGCATGCTGAACTTACGTTTATAGCTACGCTTTGGTGATTTGCCCTCAAGGTCAATCGAGTGGTAAGTCACTTCCGTCTCTGTTCTTAAGCCATGTTCGTATTACTTCGAACAGTTTTGATAATGAAAAGCATGCCTCTTAATATAACAGACTTAAGAAATCAAAACTCAGTTGGTCAGAGTAACTAGTCTGTACGAATTAGATTGTTAGTTAGTTTGGAGCCCAGTACGAGTAAGGGTTTTTATTACTATTGTTTTTATCTTTTTTATGTGAGGAAAAATCAAATTGTGACATCGCGATATCAAATGTATTTGATTAGGTAGCTTTGTCTTAGCTAAACTTTAAACATCAGTAACCGTCGGAATTATTTCACTAACCGATCACTTACTGAACATTTCAAACACGTCAAAGCAGTGGCATAACATGAAGGTTAACTTCTCCTCCGCAGTCCTTAGTTATGCGTCCGTACTTTCAAGGGCGGACTAAGGGCCGGGCGACTGCCCGTGCGCCAGAGAAAGAGGGGCACCAAAACGAGCCTCAAAAAGTAAATTTTATAATGTGCTTTCTACTGACGTTTTTGGTTTATATTCTTGTAAAGTAGTGGCAATTATATGATCTTTTTCCATTTCACTATGGAAGAAGAGAGTTTCATAGTACTAAGGGGGCTGTATCGAAAAATGGAGAGATGGATGTAGAATAAAGAGTGCCGGGAATTAAGTATTGTTTGTTTGTTTGCTTGAATTTAGCATTCCACGGTTATGCCTTAATGGGCAAGGGAGATATGGATACTAATTATAGTGGAATTCGAACCACTTTTATCGTTCAACAGTAATCCACCGGGAATTGGACCCGGTACCACAGAAGGCAGGCGTGCTAGCCACTAGACCAGGGCGGTGGAGTTGGTATTGTTTATAGCGGGCCATATTCTTTGTGAAGTTTTCCTAGGTAATGGATTTTTTTTGAAAATGGGTTTAAAACAGGGGCGTCATTTAGGGAAGGCAGGGAGGGGCATTTGCCCCCCCTGAGTTTGAGATGTATATAGATTTTATCATTAGAATAGTAGTAAATCAGTGAAAAACGCGAAATTTTACTTATATCAAGAGGTCTTGCCCCCCCCCCCAAAGAAAATCTGAAATGACGCTCCTGGTTTAAACTATTAAAAACACTATGATAAAATGTAAAATATATTCTACTACTAGGGGAAGGGCGCCAAAAAGTCACTTTGCCCGTGTGAAAATTTGGCCTGCTCCGCCCCTGCGTACTTTCTGTATATTTTTTGGCCTTGCAGCTTGTGCGACCCCACGCCACATTGTTGCGGGGGCGCTATTTACGCCTACCCTTCGAACGTAATTCAATAACTGTTTAAGAAATTCTACCATCAGCGTGGAAACGGGAATATATTTTTCTAATAGTCCCATAGAACTTTCACTCAGAACGCCAGATGCAATTTTTCAGAGTGAGCTCTGGCTAAGTAGAAGGAAGATCTGTTTCCTAAGTAAGTTCCTTTCAGAAAGTTTGCTGTTTCTCTAACAGTGATGTAAATAAACATACTCATCGTTATTAGCTCGACATCAAACCATCCTGGACAAATCCCTCTAGAACAATGATCGGCAAAAGTTATTCTGCCTAATTTTATAAGCGACTCAAGGGTGAAACACTTGTTAACGAAAGCAATGTTGTGTATATACTGCCTTGTTTCTGACAAAATATAAAGTCTTTTGTAATCTTTAGACACTTTTCCTATTCTTTTTGTCACCCTTGGTTGTGTAGGGAAGCCTCGAACAAATAAAGAAGAGGTAATATTACAGTTAAGGGGCGCTATAAATATATTAGGTATTTCTTTTGTTACCTAACCATAACGACCTAGGGTCGTCTTCAGTAGAATAAAAAATGCTACGTGATATTCCATTCACGAAGGAGGAAAGGATGCTCTAAATATATTTCTTATTCATTTTGTCTGCCCTGCTTCTCAGAAATTATATATCTTCTGTTGAAGGGTGCTGAAAAGAGAGGAGGGGAAATAAAACGTCGTGCCCCCTCATACATTTTAAATTTTGTGACGTGGTTGCTCAAATTATTACTAAAGAAAGCACTTTAAACTAAGATGTTTAAAGTTACTACATTATGTAAGGGTGGCATATTCAGGAATAATAATAATAATAATAATAATAATAATAATAATAATAATAATAATAATAATAATAATAATAATAATAATAATAATAATAATAATAATAAATATGAATGTCTTTGGAGAGCCGAAATTATGTGACACGAGTCATTATAGGTAGAGCTTTAAGATGAGTGGTCATAGGGGAGGAAAAACAGGATTTTTCTCTCTCTGACTCTCTAACGTTAAGATTATGTGCTGAAGGTAAGAAGCATCATCAGTCTACAATAGGTTGCTTTTACGTAGAATATCTATTACTTGAGCTCTCCTCCTTCGGGCAACTTTGCTTATGTAGTAAATTCAAAACAATTTCAATTTAAGACAAATATTTATAGAGAAAATTAAACATTTCATAGGGAAATCTGTTATCAAAATATCCAAACACGTAGATAGAAGACTATGTAGTGAGAAACATTGTGAAACTATAAAATTCTCCAAATTAGAATTAACATTTACTGCAATTAACATTTCCAAATCGTTATGTATCAGTGAGCACAGGGGAAATAATTACGAATCTGTTTGCAAACAAAAATTAGAGACACTAATGCAAATGCGACGATATTTTCTCTTTTTTTTTTTTTTTTTTTGTATCGTCATGAGTTTTACACATATGTTACAATTTGATTCTTTCCCAAATAAAAATAAGCGGTTAGCGTACGCGCCTTTGGCGCGGGAGACCCGGGTTCGATTCCCGGCGGGAGCTCATGTGGTTCGGATTCCACGTTAATCAGTAGGTCCACGTCTCACATAGCCTCGCTGCTGAAAGGGACGCTAAACTGAAATTCAACTCAACTCTTTCCCAAATAAAAAATAAATAAAATAACTTTGGTAATAAAAATGACAACAGTACTTCCACGGGATTCGAACCGTCTACCTTCGGTATACAGCCTCGTTGCTTTATCTAACTGAGCTATTTGCTTTCTTACATAGGATGAACCTATTCTACAGTAAAGACGATTTTTCATTACGATTGGGCTAACAATTCGTCTTTTTCCATAGGTAATTTCCACTATTTGCACTATCTATAGGTTAATACTTAGCATAGATTCATATATTTGGAGTTCGCTGATAATGCATATAATAAGACATACTAGAAATATTTCGTTAAAATTTTCGTTTGTAGATCTAATCCACGTCTCTCTCAATGACATAGATGTCGCTGCTTCGTGTTGAACTGCAGAATTCCCTCGCGTTCTTGAAAATTTCCCACTTTAGCAGAGTTGGTAATTCTCGAGATTTCTGTCGATTTAATGTTTTTTGCTTCTAATTTATTTATTTTAAGCTAATATCTAACACAAATATTAAAAACGGGTTTGTTATTAACCTGTCCTGCTGGGGAAACCTTCTGAAATTTCGAACATATAAAGAAAACGGAGATATTTTCAAAACACTTCAAAATAAAGAGACGCGTCATTTATTTTGCTCATAGTAGTACAGCCACATAGTACAGAAACGCATAATCATCTAATATAACACTGCTCAAATAGTCTTTGTTTAGAATCTCAAGAGACATACTATTAATAGATAATCTTTACTGTTTACAAATTCGTAATGATCATCCTCTATTTCGCTTGAGAGTAGAACGCTTTGGAAATCGGAAACTCTTTACATATTCTTTCTCCTTAATTGTTTTAGTGTAATTACGTTGATACCCAGGCATAATACATTTATCTGGCATTCTGGCCTCTAATTCCCATAAATGTGACACTTTACAGCATCTAAATACCAACGCCTTTTACTGACAGCGTTCGATTTTCACCATTTACGGAAAGGCAAATATTCCAGCCGATAGGGCGTTCGCGCTGCGTTGCCAAGTTTCTATGGCGGGGTCTTCCTAGAGATAGCTATGGTTCTCCGTAATCAGCTAGTTCTGTTTTTTTTTTTAGAGCAATAAACAAAATCATAGGAAATGTCCATTTGTATATATTTCAGAAATACTCCATAGCCTGGGACGACGACAGTCATTTTGAAGGTCCTACTAAAAGTATGTTTTAATTGCTTTGATTCAGGGACAGATCCAGGATGGACTTCTGGAAGGGGGTGGTAGGTTGTAATACTGCTAGTTTTAAAAGCTCCAAGCTCTGGGATGGGTTTTATTTATATATAAAATATAAGTTTTCTTTTCTGAGAGGGGACGACCGCCCCGATCGCCCCCCCCCCCTGGATCCGCAAACTGCTTTGATTAGTAGACAGTTGTGTTTCAAGCTTTTTCATTGGTAAATTTTATTTCTCATAAGTGAGAATGAAGTGTCGTACTAGTGTGTAATATCTATTTACTCTAATGATATATTATTATTATTATTTCATACATTATCAACGTCTATTTTAATTTTCATCTTCTACTGTTTCTAATTGTTTCAGAAAATATATTTAAAAGCTAAGATATGGCGTTAAACATATATATGAGCCTATATGCAGAAAACAACTCTTCTGTTCATAAAAATATGGCAAATACATGACAAAACATGCCTTGTCCAGAGAGCATACCATGTTTTTTCCAGTCTGCACAAGATGACAAAAATCTCGTTCAAATCGGGTCTGTGGTGCTAGTTACCGAACCGTACCCAACTTAGTGTCAATACCGTATATCTAGGACTAGCTCAGGAGAGTAATGCTCCCGGAAGTATGAACGGAAAACACAGTTCTGATTGGTTGGCGTTATCTATGTCTTGCCACGTTGCATTCAAATAGCAGAATTCAGAGGATTGTTGCTGTCGGTCCTCGTGGCCTAGTGGGTTAGCGCTATATTCTAGTAACGATAATTTCTTTTGGCGTGAGTTCAAACCCGGCCCGAGGAAAGTTTTTTTTACATTTTTATAACACTTTTTTAAATTAAAATAATATGAAAATAATACTCAAAAATGTGATTTACTTACTTTTGTGCAGATAACTAGTAGTAGTAATAGGAACGGGTTAGAAACCCCGCAGGGCTCGTTTTGTTGCCCTTGTACTCCATGATATAAGGCTCGTTTTGTTCCCCTTGTACTAAATGATACAGATTTTGTGACCAACTTAAAACAACTGAATAGGATAGCGCGTAAAACAGCTGGCTAGAGTAACGCGTGAAAAAACGTACTTCCGGGAGTATTACTCTCCCGAGCGGGTGACATCCAGAAGTCCTAAAAGGCAGAAGTCCTAAAAATATGGGCACTAGACCTAAATTTTAGGACTTCTGCACTTTAGGACTTCTGCAGTTTAGGACTTCTGCCTCGGTATGATTTTTAGGACTTCTGCCGTTTAGGACTTCTGCCTTTTAGGACTTCTGCCGTTTAGGACTTCTGCCGCGATATGATTTTTAGGACTTGTGCCTTTTAGGACTTGTGCCTTTTAGGACTTCTACCATTTAGGACTTGTGCCTTTTTCATTCACTTGCTTTAGTTCTGAAATTCGCCACCACCACACGAAATTGGGACGATGCAGCAACTAGTTGGCAATAATGTTACGAACGTATCTAATTCCAACAGTAACAGCTATATTTGTACTACTAAGATTATTATTATCACTATCTGTTCTGCACTTATACACGAATTACATAATACAACCTATTTCATTCTAAGAATTAATTACATAATTAGTTAAGAAATTCGTTTCTTTCGAATGGAGATACGAGAATCCCAAGGTAAATTCCTAAAACAAAAATAAATAAATAAATAATAAAAAAATTAAAAAGCATATTTTACCAGACTTCTGAAACCAAGCAAACATTCAGAATTGCAATATATACTGTGCGGAGCGTATTTTATTAAGAGTAGGACAAAAATTCACCGAAGTTTACTTAATTAGGACAAAAGCTCACTAGACATTTCACGAGTGAACATTAAATACCAACTGTATAATAAAGAACGCAGTAAATTTAAAATTGAGCAAAGAACATTTATTATGCAATACAGTGGGTGACATTCATAAGTCTTAAACGGCACAAGTCCTAAAAATATAGGCACTAGACCTAAATTTTGGTCCTGTGCCATTTTTGCAGAAATTACTACATAGTCATTTAGGGGTGTAGCCTGCTTTTTTTCTAGGGGAGCATGATTTTTATATATTAAAAGCAAATCAAAATTTATTTCCAGATTAATAAAGCTTCAATAAGACAATAAATTTATACATATTACACATGTACACAAATACATAATATTATTATATTTCCAGTTAGTTCCTTTTTGAAACCTGGACCTTGACAGAGCGTAAATTTAAAATCACAGCTTCTGGGAAATGTACGAATCAGGTAGTTATAAGAAATCGGAAACTGTTCATGGAAATCCATTTGTTTGACTGTATTTATCTTCTGTTCTCTTATATAAAAGAGTAAAGATGGGTAATTTTTTGGGCATACTACTACAAGTAGAGTAGTTAAATTTTAATTACAAAATGTAATTTTCTTATGAAAGCAGAACATAAGAAAGAATTTTTGGAAATAAGTATCGTAAAAAGGGTGGGGCAAGATTTTTTTAAAGGGTAGTGTATCTCGCAAGTTTCTGAAGCTAGTAAAATGAAACTTGGCATATAAACTTTCCTGTTTAAAAAAAACTGAAAATTGAACACATAAAAAGGAAAGAGCAAAGGGAGCACTTTTTTTATGTTCGAATTCCCCATTACTTACTCAGAAAATATGTAAATAAATTAAGGAAGGATTTGTTTAAGCTAGATGCGTGAAACTCGGTATTTGAACTTTTAACTAAAAGTAATAAAATACTATATGTTTCAGCATCTTCAAATTACACTTCTAAGGGGGAGGAGGGTCAATTTCTATAATATTAAAATATCCCACTGCTTATAAGATTTGGGCAAAAAACTCTTCCTTTAGGCCTCGGTTCATCCAGTTAAGCAAACGAGAGTACAAAGTGGCTAATTAATTAGGTTCTTTTAATTATTATAATATGTTGACGTAGTTTAATTCTTTTAAAATTGTATTCTTTCACATTCTATTATAAACATCCTTCATTTGCTGTAATTATTAAACACGTTTAGTAAACATAAAACAGACTAACCCCCGGTCCCGGCCAGGAATGTGTTTTTGGTGTTAAGCCATCATTTGCCGTCCGTAACATAACCTTTGATTTTAACTTCACGTACTATCAAGACTCAAGTCTCAGAAATGTAGCATATATGAAATATACTACTACTACTTCTACTACTACTACTACCATTACTACTACTATTACTATACTCATACTAATAATAATAATAATAATAATAATAATAATAATAATAATAATAATAATAATAATAATAATAATAATAATAATAATAATATGCACTTCTGAAATACGTATGTATCTATGCGTTATTAATTCTTTCATAATCTTGAAAGAAACTTTGGATTTGTTTTTAGTTTGTAAAAATCAAGGCCCTCTAGAATAACTTGCTGGCTACTCCCTGAATGATTATGTATTGGTTTCTGTACACGTATTGTGTTATCACTTGCTAGTCTAGTGTTATTTGTAGAACAAGACAATGGTTCTTGTCTTGGAATATTACTAGTTTGGTGTGGTAGTACAGTGATAGAGTGTGACCTATAATTTAATTTCCCTGTAGGGTATGCTATCGGCAATGCAATAAACTGTATATGCTTCTTCTTCCTAACAAGGATGGGCGATAAGCCCCTGCAATTCCATTACAAATAAGGACGAAATTATTTTATAAACTACTTGGTGAACCTTTGTTAATATAACGCTATTAGTTCTTACAATTTTTTTAAATCTTATTTAACAATTGCAAAATGGAATAAGAGAGAAAATATATAATGATGATGATTGTTTATTTACATAAGATATACATACAACAAAAGGGAATCTGTTGGTCACTACTGCGTATCTGCTAAACCAGGGTCAAACTCTGTGTGTCACAAAAGTTAGTTTAACAGAGTTTAAAATAATATATATTTTGTTCTAAAGCAAAATAGGCTTTGGAACAGTGGGTGAGATCCAAAGCTATTGCTAAGAGGTATCAAAAAACTAAAAAAGATTGGCTCTGAGAAACAGAAACGCAACTTCTAGAGACTTAAACATTAAAATGGCTGAGTATGGTGTAGACATTTCGCCTGAAAATGTTCGAAGGGTTATTTCTGTTAAGGGAATAAAAGCACTCAGGCCAAGAAAGAAAGCAAAAATTACTCCAATTATTACAAAGAAGCGCCTCGAATGGGTACGTGGCAAAGAACATTGGACTGCTGATGATTGAAGAATAGGAGTTTCAGTGATGAATCATATCTTCGTGTCTGATGAATGTTCACAATATGTGCGACTAGTGTTGCAAAGGTCTAGAAAAAACAAAAAGGAAATTTTGGGTAAAAAACAGTTTTTTACCGTTTTTCCCTAACCTGAAAAAAACGAAAAGATTGGGAAAAATTGAAATATTCGAATGTTTCACACATTATGCTTTTAAAATGAAAACTACACTATTTTATATTTACTGCTTTACAGTTAAGATCATTGAGTAATTATGTTTCTTGTATTAGAATAGGGAAATTTAATGGCAATAAATATATTTACACCATTTCTTTAAAGTTAGCACCGTGATAGAATGGAGTTATGGCTACAAAAATTTCTGAAATATAATCGAAGTTAGATTAAATAATATAGACGCAATTAAATTATCTTAAGTAATCTTATAAAGTTACCGTTTCATGGCAGGGAAGTGTTAAAATAACAGGGCTAGATTCATTTTAGTTAATACCAGTATGTTAAAATCAAATATCTATTTTATGGATACACGTATCTTCCTTGTGCTGTGTAAATTTTTGTAAATTTTGAACCCATTAGAAAAAAATCTTTTGTTCGGAAATATTGGCAAAACCCGGATAATGTAATTTAAAAACTATTTATTCGCCTGATGCTAATCTTATTTGCTGTAACGTGTCTGCAGCATCTATACATACAACGTATTTCGCTAGCAGGAAAAATAGTTAAAGCAACATCTTTTAATTTTACTTTTTAGTTTTCTGATAAAAAAATACCTCTTTATTATTTGTATACTTTTCGAAGAACTCAAAAAGAGAAAGGATTTTCTTTACATATACACACATACACCGCATAAGTGCGTAAATTTGAGCAGCGACAAATATATTAAAGAATTTAACATGTGAAACTTCCGTTCGTTATTCTTAAAGACTAGCAGAATATCCGTTCTTCATACGGGGAGAATAGTTTCATTTTCGGTATAAGGAGCATCAAAACTGTCACCAGTGAACTTAGGGACCCCAAAACTATGAGTTTGACACTAGTATCAGTCATTTTCACTTACTATTACATGTCATCCTCTCCCTTTAGGAGTAATAATGGGGGCTGAATTTGGATTTAAACGGCATCGGAAGTGTCACTGTTCATCTCAGCCACCCAGAAAAGTATGGATTCGACACTGATATCGACAATTTTCGACCATTTTTATATATTCACATCTTCTCACCCCACAAGTTGCGGTGCTGAATTTGGATTTAAATGTCATCGGAAGTGTCACTGTTCATCTCAGGACCCCAAAAACCATGAATTCAACACTAGTATCGATCATTTTGGATCATATATATATCCGCCTCCAAGTTGCGGTGATGCATTTGGATTCAAAGTGCATCGGAACTGTTACTGTTCATTTCACCGACTCTAAAAACTATGGATTCGACACTAATATCGGTCATTTTCGATCATTTTTATATATATCTCCGCCTCCAAGTTGCTGAGATGAATTTTTTAGATGGTGTAAACGGCATCGGAAGTGTTACTGTTCATCAAAGCAACCCCAAAAACGATGTATTCGACTATAATATCGGTCACACACACACACACACACACACACATATATATATATATATATATATATATATATATATATATATATATATATATATATATATATACCCCTCCTCTGTCCCCAGGTCACGGCGCTTAATTTGTATTGAAACTGCATCGGAAATGTTACTGTTCATCTCAGTGGCCCTGAAAGCTATGGATTCACACTAATATCGATTATTTTCCAACATTTTAATATACCTCCCCCTCCCTCAATTTGCGGGGACAAATTTAAATTTTTTAAACATAATCGAAAGTGTCACTGTTCACCTCAGCGACCTCGAAAACTATGGATTCACACTAATATGGATTATTTTTCATCATTTTTATATACATCCCTCAATTTGCGGGAGTAAATTTGAATTTAAACGGCATCGAAAGTGTAACTGTTCACCTCAGCGACACCAAAAACTATGGATTCACACTAATATCAATTATTTTGCACCATTTTTATGTACCTCCCTCAATTTGCGGGAGTAAATTTGAATTTAAACGGCATCGAAAGTGTAACTGTTCATCTCAGCGACCGCAAAAACTATGGATTCGACACTTATAGCGGTCATTTTCTATCATTTTATACATCTTCCTCTCCTTCCCCCAAGTTGCAGTGCTGAATTAGAATTTAAGCTTCATCGGAGATGTCAGTGTTCATCTCAGCAACCCCGAAAACTATGGGTTCGACACTAAGATCGATAATTTTTAATATATATCCGCACTTCCTTCCTCCAAGTTGCACCTTCAAAGTGAAATGATAAAACCATCTCAGGCCCGAACCTCATCTATGTTGAAAGTTTTTGTCGAGATCAGTCTGGTGGTTCAAGTGTTGTTAAGTTACAAATATAGTTACTTTCATTTATATATATATAGTTACATTCTTTCATTTCTAGTCTAGTTAGTTACATTCTAGTATACTTTCATTTATATATATGTTTATAAAAAACTCAGCTATTGCTTCTGCACTATTTCAATGGTTCGTACTTTAATACATCCCTTCCTCAACCATGGTTGCGGAATTGATTAAACGTAATGTTTTTGTATTAAAGAAATGTATTTTAAATATATATTTCTCATTAATTTCAATTAAGTTGCTTTTCAAAGATCCTCTAAAATTTCAGTGACGCACTATGGGCTATAAGCCATTAACTTCTATGGCCACCCTGCTACAAACTACATAGGGGAACGTGGGGCATAACGGGGTAGGGGGGCATAACGGGGTATCGGTATTTTTTGAACTGTAATTAACTGAAATCTAGCGATAAGTACCTAAACAAAATTCTCAAGGACGAAGGGCTGTTGCGCTTGAGCAGCGTTCTTATCAGTTGAAAAGAAACAGTGCTGTGTGTCAGTTCTTTGTTTTCGCTCTATGGCATATAACGATTGGGATTTTACTTCGGTCAAGGTAAGGCAAGTTATTTATTACACACTTTTAAACTATTGATATGTTGAAAGAATATTTCTTCTGTGTTTGTTGTGTGTTTTTGAGGTCTACGGATTGTAAGTTATAACAGAGATACTCGTTGATTTAACACTACAACTCATCTGGGGCAAAACGGGGTGGGGCAAAACGGTATTGCAATCACCCCATATTGCCCCATTACCCCATTATGCCCCGTAAGAGTATCGATTGTGTAGTTTACTATCCAGCTCGAAACATTTCTTGTTAATGCTGGGATTGCATTTGCGCAGTTTTGTTTAAGTTCTTCATGCTGAATTTTCAAAATTTGGTTATGTTGATTTGATGTCAGGAAATATTAAGATTTAACTGACAATAATTCGATGTAATCTGCATAAACTTTGTAGTACAATTAACAATGATCACATTTTTTCTTTTTCTTAATAATGCCTAATTCAGAATGTACCTTTTGAAGTAATTATCAACATTTTTTTTAAAAAAAAAAAAGTACTCATCTTTTGTTATATTTGATTATTGAGTCTAATAAATATTTCATAAAATTCAAGTTGTGTTGTATAATAGTAATCATATATTGTTGTTTTATGATAAGTATATATTAGATCTGGATATTATAGATGTAATAGTGTACGGGGCGGTATGGGGTAGGGGCATAATGGGGTTGACTGAATCCAATGTTCCATTATGCCCCACGTAGGGGGCATAATGGGGAAAAGAGCCATTTTTGGAATAAGCTAAGCAAAAAGGTGCAAAACAACATTTTTGAAAGGATTTGCTGGTTGAAATATCACAATAAATGTCCAACGTGTCTACCGCAGAAAAATTACTGCAATTGAGATATTGGTTACCAATTTAGAAAGGCAAATATCTTAGCTTCCCCATTATGCCCCACGTTCCCCTACTTAAATATTCGATAAAGCATTTCAATACTAAGTAGTTGCCACAATACCAATATGAACGTATTTAATTCCAACGGTAACAACTATGTTAGTAACACTAAAATTATTATTAATAATGATAACGAGTAAGGGTTTAGGAAGTTTCGGTGTAGGACGTTTCGGTGTAGGATGTTTCGCTGTAGGAGGTTTCGGTGTACGGATGTTTCGGTGTACGGACGCTACGGTGTAAGGACGCTTGCTGTAAAGGACGTTTCGGTGTATAGCCTAATATTTGATTGCATTAATCATATGCTTGTAATGAACAGGCATGAAGTGTCATAGTGTAGCCACTCTGGAATAGTGTAAACTGATTAACATTGTTATTGAGTCTCATTGTTATTGAGACAGGATGATAATACAACACCAATCCATTCGCAACAATAATTTCTATTCAGAGATGTCCATAGGCGAGTTTTATAGAATAATAATCAAATTTACTGCAAGCATTATTTCTAAATTGAAATAAATATATTCTACAAAGTTCCTGAGACACAGTAATAATATATACAAACTGAATAATACCTAAAAGGAATTTTTGGCATGGGAGACCCGGGTTCGATTTCCGGTGAGAGCTCATGTGGTTCGGATTCCACGTTAATCAGTATGTGGACGTCTCATATAGCCTCGCTGCTGAACGGGACGTTAAACTCAGAATCAACTCATCTCAACTCAAAGGAATTTTGTTGAAAAAAATATAATTACATAGAATCACTCAACTAAGAATCTAAAATTGTACACAATTCCTTTTAAGACTGTAATCACATCGTCAGATTTGTAATTTTCACAAACGTTGTTCAGCCTCTTCGTAACATCGGCGTATTTTTTCTTTGTTCTGACTTCATATCCGCCAATTAACTTATTTTTTCCATTTGAACAGCACTAACAAGGAGACTTACGGAAGTGTAATTTACTGATTTGAATGAAACTTTGCATACTTGTAGAATATCAAAAAATAATCGTCACTTTTTTTTAATTTTATTTTTGGCAATGGTGCGGGCTTAAGGGTAGAAACCACTCTTTGAACGTTAGAGGTGGCCTCCAAACATAAACAGAAAGCAATCATTAAAATAGAAGATTAAATGATACGACCAGCTTACTGTCAAGGAGGTTTTAGGACAGGTGATTCAGAACCTGACGTTGAAATTACAAAATTCAAATTGGCGGATCCAATATGATGATTACAATTACAAATAGTCTTCTGGTTTGAAATGTTCTGCAGTTAGCCAAGAACAATTATAATTGGCAGGGGCTACTGAGAGAAGGTGCAGACTGATTTGAAACCTCTTTTTGTACTTATTTTAACAGGACGTTTGATTAAATCTATAGCCAAAAAGTTAGAAGCCAATGCCAATGCATTTGTCGCGAATGTGAAGCAACACATGTTATTGGAAAAGAAAATATTTATAACTCTGATCAATAGGTTTAATTTTTAAATGCAGACGGGACGTACTCTAGTGTTTACAGGGACACAAACAGTAGAAAGCGTGGTACAGTCAGTAAATTCTATGACTCGTAGCTACATCATACAGCCTTTAATTTCTGCAAATGGTGTTTTGTTATCACCACTTTTAATTGTTTTGTAGGAAAACAATGGAACATTTGGTCTTATAGTCCAACACAACCTCTTTAAATCTGAAGATATCCTTGTAAAAGCATCAAATCCGGAAAGATTAACATCAAGTCTTGTGAGATCATGGTTCCAAGAGATTTTTCTTCAAGCGTCTAATGCAAAGTCCATTTTGTTATTAGTTTCGTGGAGTGGTCACAATTCAACTTTGACCTATTTTAAGAGGAGTTATTGCATTCTGCCCAAGTTCGCTATTGCCATTTAAATCCATGGTAATCTATTTTCGCTCTAATTCTCTTATCATGTGAGATATCGTTGTGCTCTTTTTTTTGTTAGATAGATTAAATTGTATGTAACAGTTGTCTGTAGTTCTTTCCTTCATTAAGCATGGTAAAATAACTTTAATTAATAAAAGTATTAATAAAATATCGAATTGACAGCTTGTCTAGCAATTACTCTTCAACAACAAAACAAATTGTTGCGTAAAAGAAAAAGTAAAAACAGGGATTTGTAGATTGTACCTTTTGCTAAACGTTCCTGAAATCAAAATCTATTTTAAATGCATATTAGCAAAACTATTACGTAAAAAAGAAAATGGTACGTTAAAAAAAAATCTAGCCAGCATAGGCGGCGTTTGCTGCAAGCATAGACCCACCCACTTTCTGACGTCAGCGCGGAGTGATACTATTCCTTGCAGTCTGCCTCACTCAACTTCTTGGAGGCGCGAAATACGAGTTCACTTCGTTCGAAATCGGCTGCTTATGTCACGTTCGGGAACCCTTTCCTCTGTTGGTAGGTTTGTAATCTCCGAATTCCAAGGCGAACGCATAGTGTGTTCTTGTTTTGCTTCCGCACTGTGTTTGTGCAGCTTTGAAGAAAGTAATCGTTAGGAAAATGCCATCTCAGAAAAGGAAGAAGAGCGGCCTTTATCTTTCTGCAAGAAGGAAGAAAAATCGAGGCGAAAATTTAGCTGCCTGGAGGGAACGGACAAAGTTAAATGTCATTTGTAAATTTTGAAAATATTGACAAAATTTTCTTCTTAATTTTTCATTCATTACTTGGGTAGATTTTTAATTAAATTTTTAGATAAGTTGTTAGTTTAAGATTTTGATTTGTAATTTAGTGCACCGAATACCCTAAATGTTGATGGCTTTTCTATCAACTGGACGTCTTCAGCATAAAAATTCTGTCTTTCTTTTATCAAGTATATCACTGTTATGTTTATCACTCATCAGTAAAGATTATAAGTATTTTGATACTTTGCCTATGCGAAAGAAGAAGTAAAGAGCTTGAAAGCAAATTGTAAAGTAGGCGAGGGTGGTCGCATAATTCACAATCAGTAGCGTACCGTACGTAGGAATTTATTTCGGGGGGTCCAAACTCCAAATGAAAAAAATGAAATCTTTGAGTTTTACGTCCCACGGTTATGCCGGTTAGGCTAAAGGAGACGGTGATAATGAGTAATGAATGAAATGGTGGAATGAAGAAAGTGGGAGGAAACGGGAGAACCCCGAGAAAACCCACGCACACGGTGTTTGTCCACCACAAAGTTGACTTGGTGGGGGCTGGGATCGAACCCGGGACCCCAAGCACCAGAGGTGAACGCTCTACCACTGAGCCATCGCGGCCCCTGGTTAGAATGCGACGAGCGTAACCACTCACTCCATCAGGGTCACTGTATAGTATGTAATTGACTTGTATTTTGCATATTTTTAGTGTTATATATTTTACTATGAAACATGCTAATATAAGGCAGAGGTAATATTATCAATGATTATAATTCTGCTAGAGTAAAGCAGAAATATCAGGGCAGCAACAGTCCCTATTGGCGAAACTTTCCATTTCTCTCTGAAAAACCATATTTGCCCATCTCCAGTAAATGATGATAAGTAATCATATTCCATATAATACAATTTTCACAAATGAGAATGAAAGTTCAATTAGCTACAAATCATAATAGGCCAAAATTGTAATAATGGGTATAATGATAAATAACAAAGTATGGAGATTAGAAGTTTGCCCCAGAAACTCCCTGACTTGACATCCGTTTCACCGTTCCAGGTTTCTAGGGGTGGCCACTGATTTATCAATGAAGACTGTAATACTTAGGGATGGGCACGAGCGAGTTTTCTTTGAAACTCGACTCAACTTGAAACAGATATCTTTGAGCTCGACTCGAAAACTCGGCCCGAAAAATTTCTTCCAACTCGACTCGAATTTGGGTCAAGTTTCGAGTCGAGTCGAGCCAATTTGAGCTAAACCCTGTGTAGTTCCAAGTACTCTCTTCAAATATCCTACATAGACAGTATAATTATCAATGATGATGATGATGATTATACTACTACTAATTATTATTATTATTATTATTATTATTATTATTATTATTATTATTATTATTATTATTATTATTATTATTATTATTATTATTATTATTATAACACTGTGTATAAGCATGAAAGGTCGGCGGTTTGGACTGAAATACTTAAAACTAGTTGACTATCGATCTCGGTCTTCGAGGAATCTTCAGGAGGCAAGGACATCGGTCACGAAGTTCTGGGTTTGAGTTCCGGAGGAACAAGTATTCGGTCTTGAGCCAAAAATTGTTAAAACTCATAGAGCGTCGGCCAAACATGTTCATAGCTGCTCGGCCCGAGTTTAGGGTTGTCAACGGCTTGATGATTAGCATTAGATTTTTTGAAAAAGAAATCATGCAATTTGGGTGGACTTCAGCCTGAAAGTCTCAAACTCCGTAAATCTTCCACTAATTACGGTTGAGATGATATTCTTGGCTGTAAGGAATAACCCAGGCAAATCAGTTCACGGGGATTTTTTTCTGTTCCTGGGTTGGCATTTATGTGGGACATATGCTGAACTATTAGAATGTAGTCCCTGTGCCGGTACCAGAAAATACATAATTTTCTTCACAAATATTGGTAATTCATACTTAGTATCGATACCAGTACCCTCGTTCTAATATCAATATTTGTAAACTGTATGCACTTTTGTGTAGAAAGTAAAATGTATAAATTCTGAAGGGAAAACATTGAACAGAAACGTTATATTCGTATGTTAACGTACTTTTTTGTATGTTGTGGAAAGTGACCCCAACTATGGGGTTACTTTTCACCAAAGTTTATATTTCAGTAACTATGGCTATACTGAATGTTTACTAATGAACTTATACGAATGTCTTCCACACATATCTAGCTATAATATGTTTAAAATGCAGTGTTCTAAATCATTACGTTTCTAAGTTACATGCGATTTTCTTTAAAATTCCTTAAATCGTGTGCAAAATAACCTTGTCTTACGGTACCTGCAAAAGAGAGAGGGGTTGGGAAAAGAAACAGAATCGAAACGTAAGTTATTCAGTGTATGGATAATATGTAAATATAACCAATTTGAGCATGTGTCTTTTTTTTTCATCTTGTTGTTTACTATGTAGTCATTTAAGGGAAATAATGGACCCAATACAAAGTGTCTGTTTCTGTGATATGAGACTTTTTATTGTATGCAAGTTCAGTATATAAGCACTTTATTTAAAAATATACATATTTACTTACCTAATTTCGTTTTGATTTTCAGAAGACGACTATAAGTACAGTGGCGTCACTAGGTCTTATTTGGGGGGTTAAAGCCCGGAAATTTCTTCCAAGCTCCCCTCCCAAATCTCACACTGAAAATACGTTATATACTGAGAAATTTATTTCAAAAGTAAGATTCTAACACGCCATCAGTAGACTCATGATATATTGGGTTGTCTTCTTTTAGCTTCAACAAGCAACAACGACTTCTTTATAGAGTTCTCAATCTGAAGTTCAGTCTTCGGCGAGCGACTACAGATACTTGTTGATGTGTTAGATTTAGCTGAGAAAAGCAATAGCTATTATGATTATGACGTAATCAGTGGTGTATTTGGGGGGACTTCCGGGCTTAACCTCCCCCCCCCACGAAATCTTACTATAATAAAATAACTGCAATATCTTGCAGAATTTTCACATTTCCAGGCAAAGCTCCCCCACCCGAAAGTTAGGAAAGCCCCTTCCGAAACAAAATCGTAAATACGCCACTGGACGTAATTATGCTTTTCTATCGTATTTCTCACTTGGAAATACTATGTGAACTGAACTTCTCATTCCTTTACTTCTTAGTTTCCGCAAGGTGAGGTCTCAACTATAAACTATCTCATGCGGTAAATTTTAGATGGATAACTTTTAAGAAATTTTATATGTTACTTATTATTGCCTATTTTTATCATATTGTATTACTATTTCAGGCAGGTCAGAAGTCGAATATAAAAGTAAGATTGCTGAGAAAGAAGTTTTTCATGAAGTATTTTTAAGAACTGAATGAATCGATGAAGTACAAGAATGTGTATTTCCGCAACGATAAAAGTGAAACAAATAAACATGACTATGATAACAAAAATATGAAAGCATAGAGCAGCAACAATATTCTCCCCCCCCCATTCCCTCGCCCAAAAGCGAATTTCATTGTGTCATTGATTGAAGATGATTCTAAAATACTAAACGGAGTTTTTGGGTTGTTGGGGAATATGCCCCCCTAAAGATCTTCAGCCCCCCAATAAAAATATTTTAGTGACGCCACTGTATTAGCATTTTTTGCGTGTGAAGTATTGTGATATACGTTTCTGAAATTGCATAGGGCATATGCTTTCTTACAATGGGAGACTAAATACAAATCTTCAGGAAACGCAACACAGCAGTTCTCATTACTAAGTCCCTTCATCTTTTTGACAAACTGAAAGGTCTCCTCCACAGCTGGAAACCGTGTCAATGGACTGTGGAGTGCGGGAATAATTTTACTATCTGTCCGGCAGGTATCAAAAGTCTGCGCGCACGTTTTTAAGAAGAACCTGTGTTCACACGTTGTGAGTGTGTGTGTGTATTTGTGTGTGTGTGTGGTATGTCGCTTATTCATATCTCTAGCGCTGTTGCAGAGTACAGGGTAGTTTCGAAGTCGACTACAATGCAACTTCATTGCCATTCAAGCATCGCGGAAGTATTGCAGTAAACTGTCCCAGAAGTATAGGATTCATCGTTTATGCTGAGATCAGTATCTGTAGGGATGTCAGGAAGGTTCACTATGATTGTTTTCAAGCATTGAAAAGTTTTAAAGAAAGCTTATAACCGAAATTTACACGTTTTATTGATGAGAACTATTTTGGGCGGAATTTTTTAGGTTACCATATCTGATATGAAAGAATTGTCTAAAGGAAAAAAATAATTCAACAAGAAAGTTAACGTTCTGTACGAATTCTGCAAGAAGAACAGTAAGAAATTTATAGTATCTTTTGTGTGAATACGTCACGTATATGAGAATGTGGTAGAATTTTTCTAACAAAGGACAAAACAAGAGGAAAATGTTTAAGTACCGATCACGATATTTAATGCAAAGTGGAAACACTACTGGACGAGTTCGACTGACAGACGAATGGCCACACCTACACTACCCGTCTCCCCGCTCCCAGAACACTGAAATCTGACATGCTCGAGAAGTAGTGAGGGCTCTTAAGAACAAAAGAGTAACTAATAATAGAAACAATTTCTGCAGGAACAACTGGTAGGATTCAGCCTCTTGTTGTGTTCTTTAGGCCGTTAAAAATTTTCTTGAGACATTTTTCTGACACTGCCCTTCTCTACAACTATAACATGAATTTACATCTCCGTAATAATATAATTAAGATCTCATCACTGATTCATAATCAGTTTTCTTTTCCTAGATTTGCTAATCTTATTGGGTATGCATGATATAAAAGCGGTTATTGGAAGAAAAACCACCTGTGTTTGAAAATTTTCTTTCAAAGATTGTGCAGCATTTTGCGATTTGTGCACAGTTATTGCCGTAATAAGGTGTGTGTGGTGTACACAATGTTTATGCATCACACACTTTTTTACTATATATCATTACCGTAAAACGTTTTCCCAATCAATTAATAATTATAACATTTGAGGATATAAGAAATTCTGACATAGAGTGAAGCGAGGGGACTCACTATAAATAAGTAACCCTTGCCAATTACAGAAACATTTAATTTTTATTTTATTTATTAATTTATATATTCTACTTCGTGAATTTATTTCTCCCTAACGAATAATTTTCATTTTGAAGAGTGGGCGTTTCGGTGTAAACATTAGAACTTTTACACCAAACCAGCCTCACACCTAAACGTCCTTACACCGAGCAATCCGTACACCGAAACGCCCTGCACCAAAACGTCCTACACCGAAACAGCCGTATCCCAGGAGTAGTTAATTACGAGTATGACAATTATTTGCTACAGAAAGACTTCTGTACAAGAAATATATGTGTAAAAATAATTTACTTCAAAACAACACAAGGAAAGCAAAATTTATGACGTACATAACTAAAACACAATATTATGTTACTAATATGAAGTCAATGGTGTGGAAATATAGAAAAACAGACATTATGAAAGATCTGGGAATCACATTTGGTAGAAAGTTAAAATTTTGTCAACATAGAAATATATCATGGAAAGAGTAAGAAAGGACAATAGGCTTCATTTATTTATTTATTTATTATTTCAGAACGATACAATATGTATTTATACAAATAACTTGTAAGAACTAAGGCTCTGTAATATGAAACAGTATATCTAAAACTTTGACTAACAGATTGACAGTATTCTTCTTACGGACGCGATGACAAGAGATTTTTAGGACTTCTGCAGTTTAGAACTTCTGCAGTTTAGGAATTCTGCATTTTAGGACTTCTGCCTTTTAGGACTTCTGCCTCGGTATGATTTTTAGGACTTCTGCCGCGATATGATTTTTAGGACTTGTGCCTTTTAGGACTTCTGCCTTTTAGGACTTCTGCCATTTAGGACTTGTGCCGCGAAATATTTTTAGGACTTGTGCATTTTAGGTCTAATGCCGTTTAGGACTTCTGCCTTTTAGGACTTCTGCCGCGTCCCCTCCCGAGCGGGTCGTGTATATCTACGGAATTTTAATTAGTATAATTGCGTCTCCTAGATGGCAGCACGGTATTTGTTACAAAAGCTTGTCAAAATCACTGTTAACATTGGCACCTGTAGATGGACCTTATAAATTATTTCTTTCACATAATAGTTCCTATAAGAAAATACTCCTAAAATAAATATTCTAAAAACTTTTTACAAGCATTAGAAAAGAATTTTAAAATAGGCGCAAATGAACATTAAGATTTAGAGCATTAGTTATCATTATCGTGCAGCTGCAAAACGACAAAATCCTTTGTTTACTTGTTTTCTAATGGTCGTTCCTATTTTTAGAGAAGCAAAATATGAGTAACTTAAACTCTTGCTTCGTAGATTTCGTTATAACATAGCGGCTAGTGATGGGCAAAATGGTTCATTTCGGAGAATTGATTCATTTAGTCTGATTCACTGAAATGATTCGATCATTTAATTCGTTCATATGAATTGGTTGTCAACGCATTCCCTTCGCGCAAGTGAATTGGTTGGGAATGATTCGCTCATTGAATCAGTTAGGTTTCCGCGCATCTATTTTGCGCAGATGAATTATTCGACCATATGATTTGGTTGGGAATGATTCGCTCATTGAATCAGTTAGGTTTCCGCGCATCTATTTTCCGCAGATGAATTATTCGATCATATGAATAGTGGGAATTATTCGATCATATGAATCGCTTGGGCTACTGCACTTCTTTTCTGCGCAACTTAATAAATTCCTCGTGAGGAGAGGAAGTACACCACATGACACGGCCAGCGTTGCATTGGGGTGAGTGGTGGCTGTGCTATTATGAAATTTCAATAATATGGTGTTGCTCTGCTCCCATTGTTGTTATTTTTGCATCTTGTTTTGATATTAGGGCTTCAGGCAAAAACTAACACTGTTGCAATCTCCACGTTTTTTCTACCAATTTCAGTTCTCGAGGAAGTACTTTGTTGAAATATACTCCATAAAATTTTCACGGGATACTAGCAGTTTTAAGAATTTATTTGTAACTTCTTATTGTCGTATATATTAATATGGGGGAAATATAGAGTCCTAAGTGCAATGTATAGGCTACATTCATGTTTCTGGTTTTAAATACAAAAGTACTATGCAATGAGTCCGTAGTAGTATATTCATTTCTGATGCGTATTATTTCCCCAGGTACACTTTGTAAAGTATACATTATGCAAGGTGACCAGACGTCCCGTCTTAGCCGGGACAGTCCCTTATTTTCAACCGATGTCCCGTTTTTTTCTGATTCTCAAACGGGACGCTTAAATGTCCCGTTTTAAGCAAACATGACCCACGTGTCCCGTAATTATTATTCAAAATATAAATGGTCAATGTTAATTCTACACTCTTCCGTACTAACACTCATTGGGAATGTTCAGCCGTGCCTAGAACTTCTGAATATTCAAATTAGAACTGGGTGTTCTGTGGTTCAAGTGGGAATCGAGTGGTACTTCTGAGTGTTGAAGTAGTTAAAAGTATTTTTGGGTAGTACTTAGTATGAAACGCTGTGTTATCATTCTTACTTGTGTATTTTGTAAATTGAAAACACTGCTGATTCCCAAAATGCAATGTGGAAGTCACCCCCCCCCCCCCCGTCGCCGATTCGTATGCGTCCCGTTTTTAAAAGTAAAAGTTCTGGTCACCTTGACATTATGTTAATGAATTTTATAGTGTTGTTACGTCTTACAGTTTTGCACTATAGGCTAAAGAAGAGGCGGATGATTAATTAAAGTAAATTGTTATCTCGCAATCCATTCTATTCTATCCTGAGGTCACCGTGGCTCACTGATAAAGCTGTTACTTCCGGTGTGTGGGGTTCTTGGTTTGATCCACTGCTAAATAAGTTTGTGGTGTACATCATGATGTCGGTGGGTTTTGTCGGGTACTCCCATTTCCTTCCACACTCTCATTCCACCTATTCTAACATAATTATTTACTTGCCTTAATCATTCGTTTTCCTTAGATTAATGGACATAAACGTGGAATGTTAAACTGCAAAATTTGTATTTTATCCTATTACATTCTAAAATATGTTCTATTTTATTCTTGACTGGCAAAAAATAATGATCTTTTTGAATTCTTTTGAGCTAGAGAAGAAAGGAAGTTAACACATCAACATATACTTAATATTATTGTAATCATTTTATAAGGTTTCCCTCTGGGAGACATTGAGTAAACGCGGAATGAAGTGAAATGTTAAGAAGTTTTACGTTCCATGGTTATCTTCGTCGAGACTAAAGGAAACGATGATGATGAGGATGAATGAAATGGTGAAATGAAGGAAGTGAGCGAAAACGAGAGAATTCAGAGAAAACCCACACATATGGTGTTTGTCCACCATAAAGCCCACTTGGCGTAAATAGGAGAAAATCAGGGACTGCATCCACCAGAGGTGAACGCTTTAAGACTGAGCCAATACTACTTCAATAAGCAAGAGATGAACTTATATTTGCGAAAATACTGGTAACCCCAATTAAACCCAATCTGAGAAATGCCCCAGGGGGTAATTCTTAGCCTCGGGGTATTTTCTCCTCGCCTACCCCTGAAATCATCACTGTTCATGTATATTCTTAAGAGAAAACCATTAGCTAGTTAAATTTGAGTTGAGTTGATTTTGAGCTTAACGTCCCATTCAGCAGCAAAGCTATGAGACGTGGACCTACCGGTTAAGATGGAATCCGAATCACATGAGCTCTTGCCGGGAATCGATCCCGGGTCTCCCACATCCTCTTGTTTACATGGAAACACAGAAAATCATTTGTATCTCTACGTCCATTTCAATAGTAGTAAAGCGAAAAATATGTACCACTAAACAAAGGCACCGATTTCTCTGTAACTTGGGGGAAGGGGCGCATTAAGGTGTGTTTGGTTGCAGACAAGGGTCTAAAGGATTTTAAGACTAATTCAAGTTATGCTAAATATTGAATATTCATAAAAATACATTTAAGCATTCAGGGGTCCGGTCCCCCCAGAATCGGAGCCCTTGCCACTAACTTTTTTGCATGTGGACAAGTGTTTCTACTGAAAGATGTAATGCATTATCTTCCCAGAAAGAATCTGCGTCTTTCTATACATGTATATCTATATACATTTGTGAAATCCATTATGTACAGTACAAATGGTTTACAGTGCACTTTTTCTGTGTAAATATTGTATTTAGATTGAATATAATATAGTACTTTGAGCTGATTATGAAACATTAAAATTGACCTTTTTGGCTAGTGCAATTGAAATTGATGGTAATATCTTTATCCAATGTACGTATAGTATCTTGATAAAATAGATAAACGATCATCAAGAGTATGTTGAAACTAACTACGAAATCGTATTATATCTAATTGAGCAACACTGTCAGTACTTCACGACGAGAAGCAAGCAACAGAAAAGTTTATTTTGAAAGTAATCTGCTTCTAACAACTCGGCTTCCTCTCTTCGCAAGGAAAAAAAAAATGCACGCCATCTACGAAAATACGAAGAAAAAACGCGCGTACGGTTTTCTTTGTTTTACCATTCCCCGTGAACTGCAAGCGCATTTGCAGAAGCAACCCTACCAATTCTCTCACACAAGCTGGCACTTTTTGATTCTCAATTCATTTCGATCACGGCAAGCAATTCAGTGGAAAGTAAAATGATTCATTAGAAGAATCGATTCATTTCTGGCAAGAATTATAATTCATTTGATTCACGGCATGATTCGTTCATAATGATCGAATCAATCATGATCGACACAACACTAGCAAAATTATTCATTTCGGAGAATCGATTCATTTACTCTGATTCACTAAAATGATTCGATCATTTAATTCGTTCATATGAATTGGTTGTCTGCGCATTCCCTTCGCGCAAGTGATTTGGTTGGGAAAGATTCGCTCATTGAATCAGTTAGGTTTCCGCGCATCTATTTTGCGCAAATGAACTATACGATCCTATGAATTGAGTGGGAATTACTCGATCATATGAAGCGCTTGCACTACTGCACTTCTTTTCTGCGCAACTTAAAATCCTTGTGAGGAAGTAAAACCTCGTGTATCATCTTTGCCATATGACACGGCCAGCTTTGCGTTGGAGTGGAGTGGCTCGGGAACTCGTAAGCTTCAGTACTATTATGAAGTTTCAATAATATGCGGTTGCTCTACTCCCATTGTTGTTATTTTTACATCCTGTTTTCATATTTAGGGCTTGACGCAAAGACCAAAACTGTTGCAATCTCCACGTTTTTTTAATGGCAATTTCAGTTTTCGAGGATGTACTTTGTTGAAATATACTCCATAATATTTTCACGGGATACGAGCAGTTCTAATAATTTATTTTCAACTTCTTATCGTCGTATATATTAATATGGTGAAAAATATAGAGCTCTAAGTGGAGGGGTGGACCAAGGCAAATTTTTCACCTGGGCAAAGTGCCTTTTTGGCGTCCCCTTCCCTAGTTCTAGCCTATATTATACATTTTATTACAGTGATTTTAATATTTTAAACCTATTTTCTAAAAAAAAATGAATACTCAAATATATGATATATTTATTTATTTATTTTATTTATTTATGACTTCTTTTACGTGGCGAAGTTAAGGCTCTGCAGCCTTCTCCGAGCACTTAACCACGCTGCACTCTTTCTTCTACATGCCAAATTCTCAAATCTCCATTTGTCGATACAGCCCCCCTAGTACTATGAAACGTTCTTCTTCCATGGTGCAATGGAAGATCATGTAACTGACGTTATTTTATAAGAATATAAACCAAAAAATCAGTGGAAAACACGTTATAAAATTTACTTGTTGAGGCTCGTTTTGGCGCCCCGGCCCTTGGTCCGCTCCTGTTTAAGTGTAATGTATAGGCGACATCCATGCTTTTCGTTTTAAATACAGAAAACATTATACAATGGGCCTGTAGTGTAAAGATCATTTCTGGTGAGTATTATTTTTCCAAGTCATATACACTTTGTAAAGTACACATCGTGTTAATTGATTTCTTTAGTTGGTGTAAGTCTTAGAATAATACCCTGCAGGTGAAAGAAGAGCTGGATGATTAATTAAAGTAAAGTGTTATCTCGCAATAATTTCTATTCTAATCTAGGGACGTGGGGTCCCTGGTTTGATCTACTGTTAACTAAGTTTGTAGAGTACATCATGATGTCCGTGGGTTTTGTCGGGTACTCCCGTTTCCTCCCACACTCTCATTCCATCCATTCTTCCATCATCATTTACATATTCTAATCATTCGTCTCCCTTTGCCTATAAGACATAACCGTGGGATGTTAAACTGCGAGATTTCTATTTTATTCTATTATATTCTAAAATATGTTCTATTTTATTCTTGACTGGCAGAAAATAATGATCTTTCTGAACTCCTTTGAACTAGAGAAGAAAGGGAGTTAACACTTCAACATATATTTAATATTATTGTGATCATTTTAAAAGGTTTCTCTCGGGGAGGCTTTGAATAAACGCGGAATGAAATGGAAACTTAAAAAGTTTTATGTTCTATGCTTATTATCATCGTGTAGACTAAAGGAAACGATTATTATGAAAGTGAATGAAATGGTGAAATAAAGGAAGTGTGCGAAAATTCACACATACGGTGTTTGTCCACCATTAAGCCCATTTGGTGCAAATAGGAGAAAACCAGGGATCCCATCCGCCACTGGTGAACGCTTTACCACTGAAACACAACTACTTTAATAAGCAAGGGATAAACATATATTTGCGAAAATACTTGTAACCCCAATTGAACCCAATATGAGAAATCCCCCAAGGGAAACTTCTTAGCCCCGGGGAAATTTATCCCCAGCTACCTCTGAAATCATCAATGTTCATCTATATTCCGAAGAGAAAACCATAAGTTAGTTAAATTTAAGTTTTGTTGATTATGAATTTAATGTCCCGTTCAGCAGCGAGGCTATATGAAACCTGAACCTACTGATTAACATGAAATCCGAACCACATGAGCTCTTGCCGGGAATCGATCCCGGGTCTCCCACATCCTCTTGTTTACATGGAAGCTCAGAAAACCATTTGTATATTTACGACTATTTCGATAGTAGTAAAGCGAAAAGTAGGGACCACTAAGCAAGGGCGCCGATTTCTCTGAAACTTTGTGAGGGGGGGCGGCATTCAGGTGTGTTTGGTTGCAGACAAGGGTCTAAAGGTTTTTAAGACGATTTCAAATTATGCCAAATATTGTATGTTCATAAAAATATATGGGTGCCCACATGAGCATTCGGGGGCCGGCCCCCCAGGATCGACGCTCTTTCCACTCAGCTTTGTTCCATGTGAATAAGTGTTCCTACTAAAAGATGCAATATATTATCTTCCCAGAAAGAATCTACGTTCGTCTTTCTATATATACATTAGTAAAATTCATTATGTACTGTACAAACATTTTACACTGCACTTTTCTGTGTAAATCCTGTATTTAGATTGAACATAATATAGCACTATGAGTTGATTATGAAACATTAAAAATGACTTTTTTGGCTAGTGCAGTTAAAAATGATGATAATAGTTTAATCCAATGTACAGTACGTACAGTTTCATAATAAAATGGATAAATACTCATCAAGGGTATGCTGATATTAACTACAAAACTTATTACGTCTAATTGGGCAACACTGCCAGTACGTCACGTCGAGAAGCAAGCAGGAAAGTTTATTTGGAAACTAATCTATTTCTAAAAATGCAGCTTCCTTTCTTTGCAGGAAGCAACCTTTTCACGCAGGAAGAAAAAAAAAGCATGTATGGTTGTCTTTCTTCTTTCACTGCCTGTCAACTGCTAACGCATTTGCAGAAGCATCCCTACCAACTCTCTCACACAAGCTGCCAGTTTGTGATTCACAATTCATTTCGATCACGACAAGCAATTCAGTGAAAAGTACAAATGATTCATTAGAAGAATCGATTCATTTGTGGAAAGAATCATAATTCATTTGATTCACGCCATCATTCGTTCATAATGATCGAATTGTTCATGATAGACACACTAGTCTGTTCTTCTCAACCTGATACTGCCGCTGTTTCATCTATCCATAAGGAAGTAGTTTCTTAACACTATGTTCTTCTTCGTTAGATACGTAAGCATCCACGCTGGTCTGATGTATTTTGGATGAATCATGTTCTCTTACTCGCTGACATACAGAATCTTTGAGAAACGTGCTTTTGTTCAATCTGCAAAATAAGCTCTGCACGCGCTGCAAAAAACGCATTTTGAATAGGACAATATGAGAGGCAAGCCCTGTTGGCACCATCTGCTCGTTTATAAGCAAACGCAGGATTAAATTGTATGGTCTATTTTGGTTGATGGAACTCAAAAACTTCAGGATATCATCCTCTTGTGGACGTATGAAAGAGTTCGTTGCTCTGTTCCCTGCTTCATCACGCTTTTCTATGTTTTCACTGACTTCAGAATCGGCATCATTAGAACTGAAGCTTTTCTGCTCGTTTTCTTCTTTGGTAGCAACTATCATAGCTGATGTTGGAAGCGCACTAATTTCAAGAGTCACGAAAGTGGAATTTTCTTATCCATTTTCCACTCTGAAAGTGACATTCGTAGCTAATGTGGTGGGAGAACTAATTTCAGAATTTATGAAACTAGAGTTTTCCTGTTCATTTTCCACTCTGACAGTAGCATTCGTAGCAGATGAGGAGGAATCGTTAACTTCAACACTATATTGAATCTGTTGGCAGTCAGTAGTTGATATTTTTACAGGTTTGGAGGCATTAAATAGGTATATGATCATTTTGCAGGCATCAGCATCTGCACCTAATAACTTTGCTTTCTTTGCACGACGCCACAACGATTTTCACGATTTAAAGTTTGGTCCATTTAGTCAGAAATTTTCTATTATGTGTTGCATCTTGGGGGCGATTCGTTGAGGGGACGCACTGAGCACCGTCTGGTAGCCCAGTGGCCCTACCCGCCCCTACAAGAAAGGTAATAAGGGTAGTCAATGTAGGGCGATTAATTAGAGATACAAAGGAAATTAAAGCCTTGACTCTATGAATATAGATGTGATATCAGGAAAACAGGCAGTAGAGGATAATACGACAGCATTTAAATCCTCTGTCTTATTAACTAACGTAAGACATGTATGATGAAGTAAAGGAGGGAATTCCAGAAGTGTGGATCTAAAGCTATGACAGTTTCATCTGAATCGAATGTGAAATGAGGCATAATTTTGGGTGATATTCCATTTTATAGAGACATAAATATTAAAATCCACGGAAGAAATGTTACTTGATTTCACAACAGGATTGTAGAAGTAATCAAAATATATGGGGATTTTAACTATTACCTGTAACATAAGGTAGGAATACGAAATGAAAAGTGTGCACTTTACCACTAGTACTCCATAAGAAAGACATGACGAAGTGAAGAGCTATATGAAAGCTATGTATTAAGTGATCATAGAAGTTTTGCAAAGCTGTAATTGTGAGTAATAAGTGAAATAATAATAGAAATACCAAAATTAACTGAAGTGAAAGTTAAGAGCTACCTCAAATTTATTACGGAATGGAAAGACATTGATTGCACTGACTGTAATTTATAAGGAAATTTTTGTTTCTGCTTATTCCCTCCGTTGTTGCATGTCTGTTCTCTAAGAATGCACCCTTCTGCTATGCTATACCCAAAATCAAGATTAATAGAAACCTTTTTTGTAGTGACCACCTACAAGCACAAGTGATGGGTGTTTTACGCACTTAGTTTTTACAACCAATTATTGCACGCATATTGTGCATATATGAAATTTGTAGATTGCTTATTAATAAAGGTGTATAACCCCCATAAGCATTCCGCCATAGGACCGCAATAGGCCCACTGACATGCGAATAGCCGGCCAGTGGCAGACGCCGCCGCCGTATCACCTGCTCGATTACACTAATTACACCGTCGTCCCACCGGCGGGGTATCTACCATAATTCCGCTGCTCCCCTGCATTTTGCCGATACACAGCTACTGATATCCCCCACGTATTTTCCTATATGCAAGATGTAGTCGGATCTACCGGAACCGCGGCGGTACCGTTACGAAATTACACGAATGCCTCATTTTTACCGCCATGGCCATAATGAGGCGGCATTAAACCGCCACATGGTCGCTTCGTAACCGCCGGTACCGCCATTAACCCGTCACATGGGCTGTTCACTGCCGTCTTTAATTATCTACTTTCAATTTTGGCAACAACGTACTAGTATTTAAGCGACGAAACCTTTATATCAATACATGCTTAAAATACAAAATAACTACCACTTCAGGGTGGTACCTGTATGTTAATTTAACACTAAAAGATTTTTTTAAAGTTATTCCACAGACGATAACGTAGTCTCTTCGGGAGTGATACAGGTAAACATTAGTTATGATTTATCACATATATGGGCTATGAGTATAACATTTTTTATTTATAATACAATCCTAGCATGCTGAAGGCATGCTAGCCTCTTACAAGGGTTACGCTCTTTTCTCGGGAAGAGAAGGAATATTAATATGGAAAGGAGGCTGCAGGGATGGTCTAAGTGATTTAATAATTTATATAAACTTTATTGATCATAAATTATATAGTATTGAAGTACCATAGCATACATTATGACCTTTAGCCATAATCATTAGGATGGGTGATGAGATGGAGATGGGAACACCACAACACAGTAATGGGAAGGGTTAGTTAGACGAATGCATGTTATCTTCCAATCCTGGGGCTGCTCAAGATCGTGATGAGAGATACAATGAGCCATGTTAGAAGAGATGGATTACTGTGCGTATGATGGGAAGATGTAGTGCGAATCTGAATGAATGGCAAAGGCTGATGCGATGTCTTCATCAGGATGATTTGGTGGGAGTGAATAACGATATGAAGTAAAGAGAAGGGAGAATGGCGGGTGGCGAACAGGATGTTGTGGAGCGTAGTCGATATCACTGGTCGAATATCGAGGAAAACGGGATGCTTCTGAGCCAGTCTACTGGTGATGTAGTAAAGTCGAAGTTTTTCAATGTGGTAAAGGATGTGAGGAAAGGAGATGCGATCATACAGATCTTGTGTACGGCCGGGTAGCTTGATATGATATACAATACGCAGGGCTTGTCGTTCTATGATCTCGAGCTTGTTCTAAAAGATTGAATGTGCAGCGACCCAAGCTGTAAACCCATAGGTGAGGATGGGTTGTAGGAACACCTTATGCGTTGTAGGAATGGTATCTGCTTGTAGGCCCCAGGTTGTGCCTGTGATTCGGCGAAGAAGATTCAGTCTATTGTAGGATTTAATGATAATCTGAGCTAAGTGAAGCCGCCATGTGAGGTGAGTATCAAATGTAACACCTAGGTACTTAACATGTTTGGTAGGTTTGATGGGAGTATCAAGAACAGAATGGTGCAGGCGTGTTGGATTTCTATAGACGCGGGACCGTCTTTTAGGGTCAAGAAAAACTATTGCTTGAGTCTTCTCAGAATTTAGGCGTAATCGCCATAACTGACAAAGATATCCATGGCAGATTGGAGTGCCGTGTTCAATTGATGGATTGTTTTGCCGAGAGCAAGAAAGGCTGTGTCGTCTGCAAACTGGAAGAGATGTACATTTGGAGGAAGTGGAGGAAAATCGGCAACGAAGAGCAGATACAGAAGTGGAGATAGTGTTGAGCCCTGTGGAACGCCGGAATGAATAAAGACAGGATATGATAAGGAGTTCTTTATAGATATATATGTAATGCGACATGATAGAAGTTGAAAATGAATCGGATGTAGCACATTATTAGTTTACAAGGCAGAAGCTTAAAGAAGAACGCAAGATGCCATACCTTATCGAAAGCTTTCTCAAGGTCAAATAGAAGTAAGCATGAAGGCTGTGAGCGATTGAAGTGATTCGTAATGAGATGGCTGAGGCGTAAGAGCTGGTCGTGAACACCAATGCGTGGACGGAAACCTGCTTGATGGAGTGAGATGATATGATGGCAAGAGAAATGTGGATGAAGTCTGTTTACAAGAATGCGTTCAAGAATTTTCCAGAAAACAGTGGTTAATTGGATTGTACGGTAAGATGATACAGAGATAGATGGCTTGTTAGGTTTTAGAAATATTAAAGTCTTGGAGGTTTTTCAATAGGCGGGAATGATATCGGTACGTAAAATGAAAATGAAAATATGGGCTAACAGGAGCAGTAAACAGAAAGGACTCTCTTTACTGTGACGGCAGGTCATAAAGTTCATGCCTGAAGCAGTGTTACGTTTTCGAGCTGTGACTTTACGAATATCTAGAGCTGTGATAGGTGTGGTAAGTTCGTGATGAGCTGGAAAGGTATGCTCTGTACTGGGTTGAAGATGAGGAGAATCAACATCAAACATATATGCAAGATGGCGTCGTTCAGATCTTTCAGGAGGAAATGGCGTGAAGATGGTTTGGAGATGATTCGCAAAGGCATCAGCTTTGGCACTATCTGAGGTGAGTGGATGATCCTCGTCAATGAGAGGATAAAGTGTTCGAGTGAGTTTGCCACTCAATGCATTAAATCTCTCCCAGTATTTGGTACAACGTGAAGTTGCGTCCAGTGTATTGCACGTTTTGACCCAGTTTCGAAGTTTATAGGCTACAACGTAGTTACGAACCGTACGTTACAGTTGTCGGTGATGGCGTAGAGCTTCTTCGTTCCTTGTACGTACGCAATCTCGGTAAAATTGTCGAGAACGTCTGATCATGTGAAGGTACTGAGGTGGTAATCGAGGACGCCATGGATGTGCTTGCGAGGTAGGTATATTTTCGGCAGATGCTGTATGGATATAAGAGGTGATAACATCCAGCGCCGAGTATAATTCATCCTCAGTATTTGGTGGCTCGAGATGCTCAAGCTTAGTAGTGAGATGAAGTCTGTAGTTATCCCAATTAACTTTGTCAAATCTAGGGACCTCCGTAGGTGGAATGTTTAAGGAACAGTAGTGGCGAAAAGAACGTTTGATAGCTAACTTGACTGGAAGGTGGTCACTGCCAAGGGGGTCTAAGACTTCGATATGTCATTTGCCGGCAAGGGTAGTTGAGGTGATGACAACATCCGGTGTGGTATCTGAGAGAGGGCGTGTTGATTTTGGAAGTTTATGCAGAATGCAAGGTATGCGTGTTGTAACGAAATTCTGAAATTGAGCTTTCTGGCAAGTGGGTCTACTATGAATGTTGATATCGGCCATGATAATGAAGTGGCGAAAATTGTTTGCGATATACTGAGGAAAGAAGTATGGTATTGCATGACGGGGTCTAACGTAGATGGTCGCCAAGGTGATGTATAACGCCTTGAAATAGACGGTTGTGATAAGATATTCTGGAAGGTTGGAAATTGGAGCTTGGAAAGTACGATAAGGTAACTGAGAAGCAAATCCAATGAGTACGCCGCCATTGGCGCGGAGAGCCGGTGTTTGATTGTCGGCGTTAATGCGATGAACTGAAGAAGTTAAGATACTGTAACAGGCTGAGAATCGGGTGGTACATTGGAGGAAGGAGTGGAGTCGGTCGTTGGTTCACTTTGAGTGCGAAGTTGTGCCACTAAGTGAGGTTTATCCGGTGAAGATGCGGGTCGAGCTTCACAATTAAACCTATAAGTCGGGTGTTGTTCAGGACAAGCTCAGCTCTGCGGTGAACGCTGCAGGTTCGGACATGTGCGTGTGGAATGGAGTCCAGCACAGTCCCCATATTTCAAGTTATTCCTGCAGTTGGTGGTGGTGGTGTGTGTTATATTCTTGAGAACGCTCGCAACGAATTGCTACTGGTCGTGCAGTGCGTGATGGCTCGACACGATGCCGTTTGCGATATGTAAAGGCTCCGTTATCAAGTAGCTGATTGATGGTGTCCTGCCTTTGAGATAACACTCGAACCATGTAAATGATACCGCAGTCGTTTCGAATGCGGATGAACTTGGAAACTTTGTGCCCTTCTTCTGTGAGTTCTTGTATGATCTCATCGTCCGTAAGGTCAGGATTTACACCTCGTATGACCACGGAAAGAGCAGGTGTGCAATGTGGCGGAGGCGGCTGTTTGATTCTACGGTCAGTCAGTTTATCAGCTGTGCATTCTTGCCAAAAATTTCATAACTGAACTTGTTACGGATAGTAGTAGTCCAATGCTGATCAGGAGATTTGCTGATTATCCCATTTCTGGTGGCAACAATTTGTGAGATTTAATATTTGGTGAGCTGAAGATAAAAGTGCTTTTCGTTCTGATATTTCGTGTCGAAATTTGTTAGTAAGAAAGAATAGACTGGTTGTTTTGTACAGTCAGATAGCGATGGAAACTCCTTGTCGTCGATTCTAAGTCGCTCACTATTAGAGTCTCGGCGATGATATTTCGGAGATGGTGACATATACCTGGAGATCGTGATCTTTCCGGGCTACTGTCGGTATGGTGTGAGTCTCGGTACCTACGTCTGATATCCGAGTCTGCAGAGGAGACGGTAGGACCAGCTATTACCGTAGGAAATCTGACATGTTGTCCTCCAGTCGTCATATCGGGCCAACCAGTGATGGGTTCTATAACAATTTTTTTTTCACAAGGTTAGACCGGTCAAGGGGTACACCCTTTCTTCGAGAAGGGCATGAAGGCAAAGGAATGGGATAGGTGTGAAAAGTTTAGGGCTAAGAGGTTTATATTTTACTTTTTATTTTTATTTGTTACTTTTATTTATTTATTTATTTATTTATTTTTATTTCCAGTGCATTTTATTTTGGGGTTACTTTGACTCATGTAGTTGGGTTTTCATATTCTTTATTTATTCAGGACATCCATTTCATATATCGTACTCTTCAAATATGGAGAGCATCACTTAGGTATCTATAAGCGGCAAGAAATTGAAGCTAGGAGTTCATCCACGTGGTAATGAGATTATAGATGAATGCAGTGCAATTGGACAAGACAAACACAGGGAAGATGTTAGTATAGACAAATGCAGGGTTAGCTTCTGTTTTGTGGCAACTCAAACTAATGAGCACAGATGAGCCTCTGGAACCACAATGATGAGTACTAGTGCAAAAATGGATAGATGTGCCGTGATAAATGGACATGGTAGTAGATGGCAAAATCTTGTTTAGTAGGATCGTTGTCATCAAGGGTGTTGGAGTACATTGTGAGAAGATGTTGAAGAGGGGTATCAAGATATTGAGAAGGTGTGACTAGCAGGATGTCTATATGGATGGCGTCAAGAATAAGGGGATTACCTGATTGAAAGCCTTTGGTTATGTACTTGGAGCGTGTTTGTTCAAGATGTTGAAAAATGTTAAGAAAAGTAATTATCTTGTAGAGTAGTGCTGTAGGGGACGGAAGGCAAATGCGAAAAGCTAGTCGAAAAGCGTAGCGTTCAATGATTTCTAATCGTTGATTCAGTTGTGGTGGGGCAGATATCCATGCAGTATGGCCATGAGTGGGTGCCGGTCGGAGAAACGATTTGTATGTTGTACGAACAGTTTGTGTATGGAGGCCCCATGAGGTACCTATTAAGCATTTCAGTAGTGCTAGTCGTTTAGTGGCTTGAGTTTGGATCTTTTGCAAATGGGGCTTCCAAGTCAGTTTACTATCGAAGATCACTCCGAGATATTTAACATGGGAAGTTGGCAATAAGGGAGTGCCTTGAACTGAAAGACGTAGCAGGTTAGGATTTCGACGAATTTTGGAGGGACGGTTTTGAATAATGAGAGTTTGGGTTTTTGAGTCATTGACGGAGAGTTTCCATATGTCACACCAGTTAATAAAAGCATCTATGGCTGGTTGTAGAGTGCGATTAATATGTTGAATAGATTTACCAAGAGTCAAAAAAGCGGTATCGTCAGCATATTGAAATAAGTGAATATTCGCTGGTAGGGATGGCATATCGGTTACATAAAGTATATACAGTAACGGGGAGAGAACAGAGCCTTGAGGTACTCCAGTGTTTAGGAATATATTATGAGATATGGTAGAATTTATGAGGATATATGCGAATCTTTTGGTAAGGAAGGAATGTATAAGGCGGACATAGCTAGTGGGTAAGTGAAATTTGTGAAGTTTATAAAGCAACCCTTGATGCCATACTCTGTCAAAAGCTTTTTCTAGGTCAAACAGTAGAAGACAAGATGGGTGAGAAGAATTATAATGGTTGGTGATGGTGTTACTGATGCGAAGTAATTGGTCATTCAGACTAATGCCTGGGCGAAAGCCTGCTTGGTGATTAGGAATGACATTACGATCTGAGATGAGCATAGAGACGTGTAACAAGAATTTTTTCAAAAATTTTACTAAGGCAAGAGGTCAGTTGGATAGGTCTATATGAGGAAATATCATGAACTGATTTGTGGGGCTTAATGAATAGAAGGACCTTGGAGACTTTCCAATCAGGTCGGTAGAAGTCTGTGCGTAATATGAAAGTGTAGATAGATGCTAGAAGCTGTAGAAGTACTGGACGAGCAGCCTTGATGAGCTTATACGTGATAGCCCGGAGCTGTTGAGCGCTTTCGATGGATGATCGCTTGGATATCTGCCGGAAGATTTTCAGAGGTTAGGACATTATCAAGTTCCAAAATATGTGTACAGTCGGGTGGGAGAAATCGGTTATGTGGGTCACAAAATCGTGCGATGTGACGATAGATTGGTCTATTTATCAGTTGAGGAGTTGGAGTGAATATTTGCTGAAAATAAGTTGCGAAAGCATTCGCCTTCTCGAGACCGGTGTGGGGAGGATGGTTATTGAGCATGATAGGGTAAGTAGGTCTTTGGAATTTTCCAGTAAGTAATTTGAATTTTTGGCAATATTGAGTAGGATTGGGTTTAATGGAAAGAGAATTACAGGCTCGCGTCCACTGACGGTGTTTATAGGCAGAGAGATAAGTAGAGACCATTCTGTTCCATTGGCGATGGAGGCGAAGTGCGTCAGGATTTCGAGTTCGTTGATAGTCCCTAAAGGCTTGTCGTGATGCAGTAATGATTTGACGATATTGAGGTGGTACAGGTGGTTTATGGGGGAAACGCATCTTAAGAGGTATATTATCTTGAGCTGCTTGTAAGATTGTCCCCTGAAGTTTGTCGGTAAAGTATTAAAGATCTTGTTCAGAAGTAATAGCAGGTACGGAATGCAGTACTCTGGTAATATCTGATTGATAAGCATTCCAGTCAGCATGCTGATAGTCATAGTATTTGATAGGCTCAGGCTGTCGTGTGGGTTGTATAAGTGAGGTGATATCGATCAGAATTGGAACGTGGTCACTGCCGAAAGGCGGGAGAACACGAATGTTTGCGATATTGATCGTGGTAGAGGTTGTGATGATGACATCAGGGGTTGTATCGCTGATTGGTCTTGAGGCAGAAGGAAGATCTTTGATTTCAGCTGTCATGTGATTTTGGACATAGGTTATGAAGTGGGCACGTTCTCGATTCGACCGTCTATGGAAGTTGATATCTGACATAATCATATAATGGCGAAAGTGATTGTTGATGTAATGAAAGAAGTCATAGGGGATGGGATGTCCTGGACGAACATAGATAGTAGCTACTGTTATGGTTAGGGATTTAAAGTAGATTGTATTAAGATTATGTTCTGGGAGAGGCTGGAGGAGATTGTGCGGTAAAGTATGAGTGCGGACAGGAAGATGTCGGTAGCAGCCTATTGCTGTTCCGCCTTGCGCTCTGACTACATTTCTCGAACAGTCATAACGAAATAATTATTAACCAGGAATTTTGAATGGTGAACTCGGTGTAAGAAATATTTCATTGAGTGCAAAGACACATACTTCTTCTTCACATAGGAGTTGTTCAAAAACGAGTTTGTGTTTTAAGACGGATCGAATATTTAAGAACAAGAAAGTGAAAACCATAAATCCAAGAGTCCAAGTCATGTTGAGGTTCAAGAGGGTGGAAAGTGAAGTGTACGTGAGGTCCTGAGTAGGTGGCTTGAAGCTGGACTTAAAAGAGAGACTTGGCAGTGTTTGTGATTTATAGCAGGATGTGGTCCCTAAGAAATGGATGAACATTTTGAAGATCGATGGTAGTAAATCGTATCATGTCTTCTATGGTGATTGCGTCTCTGATGGAGTTATTGGTAGGAGTTGATTCATCGTTTGTACGGATAGATACAGTAAGATTTGATTTGTCTGGTAGAGGTTGAGGTTCAGCCTTACATTTGTAGGAATAGGTAGCATGAGTTTCGGAGCAGGTATTGCATTTAGGAGCGGCTTGTAGATTGAGACAAGATTAGGTATTGTGATTGCCAGTGCAGTATCCACAGATAGGAGTTTTGGTGCATTGAGCAGTGGTATGTTGATTGTATTCTTGGCAACGTGCACAGCGTACTGATAAAGGAGCTGGAGTTTTAGAAGGGTCTACACGATGTCTTTTACAATAAATGGAAGCACCGGAAGGAAGTAGGTCATCGATGGTATCATTAGAATTGGTGAGCACTCGTACCATATAGGTAGGTCCATTTTGTCCGATGATGCGAATACATTTTGTGATTTCATGTCCAGCATAGCGTAGTTCGCGTCAGTGCAGTCTGGAGGTACACCTCGAATGACGACTGATAGTTGTGGAGGTCGCCGAGGAATAGGTGGTTGTTTTTTGGAGGAAGGTGAAAGGCGTCGCATAGTAGCCTGTGGACCAAAGATTTCATAAGAGGCCTTATTTCGAATTTTTGTATCGAAGTTGACGTCCGGAGATTTTAGAATAACCCCATTGCGGGTGAAGATTATGTCAGCAATATCTGCTCTCGGCATATATTTTTGAAATTGAAAATAGACAAGTTTTGGTGTTCTAAATTTAGTATCATATTTCATGAGCAGGAAATTATGGATGGTAGGTTTGGGAGAAGCAGATCCGGATGGTTCATTAGGAACATGTTCCAAGTCCATATCAGTTAGTTGGTCTGCAGTAGAAGATTGGTTTGGCACCTGATAAGTGTAAACTGGAGACCTTGAGCGTGCTAGTTTTTCGGAACTTGTTGATTTGTCGGAAGATCCTGATAAGGTTCGTGTTTTGCGGGAGAGGTCGGTGAAATGAGGTTTTTCTTTGGGTTCACGTTTTGGAGAAGGAGGTCGACACACTCCTGGTAGTTTATGCATGGTGGAAACAAGAGAAGACAGTTGCAATAGCAAAAACGGGGCACTCAAGGAGTGTTGCCCGTGTATTTGGTGGAGGGAACTGAGCTTTTCGAGGCAATCGTACGAAATAGGTACGGAGAGGAAGCCCACTGTGGTTCTCACTTGAGGCAGCAATACGTCCTCGCGGAGATGTCTGTCAGTGCAAGCACTGGCCCTCCATAAAAAAGGCGAGAAGACGACTATGTGATGATGGCCACTGGCTCCCACTTGAGTCAGCAATACGGACTGCAAGGGGATGTCGATTGTCTGTAACAGAACAATCCTCCCTAAGTAAACAAAAATGCTAGTAAATGCTCGCAGAGCGTGAGCAATCGTTCCCAGACCTTGAATCGATTATCGATTCTGAATTCTGTGTCGGGTTCGTACTTCGATAATTCTTTTGTCCGTCGTTCCGCTCATTTCTATCACTACTATCAACTCATTTCTCTCGTAAATCATCCTACGTTTTGCTAGTTTTGGCCCCCAATACTAAACAATTACTCTACTTTGTAGTGCAAAAGGAAATGGAACTTTTTAAAAAATCATATTATTAGTTCTATAAAGTACTCTCAAAGAATCTTAAACTTTTTAACCTCCAAATTCTTTAAAACCTAGAAGTAAGTGATAATATATTAAAATAAAGTAATTAGTCATATAGTTCTTATAATTTTGAAGATAAAGTAAAGAAATTGAAATAAATTTCTTCCCGGGAATTTATAGGCCAGGGAAAAAACCCGGGAATATTCTCATTTTTAAAATTCCTTCCCACCGGGAATATTCCTACTGCCCATCACTACTCCCCACTCAGTCTGCTATTCACTCTCTACTGCTATACACTGCCACCTGAGCACCCAGATTTACTGTTACTCGACAACTATCAAATTCATGCCCATCTACCTCACGTATTTCCATCATTTTCTGCACAGTAAGTCCTTCTGTCTCTAACAGGGCTCCTTATGTCCTCATCAGTCTAGAGCAGCCCCTAGGCAGAAGATAACTTCACTTGACTTGCTAACATCTCCTATGTTGTTCTGTGTATCGCACCTCACTCTATCACTCACCTTCATTATTTTCTAAACCATAGCTGAATATTTAAGTATCTCAACACCATCATTTTTTTATATTTCTATTTCGAAGTTCGTTTTATATATATGCAAATATATATATATATATATATATATATATATATATATATATATATATATATATATATATATATATATATATATATATCTACATGTTACTATCGATACATTTATATTTCTTCATTTATCTATTTTCTGTGGGTACTTTCTTCATATTTTCATCACTTTATTTAGGTTAATTTCATTCTTAACGTAACAACTCATCATTTAATTAATTATAATTGTTTACCTTACCACAATTTTATGATTATGATCGCAAAGATCATAATGTTCAGGTTTGAGTTAATAAATAAATCATAATAAATATACAAAATCACTTAGCCCATCAACCTGCTAATCCTTGAGCCCTATCACATGAAACTCCCCTACCTAGAAGAGGGTGTAGCCCTCTAAGATAATGCTAGCCTCTAGGTAGCAAAAAAAAAAAAAAACAGCAACATAAAACACGACATTATGCTAGATTAGTACGGTAACCGTTTCAATTTTTAGAGAAGCAAATTATGAGTAGTTTAAGCTCTTGCTTCATACTTTCAATGTTTAATAGAGAAAGTAGTGTTGTTAGATGGCGGGAAATTCTTAGCATTGGCGGGAATGTGGAAAATTTTGGTTGAAAATGGGAAATTCTATCAACTTTTCTTGATTGCCATGTTGTTTCTTTCTCACTCCTTGTCTTTATCTCTTTGTACATTGAATAATTAATGGATTGGAAGCGTCTTTGAAGGCCTAAAGAACCAGAACAGTGAGAGAGAGGTTTATAAACCGAACCAAATAGAGCTGATTGTTAAACGCGCCAATATCCATTTTCTGCGAGAAGGAACAAGGGAGGGAGGGTATATATATTGTAAAACTAACGATAGTTTTAGCAAAATCAACATATAAATATTAAACAAAAAATCTATAAAGTGGGCGAGACAATTTCACAGACCTCCAATCTCACTTTAAGAAAAATTGCCAGAGTGCACTACATTGCAAGAATGTCGTTCGTACCCAGGTAAGGTAACGTTAAAAGCTTATGAATCTTATTCATGATTAAATCACTCGTACCATTCAAGAGCAGAATCAAAATTATTTCATAAATACTTATCCCATTAACAGCTCTATTGATGTATAGAGTCTAAGGAATTTTTCATCAGAATGTTCACAAGACACCTGGATGGATAATTTGGGAATGATGATTATTTTTGGGGCGATTTTCTTTAAATTAACTCAGGCTATTTGTTCGTAAATATTTAATTAATATCCCTATAATATGATATAAGTAATGGTTAGGGTTCCACTTTAGCCTGGTCAGTCCCATATTTCTATCATTACCACCCCTGACTGTTGAAAAATACCTAAAATTTCAAATGGCACGGGTTTTCTCCAAATACCATTCGTACGGCTTTTTAAGCATACCTCTTTTATTAGCCATCGATAATTATTTATAGGAATAAATTATTCTCTATCACTCACTTTTAGTGTGTGTTGACCATTATTTAGTTCTGATATTGCAGCACAAACCAAGTGTTGAACTATGACTATATTGGAGATTTTCATAATGTCTCCCAGTTTTTAGGCTTAAAATCTGGGAGCTTTCCTTAATAATTACTTAATATTTTGACAGTTTGCGGAGTATATAAATGCATACATATTCCTAACATTTTAGGTCACAAAAATTAGTCTATTATTATTATTATTATTATTATTATTATTATTATTATTATTATTATTATTATTATTATTATTATTATTATTATTATTATTATTATTATTATTACCCGTAAACTTTGTTTTTGGTTTCGCAGCACTAAAAAGGATAGAAACTTCTGGTATAGACTGAAAAAGTGATGTCCTCATTTTCTGTTCGTTACCATGGTGATCGCCATGTTTTTTTTTTTTCTAAACAAATGCATGGAGCAGTAAGAATACTGTGAAGCAGGGTCGGATCCAGGATTTTCTGAGGGGGAGGCACCAATAACTACCAATGCACTAGAATTGAATTTGAATTTTTTAAATGCCTTTAGGCATGTGTGGTGCGAATGAGGAAATGCTCTGGAAATGCTAAGTGTCTGTTCTCGGTGAATCCCTTTCTTTCAACTTTTAGAAAATTGACTTAAACTATCGATTTTGCAAAACTTCTCTTTGTGTTAAGCGTAAAAGGAAACATAGCAGCAGAAATTTTCGGAAAGTGTTGCTATTTTTACTGCTAGCTTCTCACTTTAGGTAGTGTATATTTACAACGAACGGGCAGTGCCGGATTTAGCATTTTGGCCCCCCTAGGCCCAATAATTTTTTCCGCCCCCTAGTCTGGTTAAAGTTACTTTCCTAAAAACCGTGGAGCAGTGATTTGAACATTGGCACACACACGGCGCATGCGCCCCTAATCACTCGGAGCAGTAGCGCCAAGCCAGCCTAGTGGCAGTGGCAATACGATGCGTACCGCTCAACGACATCCCTACAGCCAGTTCTCCCGTGTTTGAGATCAATGTTGTAACGAAGTTGATGCATAATGTTGAAAAATAGTTTAACTTTAGCAACAATTATTTGTTCCAATGAACTTCAAAATCAGAATGCTTTATTAGCCTGATTTTTTAAAATCAATTCAAAAAATATGTTAAGTTATGGCCATTTATTTTTATTTCTAGATATTTTTTATTTTTTCTCTCGGCCGTGCGCCCCCTGGGAGCTTGCGCCCATAGGCCCGGGCCTATTGGGAAATCCGGCCCTGCGAACGGAGTGTGCACGAGGGCGGAGCGAAAAATCACTTTTTTATATATCGAAGACGCAATAGTGCGGAAAAGTTGTCAATTGATATTGATAAAATACTGTAAAAATTTCGTTTCTGAAATCAAATATCTTCCGGTGGCGAATCGCCAAAAAAGATTTTGTGTCTTTGTGGGGTATGCAAACCCGCCGTACACATCACTTTTTTGTGTTTCTACAATAAATGAACAAATTATTACCTATATTTCTTAACGTAAGCAGTCTATAAAATGGAAGAAATAATTTCTAGATGATTTAGGCAGATTTAGAACCATAAAATAGCCCATTTTAGCAAAACGAAGTATTGTATATCATATACTGTACTTGTGGTTTCTTATAAAGTTCTAACATTAAATTAATATGCCGATAAATGTGTTCTTTGTTCATTATAATTTTTCCTTCAACACTCTTTTTCCTTTTAAAATTTATCATACTGCTTTATAGAGATTAACTTCCTCCCCTGAATAAGAATTCAATTTGGACTAGTTCAATTGATAGTAGCAGTATTATAAAGAAACAACGTTAGTATTTGATAACTTTGTTCGAGTGTGGAAGACGATCTTTTCAAGGTAATTTTGCGGTGTTAACATTGCGTTTCAATGTTTACTTCGTTGTGCGTAGTTGGTATGTGTATAAACAGTTTGTTTTTGTACTGTAAATTAAACTTTATGTAATGTGTGTGAGATCTGTATTTTATATCAATATTGAAACTCTAACCATGCCGAAGATAAGAACAAGATTAAGAACGACTTGGACATTCAGCTGAACTTTCAGGTGTGTAGTTGCCCACAAAATTAGATGTAATGAAGCATTATTTTCAATTGGTAGAGCTGGAAAAGTGTGAGAAAGGGTATGATCGATCTGTAAAGAAGTTGGCGAGAGACGTTGCTCAATGTCTGAAATCTGTTTAGGGCAAAGCTTCCATCCCTACTTTGTCGTTAGAATGTGTAGTTCAGTTTCTACTTGCTTTGCACGGAAAGTATATAAGAAGTTTGTTAAATCTGAGAAGAAAACGAAAGCTTCTGCTAGCTTCCAGAAAAAATGGATATATTTAAACAAGATTACACGAAGTCTTTTGATATATGTTCCTGTATATGTCATGAACTTTCCATGTGCTCATGTGAATTAAGAAAGAAAATACCTGGGAAGGAGTGGACATTTCTGCAAGAACAGAGAACAACACGAGTAGCCAGAATAGAGTGTGTTGACTACGAGGAGACTTTAAAACTAATCATAAGCACTAAAAGTAAATCACGAGAGACTACCCGCCAACAGTCTTCTTACACATCACAAACGAGTACTTCTAATGAACTCCAGACATCATCTTCTGATGGCGATGAGTCAGGTGTTGATTACTTTGCAAAACAACAGAATATTAAAGAAAAAAGAAGCAAGCAGCAACTACATGTCCTTAGACTTCTCGGCATGCTGGCAGACCGATTTCGAACATCTCATCGTGCAACTGCTTTGATAGCAACAGTTACATTGCAATTTTTTGTAATAATTGATCCACAAAATGCTGGCTAGATGACAGACTGCCCAAAAGTCCGGCGAGAAAGGAAAAATATAGGACAAAAGGAAGTGCTAATGAACAAAGGAAAGGATCTTAGAAGCTTGTACTTTGATGGTCTTAAAGATCAAACTCTATGAAGGAAAGAGACTAGAGGTCGCTGATTTTCAGTAAAGAGATACGCTACTTGTAAAGATGGAGCTAAACACATGTGGTTAATGAGAACTTCTTCAAGGTACATACCACAAAAGGAGCGGCAACTGGTTCAAGAAGTGCGTAATCCAAAATAACTGCTATTTCGCACACCCGGAGAATATATTGCCTTCTATGGTTGGCGATGAAAGACTTTACGTCAGAAAAGAGGCATAGAAAAAGATAGTCAACGTAATGGGAAAAGCTAGGAATGAGAAGAGCAGATATCATGACAGTAGTATCAGTAGGAAGACGAAACGAGGAAGACCAGCTAAAGAAGACAATGAGTCACATGTAAAAAATGTATGCTACCAAAGCTCAATTTCAATGCAAACGATTACACAGACCTTATTAATTGGGAATCAGTTGAAGTGAGGCATCCTCCAGCGTTGTCTTGTTTTCCAACAAAGAACTTGAAAACTACAATAATAACCGTGAACATTCAGTCATAAAAAGAGCTTTAAAATATTCCTGTCACATTACGAGTACAGAACGCTGCGTGAAACTTGTAACAGAAGCATCTGCAGCAGTTTGTGGCAGAGATGGTTTTATCAGACAAACTAAAAATACCGATTTGTAAACACAAAAATACAAACAAAGGCAAACTATGCTCTGCAAATAACCAAAGATCTAATTTTGAACATACGTGTATGGATGGTAGGGTGGGCATGGGAGGGACCTGATCGGCACCCACGTCCTTGTCGTGGGTCCTGGGTCGTTTCGCTGAAACAAGCAGAAAGGTGCAGAAAAAATATGTATTTTGTATGAAGTAGATTGTTATTTTGATCAAATTGACTAGTTAGTGATCCAAAATATGCCTGAATTACGCAGAAAACATTTCTTAAATTTTATATATTACTTAACTTAAGAAATGTGGGTTATACTTTTGTTCATTTACCGTAGAAACGCAAAAGAGTGATGTGTACGGCGGGTTTGCATACCCCATAAAGACACAAAATCTTTTTTGGCGATTCGCCACCCGAAGATATTCGATTTCAGCGACGAGATTTTTACAGTATTTTATCAACATCAATTTACAACTTTTCCGCACTATTGCGTTTTCGATATATAAAAAAGTGATTTTTCGCTCCGCCGTAGTGCACGTACACCTTTGCACACACCCTAAATCCGGTCCTCCTGTGAAGTATACTGTTAATAAGAGAACTGTAGAATATTTTGAAGATAAAATAAAGTTGACGGGAAAAGGTACACATTAACAGTATGGAGCCACTACTTAGAAAATTTAGGGATGAAATCTAGTAATTCACGAAGTAACATCCAATGAATTCTTTTCTACAGGGGCCACACCTCTAGGTAAACTGATAAGATAGAATTTGTCTATGTAATGCCATTACCAAGTAATGCAGAATGAACAAAAACAACTATACACAATGTAAAATCTGTAAGGTACAGACTGGCGAGCTGTCGGCACAATGAAAATAGAACAAATAATGTTTATTACATTGGCGTATTTAAGTAATGTTAATTATATTGGCGCATTTAGATTTCTTACAGCCACTCTTTAAGTGTGTGTGCAATACGCATAGTTGCAGTGGCTACAAAATAAAGAAACAATCAAAACAAAAAACAAACGACACTACTCTTGTAACTATATGCGCGTTGAAAATTTTCAATCTGGATCACTTTCTGATCGGTTAACATCCATTGGATCTTTTCTTATATTTCCTATTTACTTTTAAAATATACACTGACAATACAACAAGAAAACATCCAATTATGAGTGGTTCAGCGTAAGTTTTAAACACGAATTCTGTAGTCCTATACATTTGCAATGTAAGCTGTGATACTGATGGTACTAAATCGAAATTTTCCAGAATTATTTAAATTTAATATCCGATAATAAACAAGCTAAGTATATTTTCATACTTATTGTAACCACATGTATAAATACCGGTACACAAAATCTGCGATATCAGGGGAAGCATTTCTTGACACATTTTAACATACTTAAGTGCATGCTTTTTACGTTTTTTGGTAGTTACATAAATTCGATTTTTTTTTTTTTTTTTTTTTTTTTTTGGTTAACACTTACAGGTGGTTCTTTTACTGTAGTGTTTGCAATCCGGAAGTTAACACGTCACTGTTTTCCCTTTGTACTTAGGTTCTTTGGCCATGTTGTTTAGAAAATAAAATTGCTATCACCATGACAACGAGACGGATGTGACATTACACTACTTTAGTCCATCACCAACGATTTCAGTCTTATAAGGCTTTGGTGAATTGTTTCTATTTCACTGCATTAGTTTTCTTGAGAACAACTACGTTAGTTACAGATTCTACCAGCAGATGGCACTCACATCACTGTAAATAATGTGAGGTGAACATACCACGATCAAAAACTTTTATTCAAATTATTAAGTCATATTATTTATTATTTTATTATAAAAAATACTAAAGAAATATTCGTAATTGAAATTCTTTCTCTGATAACATTTGGCATGAGTCAAACAAGAAGTACACGCTTAACGTTGTAAAATTCTCATCTTAAAATAAATCCTCGAAAAAGGCAACGTTGTTTCATGATTTTCCAAGCAATGATTTTCTCAAGGTAAATTTTGAGGAGGATTACCTTATTGGTGGTCCTAATTATTACTTCTATTAATATTCAAGTTCAAAATATCACGCTAAATCGAATAGGCGAGCACATATATTTGGCTTGATTATGGAATTCAAACCGTATGTACTTTCATCGGAAATCGAACCTAGTATGTCTTGGAGCTGAGTGTTAGAAACATTCAACAGAGGTTCAGGAACTACTAGAGGTGAAACACTTGCACTTGAAATCGATTTTATTAGTTTCAGACAAGTGTGTAGTTTAAATCGATTTTAAGCTGGGTTTCATGGGATTAATTCACTTTCTAAAAAAATAGCAAAAAAAGATACTATTATTTTACTAATAATAAAAATAAGTTACTATATGTTACGCAACAACTCTGTCCTTGAGTACCATCTATATATATAAAAGAGAACGCACAAAATCCTTTGTCCGCTCATCACGCTAATACGGCTGAACCGATTTCTTTCATTTTTGGGGGGTTGTTAGGATTTGGACCCTAGATGGTTTTTATCATATCACTTTAATTTTCAATTAGCAGTGTCTTGAGATAATTGACCAATCAGGTGTTCATACGTAGAAAAAATCCTTTGTCCGCTCATCACGCTAATACGGTTGAACCGATTTCTTTCATTTTTGGGGGGTTGTTAGGATTTGGACCCTAGATGTTTTTTATCATATCACTTTAATTTTCAATTACCAGTGTCTTGAGATAATTGACCATTCAGGTGTCCATACGTACAAATCCTTTGTTATTAGTTCATCATATAAAAATAAACGTACTTATATGCAACCCGCATGACCCTGTGACTCGGCGGGTTAACATAAATGACAGGCGCTATAAATCACTTGAAAGCGAAAAAGTAAAAATTATCTAAGTAACAAAGTTTATTGCGTTCCGGGATGACCGCAGCGAAGCGGGGCGGGTTGGGGTGACCGCAGCGAAGCGGGGCGGGTTAACATAAATGACAGGCGATATAATGTTAACATTAGTGGAATCTTCTATGGTTTTTATCATATCACTTGAAAGCGAAAAAGTAAAAATTATCTAAGTAACAAAGTTTATTGCGTTCCGGGGTGACCGCAGCGAAGCGGGGTGAACGCTGCTAGTCTGATATATAGGGTGAGTCAGAAATGATTTTACAACTTTGAAAGCATATACAATGTATTGAAATGAATTAGGTAATCGATATAGATGCCAATTTGGAGCAAAATACTTCAAGTTTGACTCGCGTAGTGCGATCTAATGTATAGTGTGTTGTACAGGAATTATATTCAGGAGGATGAAGGCCTGCGCTCCCGCACATCTTCATATGGAGACGAGTTCCAAACCAGCAAATCGTCCAGTTGAAACTTAATGCTATCAATTCGTTGTTAGAAAATACTTAAAATCAGGTCTGGATAAGGGAATCAATGCCCGTTTCTTTAATCTTTACAAGCAGTTTAGTTTCATTGTAGAGTTACTTATATTTAACTTGTACCATCGAATTACTTTAACCCTAGAAATACAATTCACAGCGTCAGATTTATCATCTTCTATTTTCCATTTTCACATGGTCCTGTCATTATAAACCAAATTTTCAACATAAATGAAAGTGACTATTTTGTGATAATAACTTTTGAAGCACCCGATCGATCTCAAGTTTTTGAACATAGATGAGGTTCGGGCTGGGGAAGTTTTTTTTTTTTATCATTTCACTTTGACGGTAGAACTTAGGGAAGGGGGAGGTATATCAAAATAAATAAAATTTAATAACTGTTGAACCACCCGGCCAATCTCAAATTTTCAACATAACTAGATGAGGTTCGTACCTGGGAAAGTTTTTATCATATCACTTTGACGGTTTAACTTAGGGGAGCGGGAGACATATAAAAATGATCAAAAATGATCGATATTGGTCGAAACTATAGATTTTAAGGTCGCTGGGAAGAACAATGATATTTCCAATCCTGTTTACATCCAAATTCAGCCCCGCAAACTTGGGGGAGAGGAGGGATATATACAGTGGCGTATTTACGATTTTATTTCGGGAGGGGCTTTGCTAACTTTCGGGGGGGGCTTTGCCTGAAAATGTAAAAATTCTGCAAGATATTTCATTTACTTTACTATACTAAGTAAGATTTCGGGGGGGGGGCTTAAGCCCGGAAGCCATCCCCCTAAATACGCCACTGGATATATATATATATATATATATATATATATATATATATATATATATATATATATATATATATATATATATATATATATATATATATATACTGTTCCATAATTCGTGGGAGAAGATGAAGTTTTCACACTATTAATATAAAATTTGGCACTCTTATTGAGAAATATCTGAATTTTTCGAATTTCTAAAGGAAATAGGAGAAAATTGCTGTTTAGCCCCCCTTTTGGGGGTGTAAACACAAAAGTTCATTTTCCTTATGGGAGATTCAGTATTAAATTTTGGAAGCAGTTTTCTCTAATAATTATTCGTAGATATAAAGGTTTTGGAGCAAATGAGTTGTATTTGTTACGAAATGCAAAAACACTCATTCACAAAGCTATATATATAAATGATCGAAAATGACCAATATCAGAGGGCGCTACAGTAATATTAAAAGGTGACTGACTAACGGAACATATCGTCGCTGCGCCTCGAAAAACCGCTATGTGTTAAAATTACAACTTTTCAGGAGAAGCAAAAAACATTCCGAACTCTTAAAATTTTGCCAAATACACGGAAACACTTGAAAAATGTAATAAAATTGGTTCTGCGTACATTATGCACTGAAAATTGTTGTAGCTCGGTTCAAAAGTATTATATTACCATTTTTGTGTTTACGTAGCGCCTTTTGCGCCTTTATAAACGCATAGGGGATTTGTATACATTAATCAACACGTACGTGATGAGAACTTCAAGCCTTTCATTTCAATCTATAATTTTTCATTGTTGTGGCGAAACAATTGAATATTAACTTATGTCATTATAAGGGACCCTGCCTGACAGCTTTCTGGTTTATTTGCAAGACATAACTCATTTTCGACTAAAGTGTCACATAGCGGTTCTTCGAGGCGCAGCGACGATATTACTATTTTTTCTTATTTTAACCCAGCAAAGCTGGTAATTGACTCTCTAATACAGGGGTGTAGCCAAGGGGGGACCCATCGGGGCCAGGCCCCCCAAATGATTTCCTGCCCCCCCCCCAAATGACCAGCTTTTGAAACATCATAGTAAAATTATCTCGCTTCATTCATTTAAAAGTAACAAAGTTTATTGACAATTAATAATTTTTGGTAAAATAGTATGGAGAAATATTGTTTTTCCATACCAATCGAAAAATAGTATAGTATCTCTTCCTTATACCGATCGAAAAATAGGAAATTTTTTGTGACAGCAGATTACACAATTTACTGCGATTTATATTTGACAGTTTGAAGAAAAGCGGTTTAACAAGGTACTACAAATACAGCCATAAAACAAAGGTACTAAACTGATTTATAAGTACAGTATATTTTTATATATGCTTTAACAAGTGTTTTAAAAGACATAAGAGGATGGAAAATTTGTTGAGAAACAATGCTTTTATTCAATTTGGATTTCATTCGCTCTCTCTTTTATTTCTACTCAGTGTAATAAAATAATTATGTTTTTTAGTCACAAATAATAAATAAATATTTTTGTCAGGAAACCGTAAAGAAATTAAGTGAAATTTCAAGAAAATCAATCTTGTGTAGGCAGGTATTGTGTACAAGGTCTTAAATTTAAATATAAAGGTAACCAAGAAAAGTTTTGTTGCTTTTTTACCCACCACCTTCGAACATCGATAAGTCACCTAACCTGGAAGATCAAAAATAGTCCCCATTAGCAACGACGACCTTCTGAAAACGTTCTGGAAGGCCATGGAATCCATCGCGGTAGAACTTGGTGGAAAGTGAAACGAAGAAAGTGTCAGGTGCATTTTGGACTTTTACTAGGGATTTGAACTGGTGTCCTCTAAGGTGATTGTCCAAAGAACGGAACAGGTGATAATCGGACGGTGCAATACCCGGGGAATATAGTGGTTGCAATATTGTTTCCCATTCAAGGCGGAAAATGGTGTCTTGAGTCATCCTAGCCATGTGGGACTTAGCGTTGTCCCGTAAACGAGGACCCATTTGCAATTCAGAAGTGATGGCTCCAGATTTTGAGTTTTTGTTGAGCACAGCTCAACTGCTGACACTACACAGTTGCATTGATACTCTGACCAGCTGGTAGCAGTTCCCGATGCACGATGCACCAAACACACAGAAGGGCCTTCTTCTGGTACGGTGCTGATTTCGGCTGTTTTGAAATAGGTTCATGGGATGCTAACCAATGATGACGGCACCGTGGAGCTTCGTATAGGACACGCTTTTTATCACATGTCAACGCCCTGTCCAGAAATGGCTCCGAAACAGTAAATAAACACAGGCGACTGCCGCGTTGCCTTCTGGCCCGGAGTCAAAATATGAGAGACCCATCGACCCAACTTGTAGTGCTTCACAAGCTGATGGATGTGGTACCGAATGGTTTCTCCACACACTGAATTGTAGTCCCAATTCCTCTTTGTACATGTGTTGGTCTTCTGGCACGTGGTGTTTTCGGGTGTTTCGTCATCATCCGTAAAACTTGTTAAACCATCGCTGCAATAGCCCGCGTCGTCACGACACCCTCACCAAAAGCCTGGCATATCTTCTGTCCCGCTACAGCGGCGTTTGACCTCCATTTGAACTCGTTCAGCATACATGCTCTTATGACGCTCGGTGGATGTCCAATGTTATCTCTGTCTTTACGCAAGTTCTCGGTGTGTCTTAATTGCCACAACCAGGTAGTATGTTGGATATACCCACAGCAACAACTGACGTTCGCCTTATCTCCACTCGCATTCAACTCACGGTGTGAGGTTCAATTGAACACAGACCTCCACGAAAAGGGGCAGAACTTTCTTGGTTACCTTTATAGTATGCACAAAAGTATAGCGTTTGGTCCCGGGCAGTAGTTCTTGATTAAGCATAATAAAAACTATCTTGAATATAATTTAAGGATAATAATAATAATAATAATAATAATAATAATAATAATAATAATAATAATAATAATAATAATAATAATAATAATAATAATAATAATAATGAGATGAAGAAGAATAAGCTAAAATAGTGCTTTTAGTTTTCCAGAAGGAAACCAAAATTTTCCCTTCTTTCAGGCCTCAAAAGCAGTAGCAGCAACAATTTTTTTTTTACTTTGTACATTGTAGCTGGCCTCCCCTCAAAAACGACGGGCCCCTCCTACACAAACCTGCTGGCTACACCCCTGCTCTAATATTACCTAAGTATTGAAAACTACCCACTATTCTATTTTCATTGCTCAAACTTCTATAACGATTGCAGCTTCAAACATCCCAGCCACCATTATTTTACACAACAACTCTTAAGCCTTTCCGGATTCCGGCTTTTTGGGCTACTTTTTAGACTTTCAGTCAAGCAGCTACTGCATCGTCACTATTTATCCTAGGATCATGGTTCATACCTCATTCTCTTCAAAATAGAGCTGGGTTTTAAATAGTGCCAATTGCATGTTCATACCACATACGAGAAGCGGGAAAAAATTATGTTAAAGGGAAAATTTCGGAGTGAAATTTTTTCTCGCACTTTGGCCCCCCCTGAAACGGCCCTGTGTGAACGTAGCCATCTAAAAAAAATCTGATAAATAGTACTTGGTATACTGAATGTGTGTGCCAAATGTCAAGTTTCTATCGTGAATACTAAGGGCGGGAGAAATTTTATCAAGAATTCCCACAATGCCCCAAATTACCACAAAACACTATGATCTCAGGGAAAAAAAATTCCTGAGACATCCCTAATTACCCTAGGGTCATGTTTCGCTCATCATTCTCTTCAGAATAAAACTACCTTTCAGGCGGTACCATTCACATGTATCTAAGGCGGGAAATTCCCGAAAAAAGGGATTTTTTGGTCTAAATTTATCTTTTTTCAACTTTTAGCCCCTCTGGACCCCCCTGTTTTCAATCTTCTAGGTGCAAAAATAAGCCCGCCATAATATATATATATATATATATATATATATATATATATATATATATATATATATATACCGACAATGCCCCATATTACCCTATACAGAAGTATATTTTGATAAAAATTCCCTGAGACATCTCTAATTACCCTAGGATAATGATTCGACCGTCATTCTCTTCAGAATGGAACTGCTTTTTATACGGTATGACTCACGTGTTCCCATCGTGTATGTGAGGCGGGAAAATCCTGAAAAACGGGATTTTTTGGGTAAAAATATCCCTTTTTTCAACCCTTTGCCCCTCTGGTTCCCCCCTGTTTTAACTCACAAATCTGAAAAAAAAATCTGGTAAATACCACTCGGTGGACTGAATGTTTGTGCACAATTTCAATCTTCTACGTGCAAAAATAAGCCCGACAAAAAATATTGAACATAGGCTTAATAAATGAAAAAATAAATTTTAGACTTATGACGTCATCACCTCCTATGTCTGGACGCAGGAAGGTCTGAAACCATACGTAATGTCTTCTACAATGCCTCTGGACTTAAAAAAAAACGGACGAAAAAGCTCAAATAGAAGAGAAATAACGCAATGTACCATGAAACACGCGTATTGTACCATTTGTATCATAAAATCCCCAAAGGGTTAAATGAAAGCTCGTTTTTGAATTACATGTTCTCAATAGATAGTTGAAACGATTATCTCGACCGATTTCGTTAATGGAATCAATCCGTTAACTACTTAACGGGTAACAGTGACTTGCGTCTCTCTATTATTACACACAATTCGTTAAAATTTTGCAACAGTTTAGCCATTTTTGGACAGATTCTGTGCACTAGGTAGGTTTCTCGGAATGTCAAGCTTTTAGTATTGTCGCAAGGGCCAAGGGTTGAGTAACGTGAAAATAAGACCAAGCGTTTTTAGAAGGAACGCAATTATACAAAATGCAGATTTTTAACATTTTTATTTAAAGTTTCATTCCATCCAAGGATGGGTGGGCCGTAGAAGGCAATACCTTCTTTATGCCAGATATATTTTCAAGTGTGTAGAGCTTCAAATTTGGAGAATGGTTGCTGCTGAAGGTGAAGTTGTAAAATGTATAAGGCGAGGAAGTACTGAAGTACAATGATCTGACAGCGGTGATAAAGTGCTGCCTTAGAGCCATGGTGTCTGCAGTAAGGAAATAAAGCTATGTGCAGTATATATGTCGATGGTGGTGATATATAAGTCGATCTGAATTATATCGGTCTATGTTATAAATACGTTCATATATAGCTAGAAGATGATCCAGAGGTGGGTAGGCATAGCGTGGTAAAGCTGGAACGTGGTCTAATAGCTCATGAAGAATTGGATACGCCAGATGGATTTGTGTTGTAGTATAGCATTGGCGTAGATGGTAGAGTTGCGGCAAGCGGATTGGAAAGTGTGTACGGCGATATATGTCAGCAGTAAGGATATTGAAAGCGAGAGAGTAGGCCAGGCGTAAGGCGTGTCTTTTGAGAACTTTGAGGCGCTTATAGAAAGTCGGAGCTGCTTATAACCAGCGATATAACCGTACGTGATTGCTGGACGTCCAAAGAACTTATACGTAAGCAGTAGAAGTTTTGTATTGAGAGTCCATGTTCAAACGGCGGGGGATTTTAGCTTCCAGTTGTGTGAGATGCGGCTTCCAGGTAAGATGTTTGTCGAATATTACACCCAGCTATTTGAGACGGTTTTGAATTGGTATTGGAGAGTCAAAAAGAGTTAAATGTAGACGTTGTTGATTGTGACTGATACAATATTTATGGTGTTTGAGCCCAAAGAGAGTCATTTGAGTTTTATTTGAATTTGGCTTGAGTTTCCATTTCAGACACCGTATAACGAGATTTTCCAAGGCTGGTTATAGGATTTGTTTAATCCGATCAACAAAAGACACCAACGTTACGTAAGCAATATGACCAGCAAATCGAAGTGCTTATAGTAGGGGCTGAGATTGAAGCACAGGACAGATTCTTGCTGAGTTGAAAGGTACGTGACTTTGCCATGTTGATCTGAAAGAAAGCCTGGCGTCGAAGGAGAAAATTAGTAAATAATAGGACATAAGAATAAGGAAGGAGACGTTTAAAGAATCGGTGAGTAGAAAAAGGAGAATATTCCCCAACACGTTACTTTTGAAAAACAAAAAGTAAAACTGCTTACCAGAAATACCATTGCTTACGTAAAAATATCTGTATGGGAGATTTGTAGCGTATGTTAAGACCTTTCATTTCCCAAAATTGCAAAAACGTAATGGAATTGGATATTTAGTTATAGAGAAATTGTTATCGTGGAATGTTATCCTTTATTTTTGGAATGTTCTCCTTTTTCTACTCACCGATTCAATTGATAAACTAGGCTCTTATGCCAAACTGTATCAAACGCTCTCTCAATATCAAAGGAGATCAAAATGGAAGGTAAACGCTTATTAAAATGATTGAAAAGAGGAGTAGAAAGTTTGGGTAACCGATTAAGTGTGCTATAGGATGGACAAAATCCAGTTTGAATAGTAGGCAGTTTGTTCTTCACTTGTAGATAGTAATGAAGCCCCTATACCAAAAGTAGTTCTACTGTCTTGCTAAACACGTTAGTAAGACTAATAGGTCGGTAAGATGACACAGCAGTTGGATCTTTGCGAGAATTTAGAAAGACCACAATTTTTGCATTTTGCCATTAAGTAGAAAAATAACCTGAGATAAAATAATAGTATATAAAAAGGTAAATAAAACTAGAAACTCAGAAGCGCATGAAGAAGTTGGTGATAAATAATAGAATCTTCTCCTGCATGTGAGCTGCGGCAGTGTTGAAGAATAGTGGAGCAGATAAAAAAGCAATTTTTAGGAGAATCGTGCAAATGTTGATACAAGCACCAAATTTGATGTGCTAATTCTCTGAAGGTTACTGGTCACATCTGTCAGATTGGCCACCTGAAAATTAAAGATGGCGTCCATTTTCCATGATAGCCGCCAAATAGACCTGAAAAAGTCAATTTGTGTCATAAAATTTGAACTATATGCTCGATTTCTGCCATCTTAATGCCGATTTCTATACTAATGAAAATATTCAGCCAATTTATATTGTGTTTATTCCGTTCTTCAGTTCCATGTTGGTACAATAGCCAAATATACACAAACGTATTAAAAAGTATACAATCTTCCATTCTTACAATAATAAGTAGAAGTCTTGCAAATGTTACATTAAACAAGTAATCTTACATAAAACGAATAATCTACAACTAGTCCGTATGTAATTGGACGAAATAACATTCATGTAACGAGCAGTGTGGCGCAAATCTGTCTTCAACATTGGGGGAAGGGACAGGTAAGATCGTTTCCATATATTTTTAAGCGATGTTCAAAATATTTATGAAGTTGAAAAACAATGCTGTGAAGGATCAGGGCAACAGAGTTGTCTTCAACATTGCGAGGCGAGTAGTATTGAGGCTTATTCTGGGGAACATCAATTTCGTCTCACTTTCCTTTGTGGCAATCGGACACAAATAGTCACATTTTCCCCAAAAACATATTTCAAATCGAATTATTAGGGAAGACAGTAACCCCAGTTCCAAGATTGGCGAGGGCATGTCTCCCTCATCCCTCGGCATTTGCGCCAGTGGTAAGGAGTATATTAAAATAACAGTATGCTCTCTGTGAACTTTTGTATATCAAGGAAATTAATGGTGGTCACACACAAAACTACAGAGTATTGCTACAAGGAAGTCTTGCGCTGAAGTGCTTGCATCTTCCATTGCAATCTTCTTTTACATTACAGACCTCAGCGCAACCATTTCTATGTAAAGTTTCCCCAACATAATCACAACCTTATTCTCTCCAAGTTCCGGCAATTTCCACTGAATCTGTTTTACCAGAGCATAAAGCGGTTGGTCAGCAGCTACGACTGGAATCTGATCTGGATTTAGAAAACTTACCGTATCTCGAACCTCCTCCATGACATGTTTTATGATTGCTATAGAGTGCGCGTGATCTCGAATTAACGGAATCAATGAAGTAATGTTTACTTCAAATGACTGACTTCTTTTCTGCGCTGAATGGTGTACAGTCCAAGTAATGGGAGCTTCATTATCCGCATTCTTGATAAGCGTAAGCGATATCTCTTCTAGCCGTGCTATTCTTCTTACATGTGTGATTAATTGATTCAGACGCTGGCAATGATGGCACTGTTGTTTTTGGAGAATCAGGATTCTTTACAATGTATGCTGAGCGAATATTTGTATATGCTTTGGGAAGTTGTTTGACTTTTTTAATGACTCCAACTGTGTTCTATGCTAATTTCTCTCGCTTTTCGTTTGAACGTTGAAAGATCGACACACTGGCACCACGAAAGGACGTTTTGGTCGTTGTTGATGTCGGATTATGGTCAATATTATTGATTTCTGCAGTAGTAAATAATTGTTTTCTTAAGACTGGTGGATATACTATTCAGCCTTCGACGTACTGTGTTACTACTGCTTCACTTAGTTGGGCGGATATTTCCCAGACTCTGTTGTATGATATGCTCACTCCATTTTCATGCAGCATATCGATAAGATGCCTCTTTCTCGTCTTGGCAAATACTGAGAAACCGACATACATAGAAAAAAGGTCTCTCACGGTCCTTAGAATGTCTGTAGGTATGTATTTCCACTTTTGGATTAGCAATACAGGTTTACTGTAAGTGCTGAGACAAAGCAAAGTCTGATTTCGAAGCTCCATATTGAAGCTGTGGTTTAATGTCTGCCCCATGCTTGATCATGCATACAAATTGAAGTAATGAGGGTAGAATGTTCTGCTCAATGCATTCGTCTTGAAACGATCCATTGAAATGTGACTTATGTTCAAGCCTTTGCCAGATGGATCCCATCGCTGTACTTACTTGCCTCTGCTGGGATTTCGCCAACATCCTTTTCAAAAACCAGCTACACATCTCTCCCTTGATGATGGGCTTGCAGCTGAGGAATATGGAAAAGTAACTTGTCTTTCAGACGAGTTGCATGAACTTCAGGTGATTTAACTCCCAGGAGCTCCAAACTCTGCCTGTAAAGAGATGTCACATCTGCAAGTTTAAGAAAAAAATCTCTAGGAAATAATTCTTTATCCTGATAATTATCTTGCTCTCCATATTGCTGCTGAACCTTACGATTTGCTCATTCTCGGTTGTAAAGCTGTGCCAAGCAATGAGAACGGTATTTCAATTCTTGTGCCACAACGTCTCCTGTGCTTAACTTCGCGAGCAGTTTCCCGTTATTAAGTGTCTTAGCATACTCATTGAGTCTCTGATTTAGTTTCATTGTCATCGCGAACCTTAAATCAACTTCTGAGCTTTGATTTTTACTCAGGAAACATTCAAATGCTTTGAGAATTCTAACCTTTCAAGGAATCTTGCTAGCTGGGCTTATCTCTGTAGAAATAGAATAGGTTGATCTCTTCATAGCTCTGTTTAGTTTTGTGTTATTAAACAGTAGCCTGCAACTTTCATGATACTGAGCGTTATTTCTCCTCAGAGTTGCCTTTATTCCATCACCTTCATCGAGTCTTGCAGGATCAAACTTGATTGGCATGCAATTAATTGAATACAACTGCGGAATATTTCTTGCAAAGTTCTTGTAATCATTAATCCAATGTTCTCGGGATTGCTGCCAGAGTGAGTGTTGCTGTGCTGAGCTTTCGTTACCATACAGCGGCAACATCTTCAGAGCTATGTGTTGGAGTGTGCTGGTCGTACAATTTATATTGTTGTCTTTAAGAATCGCTGTGTTTCTATTGGTTGTTCTTGTTGGCCAATGGCGTGCTCTGATTTTGCTGGTGGAAACTGCTCTCTGATTGGCTGATGGTTCTTTTCGTACTGAGGAGCTGAATCCAGATGTCAGGTACATGATAACCTTCGTCTCTGTTGATGGATGGCTTGTATGTACGGATGAATAGAGATTCATGTATTTTCCTGTCCCAGAACTGTTTGCTTTTCTTTAGTACTTCAATTTGGTCCCACATGGCCGTATGATTGTATTGTATGCAGTGTTCGGCTATTGCAGATTTTTCAGGTTGTTTAAGTCTGGTGTGTCGCTGGTGTTCTTTCATTCTGTCTTCAATGTTCCTACCCGTTTCACCTATGTAAGTGGCGTTACATTCATAGGTGATCCTATAGATGCCTGGTGTCTTTAATCCCAATGAGTCTTTTGCAGTTGGTAGTAAACTCCTGATCTTCGGTGGAGGGCAGTGTACAGTCTTGATGTTGAATTTCTTCAATAGTCTTGCTAGTTGGTTGGAGGTTTTTCCCATATATGGAATAACTGCAATATTTTCCTTGTCTGCCGTGTTGTCCTCTTTTGTGGTGCAACTTCTGCTACTGTATTTTCTCATGGCTGTCTTGATCTGTTTCGACGAATAACCATTGAATTTGAATACCGTTTCCAGGTGAGACAGTTCTGTGTTTATATTATCTGGATCTGATATTTGATAAGCTCTGTGTATTAGAGTATTTAACACCCCCATCTTCTGTGCAGGATGATGAAAACTTGTCGCATCGAGGTAGAGATCAGTGTGCGTGGGTTTCCTGTAGATTGAATGGCCTAGACTTCCATCTGGTTTCTTGTATACGAGTACGTCCAGGAACGGGAGTCTTCCTTCTGTTTCTGTTTCCATTGTGAACTGGATGTTGCGGTGTATAGAATTCAGATGCTGCAGGAATTCGTCGAGTTTCTGTCTGCCATGGGGCCATATGACGAATGTGTCGTCTACATATCTGTAGAATACTGTAGGTTTGTATGTTGCTGTTTCTAGCGCTTTGTGTTCAAAATACTTTATATAGAAGTTCGCTATTACTGGAGAGTTCTTGTAATCATCATTGCATTTTTTATTAGGGTTTGCATATGGTGACTTCAGATGTTCCTCAACAGCCTTTTGACAAAGATAACACTTATCCCAGTCAGTGTGCCACGATTTGCTGATAGAATTAGCCAATAACTTTACATTTTTTATGGAAAATCAACTTAAATAGACCAGTTTCGCAGCCATCTTGAAAAATGGCCACCATCTTGAAATTTCAAAAGGCAAATCTGGCAGATCGATGAGGGACTTTTGGAGAATTATCATGCCAATTTTGATGCTTATATCACCATTTACACGATTCTATTGTTATTTGGCCCACTAGAACAGTTGTAATATCGTTTGATGAGATTGGAACGGTAAGATGATTGGTGAAATCAAGCCGGTAGACAAAATCAGGATGAGATGATGGCTGCGCAAGAGAGCTCTCGATTAAGACACGGCTGTCTGTAGGCAAGCGAACATCGGTGTAGTGTGTGGAGTGTAGGCTCCTTCGAGATAGTTGGCTAAAGCAGTTGCCTTTTTGATTCGTCATTGGTACTTGGGCAGCACTTACGATGGGATATTGTGGATCCGAAAAATTAGTCGCTTTAAAGTATTCCGACATTTAGCTAAGGCATTCCAAGAGGAACGCCAGTAAAGGCGTTTGCGGGCCACGATGTATTTCTGAACCATAAGCTGGAATTGGCAATGCAAAAGAAGAAATCGGTGGTCATTTGTGTGAAGAAATTCGTTCAAGTATAGCTGCACGTGTGAGAAGAGCAAGGGCTTCTGCTGTTAAACGAGGTCTAGACAATTGGTTGATACATTTGGGAATTGCGTAATCCGTAGCTTGAGACACTATGTCAGTCAGAATATGTAAGAGGTTTTCAATAGATGCAACTGACGTGAAAATGGGAGCAGTAGCCGGCAGATTTTCGGTGATATAAGTGTTGTACTGATTCCACCGAGCTTTAGTAAAATTATATCATGGTGCTGGGTGATGACAATGTTTTGGATTTCAGACGTGGAGTTATACAGAGCAATATTGGGTGATGACCACTACCAATGGAGTCAAGGGAATTCATAGTAGTAAATGGTAACAGATCGTCGGAAATAATTGCCACGTCAAAGCTAGTGCTGCTTTCCGGACGGGCAGGATGTGGTAACAGCAGTAAGGAGCTATGAATGGTTTGGAGAAAATCTTGAAAGCGTTGTTTCTGAGCTGCAATGCGAGAATGGTAGTTGATGTCTGCTAAGAAGATATAGGCTTGAAACTTGATATGTCAGTAGGCAGAAAGTAATGCGCAAGCAGTTGTACAGATCGAACATAGATGATGGTGATGTTATTAGTATTAGCTAGAAAACAGAGTGTCAGTATGACGTGTTCGGGATATTGCTCGGTAAAACGTGGTATGAGTCGTGAAAGAGAGTAAAACGCAGTTCCTACGTCGTAGCAGCAGAAATTACTCTGTTGTACTTTACTCACCTCTGCTCTACGAGATTAAACGCTTGTTAGATGTCGCACGATGATTTAAACACACTCAATTCTATGTATTTGATTATTTCATTTGTTTATTCATAATAATTAACAGTACAAACTATGATTATACATGAACAGATCAATGTAAACATTGATAGTTGATTGCTGTTGCTCAGATGACATCTTTCTTTTTCCATTTTTTCATAACTAGAGCTATTTCTATAATGCTAATAACGTTTAACGGAGAATATTGTCCAAAGATGAGACAGATATACAAATCTGTAGATGCTGTCGACCTGAAAATAATGAGTGAGTGTAAATTCCCATGCTTAGTTTTCGAGAAAATCTGGAAGATTAATTTGTCTTATAAACTTAAATATTGATGCTATACGACAACTATGCCATCTATTAAGATGGACCCTATAGTAAAAGTTATGGGAACGTGGGGTGCGCCGTTCTCCCACATCCAAAAAATATCTATGGCGTCCCTCCACTTCCTAAAATTACAATGGGCAAAGATAGGCAAGGGGAACGGTGTGACGTCATGCGTCCCTCAACCGTATCAGATTCACTTTTACCCGTGGATGGAACCAATACTGAAATACATCTTCATCCAGTGGTGCTATCCCGTGGGGAAAATTCCATTTTATGGGATTTTTTGACGATGATTTCTCGAAATGGGATAACGGGAATTTTTGTAAAATTTGCAGGATTTATGGGATTTTCCGTATAACTATTCCATTGAAGCCAACAAAATTGTCTATGGGCGAGTAGACAACTGAATCTTCAATAAACGTGAAATAATTACAAATTGCCAAATTTTGTTACTATAAAATGTATGTTAGTGTTAAAGTAATTTATGCAGTAACTTGTGGATCTCAAGAAACGAACGCCAAGGAACGTTAATTGTACTCTGATATTAAAGAAAAATGAAAGAAAAACAATTAATAGCAGAAGGTAGAAAGAAAAACGTCAACTTCCAAAACGTTCCATACGAAATGACTGAAGAATAAAAAGTTTATCTACTTTTATTACGTTCAGTGGAAAATCATGGCACCAAAAGGTGATGGAAATATTAAATTCACAACAAAATATACTTATCTTCGTCAGCATTTTCAATTGTCTCTTTAAGTTAAGGAAAATATGTGTTCATAAGCTGGGAGATTAACGTAGCTTATCGAAATTTTTGGATCATTCACTTATATTTTGAAGAAAATTACTGATACACACTAATTTCATTGTTCATGTTTTCTAAGTTTAGAAAATTGTGCAATTAGTATAGCGTGGGAAATTCAAGAGCAAAGAGAGGAATTTCTGCTTCTCGAGAAAGGATTTTGTAACTTTTCAGGTTGGCACCACTGCCCTCATCAGTCTTTTGATTGTGACACTACGAAGACGACAGTACGATTAGTGGAACACTGATCAAATTTATGATATGAAGCTGAACAAAATTGCATACTTGAGGAAAATTCTGATGAGTACTTCTCGAGAAAATCAACAAACAACATTTTTTTTGGCACTGCAGAAAGGTATGTCAATAATAAAAGTAATTATTTTGCTATAACACATAGTTTGTTTATTCTCGCATGGTATAGGGCTTATAAAAATATATTAATCAATAGCAGACGGTGTAAATTTCTTTTCGTATTCTCCTAACGATGACACCTTTACTCGTTCAAGTGCCAGACATACGTCTTGTAAATTCTTCTAATTTTCTGTCACACATCAAAACTCTACATATAGGAGATGTATATGTAATATCTACAGATAAACTCCGTCATTGTACACTTGTGTCCAAAATTGTTGTCGCATGTCTTTAGAAATTACATAAATAGAAATAACTCTCTTTCTTGTGATAGAAAATGTCACATTTCTTCTTTGAAATAAGCAGAAAAACAAAACACATATTTCCAAACAATATTTCAATAAAAAATTAAGAAATAAGCAAGTTATAATTAAAAAAAGAAATCTCCGAAACTTTCATCGAAAAATTCTAAGTTCCATTTTCGTAAACGTGGCAAACGCGCAGCGAAATTTACAAAGAGGGAGGGAATTTTATGCTTTGTTAGAAATACAACGTAAATCTGTCATAAGGTTAGTTACTATACATGTGGCACAGCTCTAACAATCATTGCTATTAAGCATTTTACATTTAAACAAACGACTAAATAGAAATAAGCTACAAAATGTGCGAAGCGATCAGGCATTTTGTGTTAGTGGTTTCGCTACATACGTCTACCAAGGTGCCATCTGTACCGTGCCATCTGTAGAGTAGTCGGTTAAAGCTTCTTCTTTACATACTTTATTTTTCCACGATCATCACTTCGAATCCCATACCCTATAGTAACTTTTTTTTTTTTTTTAAGAAAAGCTTGATTCTGTGAATTCCTGAAGGAACAATGTTTTGTTCTAATAATGCTCCTTAGTATTATCCTCTTCATTCTAGTTTATTTTAATATTTCCAAATAATTTAGAATTATGTCTTTAAAAACATTAAAACTCAAGAATTTTATAAAAAGCGGAAGCTTCATTTATAATCATTTTCATAACCGAAATGAGAAACTTACAAATAGTGGAATTTTAATTAACACATGTCTAAGCTTTCATAAAACAGTAACTAAAAAAAAAAAAAAAAAAAAAAACATTTACTCCGCATAGTTTCTGCAAGTAATATGCAGGTAATAGGCAGAAAAATGAACGTAAACTATTAGATGTCGATTAAAAATTAGTAGGGATAGTTCTAAAGCCAAGTAGAAAATTATCTCTGCTTCATGAAAATAATGAACATTTTACAAAAATAATGGTATTTTTGCTTTATCGGAAATTTGTTTAGTAAATAAATAAATAAAATACAATTACATAATTCAATCACTCTTATTCGATAGCTTGAAGAGAAACTGTTCGGCCGGGATCCTTCGGTTTTCTTCGTAGCACACGAAGGGACACGAAGTTGATCCGAACCAAGAGAAAGGGTGTAGAAAGAAATAGTGTCACGCCACAGAACGGCATGATATGTGACAATGGCCACAGCAGTGACACGGACGGATCATGGCAAGGGAATGACATGGGCATGATACACTATGTGTGAATTGATATTTAACTGAAAACTGGCACATTCAGTACACGAGGGAGTCAAATTCACTTTTGAAATTTTGGACATGTTTTATCTTTAAGGTCTCTACTTGAATCTCCTTTCAGAGCGCATAAGGTTCAAAGATTCATGTTCAGAAATTGTTAAAAATGCAAAGTATATCTGCCATAATGTTAGTTACTATACATATGGAAAAGCTCTAATAATGATATTAAGCATTTTACACGTAAACAAAGAAATAAATAGAAATAAGCTAGAAAATATGTTAAACGATCATGCATTTTGTGTTAGTGGTTTCCTTATATGCGTCTGCAAGTAGTTCGCTCTTAACTTACCTTTGTAGAGTAGTTACTTAGCACGTGCTCTTTATTCTTTATTTTTCCATAACCATCAGTACCCGATAGTTTTTTTTTTTTTTTTTTTAAGAAACGCTTGTTCTCTCTATTCGTTATAATGTTTTTCAACAAGTAGTAGGGTGATTTGTTAAAGCATGATTTAGTGCCCTCTTTTTTTTTCGATGATCATTAGTTCCAGCTCCGTGCCTACAGTATTTTTAAAAGTTTGTTCGTGAGATTTTGTTATACACCTCTCTTCTATTAATAAAAGGTATTTGATATTATTCTTTTTATGTTAGTAATTTAAATATGGGCAAACAATTCAAATTTTTGCCTTAGACGTGTTAAAATTATCAAGAGTTTTATCAAAAGTAGCAGCTTCATTGTCATAAAGTTTCATTGCGAAAATGAAACTTTAATAAAACTTAATCAACATATCATTAATTTTAATAAAACAATACTTCCGTTTTTATCACGAAGGGGCTAAACCATGGCTATACAAAGGATCGCCAAGAATTTCGCATGTGAGTCATACCCTTTATTGGGACAAGTGTCATCTTACTTTTCAAAAGGAGTTTATAAACAAAATGTAATCTGCCTATTTTAAGTTTCGGAAGATACTATATTTTTATCACAAATTTGAAGCCGATTTCTTCCTTAGGATACCGATTCTAATGAAAGCAATATGATAAAAAAAAAAAAAACTGATTCGACTATCTTCGAAGTTTAATTCCAAACGATTCAGTCATTATCCGTGATGAAAGTGATGAGTACAAACTATTTCTCCCGGGGGAGAATTTCAATATACAGGGTTAAAGTAGCATTACAAAAGTACTGGTTTCTTCGGAAGTTTGGACGGGAGTAGTAAGAATTTCATTGGTCCCAGGAGAAAATGTGCCCCTCTGCTACCCCCTGAAATCATCAGTACCGTACGTGGTGATGAGGTAATCAACATCAACTTAATTTTTACAAATTGCCCTTTCTCTTTTTAGAAGCCAAGCTATCCTAAACGCTGGAATAAGTCTTCACTTACTTCATTGACGAATTTATATAAGTAGATTCAAGTCCCTAATGACGGACTTGCAGGATACACTATTTTATCATGTATTTTGAATCTCCTTCTGCTTTAGGATATATATTTTGGCGACAGTGAGGTGGTGAAATCACGACTCTAGCCAAATGATTTGGCGTGGTAGACCTGGGTTCGATTCCCGGAGGGAGCTCATGTGGTTCGGATTTCACATTAATCAGTAGGTCGCGTCTCATGTAGCCTCGCTGTTGAAAGGGACTTTAAACTCAAAATCAACTCAACTCTAGCCAAGTGATTCTGATTTTAAACTCAAAATCAACTCAACGCTAGCCAAGTAATTCTGATTTTCAAAAATTCGTTTTACATAGTTCAGCGTTTACCTGTGATGAGGAGACAGAAAACTTCGATTCATATGTTGAGAAAGTATTATATAAATTACCTTTATACCTTTTCCTGTAGATGCTGAATATTCGAAAACTCGATTACACCGAACCATTTATTTTAGTGAGGAGTTTATATATCAAACTTCATCTATATAACATTAGGGACTTTTGAGATCCTTTATTTATAGGTTAAATTTTAAAATTCAATTTCCCCCTTAGGATGCAAATTTTAACAAAACATTGACAAGACGACAGTGCTAATTATGTTCAGAAAACCATTTAACTAAACTAAAAAATGAAGCAACCACCCCTTTCCGTATAATTTGCTTATATGTGTTATCGAGATGTATTTAATAAACTAGCAATCGTGGAGCAATCAATTAGTGTGCACTCACTAAATATTCACGTTTGGTGATGATCAGCAGTTCAAATCCTGCATACTAGTTTTTTTATTTATTATTATGTTCACATTTTGTTAGTGATATTTTTTAAACAACTCTCTTTTAATCCAGCGTGGGAGGCCCGGGTTCGATTCCCTTTGGGAGCTCATGTGGTTCGGATTTCAGTAGGTCCACGTCTTATATAGTCTCGCTGCTGAACGGGACGTTAAACTCAACTCAACAATCTCTTTTAATCTAAAAAATATTTCTCAATATTACTAATTTAATGCTATTCAATTTGAATGTGTGCATAAAGTATAATTCAAACTTTTATATTTATCAAATATTACAATTAGCAAGATTTCAATAAAAAGAAGGAACTTAATTGTCACAACCTGAAAATGAAACTTTAATAAAAGTTTAGTCAACATGCCCGCAACTTTAATAAAACATTACTTTCCTATTTATTATGCATCATTTAGTGCTAACTATATTTGTTGTATAATTTTACAAAACAAATTAATTTAAATATTCTAGAAAAAGTAACTACATTTGTTAATTCCTTTTGTACACAATGCTGTGATAAATTGTTACATTACTACATAAACAAGTATGAGAGTATCAAAATTATTTTATCAAAAATTTCTTCTAATTCAATGCAGAATATTTTAAAATCATCATTCAATGTTTTGTTGCATAAAAATGACCATAATAGGATTGCTTTTTTTGTTTACTCTACATATGCACTGCAAGTTATACGTAAATGTAGTTGAAATAATTAATATAATATAAAAAATATATATCAATTGGCGATTTAAAAAAGTGTTGGTCAATATGAAGATCTACAAGTATGATTTTATGCGAAGTTGTCTAATATATATGTGAAATTAAAATTAAATATTTTTTTAAAGACAGCACTCCAAGTTAATTTGTTTGATTGTAAATGTAATATATATATATATTAAAAGCGCTTAATACTCCTTGATGAGGGTGAAAAGGCGACGTAAATAAGTTTTCGGTTTGATGGCTGATCTTGAGTTTGTCGTCTCTTTGATCACTGAGACTATATGAGACGTAGATCTACAGCTTAATGTGGGTTCCGATACACATGCGCTCTCACCGGGAATCCGAACTGGATCGTTTGCGTCGAAAAGGCGTACGTGAACCTTATAATCACGAAGGAATAGTTTTCACTTCAAGGAGAAATCCCAGTCGGAGGTGACTTGAAAGAGTTTATTTCGGAAGAAAGATTAAATATTTTCATGAACTTCAGAATGGTTAACTTTTTCAGGTCTAAAAAACCTATTTAGTTGCGTCTGAACTTTTGGAAATGTAATTTTGAAGGTAGATAGAGTCTTGAGTGTGTGTGTTTTATAATGTATTTTACAGTGACCTTATTGTTTCTCATAGTCATTCTCTGAAATGAAGTTTTTAAAGTGGCAATTTCAGTCGAAATCTTTTATTTTAAGGTATATGTATGAAATTAAGTTAGAAATCCCCCTTCAGTAGTGTTTGAAGGATTGATCTTAAACGCTTCATACTTAACACGTTATCTTTCACCCAGTGCTTCTTCCGGACAAGCTCTGACAGTGACCCCCGTAATACTGACAAGGAGAAGGCAGAGTTTGGTAAGTGAACTTCGAAGCCATTTTTTTGGGGGGGGGGGAGGTTGTAGTGCACATTTAAAGAGTTAATATTACAAACTGAAGAGCGCCATGGCCAAAAATAACGAAGAAAAACTGTCTTAAAGTTTTCTACTCGCGAGTTGACAGTGTGGCAGAGTGAGTAAAATCTGTAACTCATGTGTAAAGTGTCCCGGGTTCGAGTCACACATCTCTTTTTTTCTTTCAACCAATAAAGTAGGCATTTGTAACTATATGTAGGAAGTAAAATATTAATTCATCTTATGTTTATAATGAATAAAATAATAGAAATTTTCAAATCACTTGTAAAATCTTTCAATGTTCCATGTTAACTGGCAAACAAAATTTAATCTATTCCGTAAACATGCTGATATCATGAGTTATATTATGGTTACGACCAGTGGTGTATTTGCGATTTTATTTCGGGGGGGGGGGTTGCTTTGCCAACTTTGGTCCTGGAAATGTGAAAATTCTCGAAGATATTTCATTTACTTTAATATAGTAAATAATATTTCGGGGGGGGGGCTTAAGCCCGGAAGTGCCCCCAATAAATACGCCACTGGTTACGACAGTCATTGTGTATTAAATGTTGTTGACGCTTCGTGTCTACATCTGTTGACAATGTACGAATTACAAAGGAGTTGAGAGGGAAATCCCCTTTGCTAATACTGGATGTTGCTATAACCAAAGGAGATTTCCTCCTCATTTCCCTTGTAATTTGCACACTGTCTACAGATGTAAACATGAAGCGTCAAGAACATTTTTTACACAACGACTGCGGTAACAATAATATTTACGGAATAGATTCAATTTTGTTTCTACCGTAGTTAAAATGGAACATTGAAAGATTTTACAAGTGATTTGAAAATTTCTATTGTTTTATTCATTATAAACATATAATGAATTAATATTTTACTTATAGTTACAAATGGCTACTTTATTAGTTGAAGCAAAAAAAAAAAAGTATATGACTCGAACAGGAATTGAATCCGGAACCCTTTACGCATGAGTCAAAGATTTTTTTTTTTCACTTTGCCACGCCGACACTTGGTAAATGTGTGTGTCGTACAATTCATGCAGGGAGTAAAAAACTTGAAGACGGTTTTTCTCCGTTATTTTTGGCCATTGCGCTCTCCCAGTTTGCAATATTAATTCTTTAAATGTGCACTAACAACTCGCAAAAAGTAGCCCAAGGTTTACTTACCAAAGTCTGCCTTCTCCTTGTGAGTGTGCCCCCCCCCCCCCTCCCCGGAACATTAATTCTGAAAGAAACAGTGCTTTCACCGATTACTGATTTTTGTTTCTAATCTTGTAGACATATCTGCTGAGGTGGTAGTCATAATTTACGTTTTAGCGAAATATTTCTGAATAGAATTTCGTTCAGACAAAGGATGACTTCAAATCTATACTTCCTACACATTATGGATTACAGGGTATACCTAGTACTTTGCCGTGTTATGTAAGGTATGCCGAACAAATTGTTCGTAAGGGGAGTGCACAAGAAAGTAAAAAAGCAGTGTCATCTTTAGACTTTTATTCAAAACTTTCAATTGAAATATAATTCGTTGAGCATTGAGACAATTTTAAACAAATTCAAAATACTTTGATGGATTCCTAATTGCAATTCTTAATTCAGAAATCTGAGGACGTCTATATTCTAAGTGACGAAAATACCAAAGTTTCTTGTCTAACGAGTTAATTGGCTTCCTAGCGTAATTCTTTATTTCTTTTCTGTACACGAAAATACCTATGATATTAATCAAAGAAACTTTTTTCTGACGTAACAAGCAATTATTATAATCACACTTATTTCTAATTTAATATGATGTATAACTCTTGTTATAGATGTTATATCAGCTTGAAAGTTTATACTGTAAAAGTTATAGGAAGAGAGTCCTTAGCTATCTAATGATTAGGCTGCTCTAGAGTGTATTAACTGCTAAGGGGTGTAGGATTAAGCATTGTTCTATTGTTAAATTATTATTTATTATTTAACACTATTTTGAAGAGGGAACATAATTAAATTAACTCTCGCAGAAAATAATAAATATTTTACAAAAACAATTGTTTCAAAAACTTTATCACATGAATGGTAACTAATGAATGTAGGTGTGCAGTTAGCACTGGCGCTTCAAAATCAGGAGTCTCCGTGTTTCAATTACATATATGCCTTCTTGGCTAGAGATTCTCCATCCCATTACGCGGAGGCAGGGATACATATTTTTAATATATAGCCATGGCTGAATTGATAAATATTCTGTTCATTTTTTGTTAATGTTTCAGTGCACCTGGATCTTTTGGGTTATCAACTTTATCTAAAATCTTTTAAATAAATAAAACACATAACGCAATCACCATAATTTGATCCCACATTGAATACAAGAGTGAAGTCAAAACATACTCTTACAAAACATTATACAGCTGAAAGAAGACAGTAAATATAAATTATTGATTCTAAATGAACGTTTAAAATAAATGTGAATACGATATTGTATGTATACTGATAATCAAATAATTTCCCTAATTTCAGAGATTCAGTTATTCAGGTAAGGTTGAATATTAGCATGTGCAATCCTTCTAGTTAGTGGTTTTATACAGGGTGTTTCAAAGCAACACCGACAAAATATTTGGGATGTGATTAATGACACCAAGATAGGACAAAAAATATAGACCAGTCTGGGTGCACAAATGCTTCCTTTCGGAGTTATAGCATGCCAAAAATATGAAAAATGAACTTCAAAGGTCCATAGGTCCAAACCTATGGCACTCACCGTGGTCGGGTCAAGGCTTCACTTAGGAACTATATGTGATCTCTCCAAATATCCAGCTTTCACAATCCTGCAGTACTTCCGCAACATTTTTTAGAGAGGTAGTTGGTGAGTACTTCAAATCATATGCCTTTAGCCAAACTCCCTCTATAGAAATTGTTGCGTGAGTACCTTAAGATTCTGAAACATGCATTTTTGGATAACTCACGTATTAGTTTCTAAGTGAAGTCTTGACCCGACTACGGTAGGTCCCATAGTTTTGGACCTATGGACCTTTAAAATTCAAAGGCAGCCTATAACTCCGAAAGGAAACATTTGTAAATCCAGGTTGGTCCATATTTTTTGTCTTGTTTTGGTTCAGGAATCACCTCCCAAACGTTATCGGTGTTGTTTTGAAACATTCTGTATATTTGATACCAAATAATAGGTATGGTTCAGAAGTATAAAAAAGATAATAATCAAAATTCAGTAAGGTTTATCAAATTTGCTTTGGAAACACGCAAAAATCTAGTTAAGAACTTCAAAAGTACTTTAAGAAATTTATCCTAATTTAGAGATATGAATCCACTTTATTTTAATGGCGTAGAGACTCGGATTCGATTCCCGGTGGGAGCTCATGTGGTTCGGATTCCACGTGAGTTAGTAGGTCCACGTCTAATATAGCCTCGCTGCTGAACGGGACGTTAAACTTAAAGTCAACTCAACCCAACTTCATTTCAAGTTTGGTTATGAATAGGAATTTGTTTAAATTACTTGCAAAGAAAATACGATTTTCGACTATTGCATTTTCCTTTTCATCAGTCAATAATGAAGCCCTACGTTTTCAATGCAAGAGTCGTCTTCTTAATAATGCCAAACAATGGCAGTAATTAGGTATATCTCTTGTATATGATTTTTAATTACGAAGGAATGTTATGTATGAAATTTTGGCGGCTTGGCAGCAATTGTGCAAGGAATTGGTAAGCGTAACAGCTAGTGAGAGGCTAGAGTAGAGGTAGCGTTTCGGCTTTAGGTAGTGAGGGTTGCGAGATCGAATCCCACTCAAAGCACATTTTATTTTTTTAAAATATATTTCGATGATTGCATCACAATTTTTTCTGCATGCTTAATCACATATTCACATAACATTTTATGGATGAAATGTAGCCCTTAAAAGGGCTGTTTGAAACTAAACACGTTTTTAATATGATGTCAAGTGACCACCTGCTTCAACAACCGCTAACATTCGACGAGGCATTCGTTCTATCATTCGACGGACATAGCCCGTGCCATTCGTAGCAAGATCTTCCCAAGCATTAACGATCGAATCCCAGAGCTCATTGGAAGTTCTAGGAACTTCATTAGCCCATTTCTCCCTCAAACATCTCTTTACCTCTGCCCAGACATTTTCTATTGGGTTAAGATCTGCTCCGCGTGGAGGCCAATTGATTACCTCTACATCATTTTGCTCTGCCAGCCACTCTTGGACAACTCGTGACATATGGACAGGTGACCGGTCGTGTTGAAAGTGGATTGCTCCCTCAGGATAACGTTCGCGAACAGATGGCAGCATAATATTCTCCAAGATGAACTTATACTGCGCACCCGTAAGACGCTTATCAATCCTGTGAAGATTCCCAAATCCATCTGCAGGTATCCAGCCCCAGACAGCCACTGATATGCGTCCGCTGGAACGCTTGTGCCATATGTATCGAGGATCGAACCTGGAACCTCTCTCACGAAAGACACAGACTGGTCCATAATTTGCAGAAGAAAATATACATTCATCGCTGAAAATGACATTTGTCCAGTTCCGATGCATATTTTCCTCTGCAAATTGACGTCGTCGTCTGATGTGTTCCGCAGAAAGAAATTCCTTAATGGCTGCACGCCGAGCGAATAGATTAGCCTCCCTGAGTCGCCTAATAGCTGTTTGACGTCATCCAGGAAAGTCAGCGGCTTGTCGCAGTTGACGCGAATTTGAATGGGGAGTTTCCTTGGCTTGTTCAACCAGACGACGGTCTTGCTCATTTGTGGTAACTCGGCGTCTCCCATTACCACGACGACGAATTGTTTCCCCGGTAACACGATATCTATGTGCCCACCGCTGACCAGTTCTAGGGTGAATGCCTACATGCTCCGCGGCTTGCTTAGCGCTGTAACCTTCGTCAAGAAGCGTTATGAAACGAATTCTTGCTTCCTCCATGACGTCTACCACTCAAATGTAAGGGAATGTCTATCTAAAAGAAATCCCATGTATTACGTGGCATTTACTAGACACGAACTCCTTTTATCGAATTTTGATTGGTTGTCATATCAGATATTTGGTAGTGTGAATTGAGTCCTTACTTAATAGCCCTACAGTATCACACGAAACACAGCCAGAGGCGTTTTCTTTCAGCTTTACCTTTGAATGTGCATAATGTAACTTGTATTCTCCAGGCGTTTCAATAACCCAACACACTTAGCTTCAGGACTAGTAACAGTGTATATGTATATACCTCAGTTTCATTCAATGACATCTAGAATACTTCTTCCAGCACCGAGGTTATATAAGACGTAGACTTACAGACTAGCGTTTAATTTGAACAAATGCACATTCACCGATAATCGAATCAGGCCCGTATCCAGGGGGTCTAGGGGGGCCGGCACCCCTAAATTTTAGCTGCCCCCTAAAAGTTTCACATGAACTATAATATGGTGATGAACTATAATATGGTTGGATCGGGCCTCACCTAACTTCAGCCGGACCCCCTTTACATTTTTGGGCAGGCTACCGGCCTGAATCGAATCCAAAGTGCCCCCATTCCTTTCACAAGGATACCCCTTAGCCGCAAGTGAACGCAATATTCCTTTAAATTATATATACCTGAACCACTTTAAATCACATATAGACCCGATTTCATTCATTTTTAATTTTCTTCGTAACAATAAATCCTATTTAATGTATGTATACAATTTACCGGTAAAATAAGTACAACTGAAATAGGAAATAGCGATGGCCAATTCCAGAATTTTTACTTCCCGGAATCGATTAAAGGATATTTATTCCTCAAACTCTTGAGGGGTAATTGCCCCTCCTGCTCTCCCTAAATGACGCCCCTGGCTACAACTGTCATACTTTGCCATGCTATTGTCGTCTGAAGTACAATCCATCCTCCCTTGCAAATGTCCGGTCAATTCGCACACTGTTTACAGATACGACACGAAGCGTCAAGAACATTTTTTACACAACGACTCTGCTAACCATAATATAACTCCGGGCCGCGGTGACTCCATGGTTGAGCGTTCACCTCTGGTGCATGGGGTTTCGGGTTCAAACCCTGCTCCCGCCAAGTGAACTTTGTGCTGGACAAACACCATGTGCGTGGGTTTCGTCGGAGTTCTCCCGTTTCCTACCACTTTCTTCATTCCACCTTTTCATTAATTTCTCATCTTCACCGTCTCCTTTAGCCTAGCCGGCATAATCGTGGGACGTAAAACTCAAAAATTTCATGTTTTTTCATAATACAACCCGTGGCATCAATATACTACGCGGAATAGGTTACATTCTATTGCTAGTTAATATAGAATATTCAAAGATTTTACAACTGATTTGAACAATTCTATTGTTTTATGTATTATAAACATATGATGAATTAATATTTTACTTGTAGTTAAAAATGGTTACTTTATTGGTTAAAGCAAAAAACAAATAAAATTCACTCGAGCAGGAATCGAACCCAGGACTCTTTGCACGGGAGCCGTGGATCATCCTAACTCTGCTACGCCGTCACTTGAGAACTTTATACGTCGTGTCATACATGCGCTGAGTTAGAATCTTTAGGACGCCTTTCCTCCACTATTTCTGACTATTGCGCTCCTCCAGTTTGTTATATTAACATTTTAAATGTGCACTACTGTCTCGCGAAGGATGGCCCCGAAATTCATTTACCAAACTCTGGTTTTCCCATGTTAGTTAACTCTGGCCGGGCTTTTCTCATGTTACTTTCATACAATACATGTTCTAAGCGAGGAAAGGAAATATTAAAAATATACTGCAAAAAAGACTTTCTGATGAATGTCTCATCATAAGGAGATGAAACTCGGCATTTAAACTCCTCCTTACAAATCTGTGACCACGTGATCCATCGTTTTTGGAAATTCCAACTCTAGGAAAGAAAGTAAGGCAACTGCTACAATTTTTTAATTTCCCATTTTGTGTTCATAAACTGGCCAAAGTGAGTAAGCATTTTAGCTGTTTAAATTAAATCTAGAAGATAGCAGTTGGATTCAGTTGGATTTTTTTCATTTCACTTCGCTTGATATGCTATTCTATTGGGGAACAGGTTTGAATATTTCGCAAATAATATTTCCATAAACATATTCTTTTTCGTTCGATAAATGGCTATTTTACTAGTTGGTACCTAACCTTTAAAGACTGCTCCAGCCGGTTTGGGTACAAAACCTCGCGGCCAGAACCTCGCGGCGACAACCTCGCGGACCAAAACCTCGCCTCCCAAAACCTCGCGGCCCAAAATCTCGCCAGGCCGAAACCTCGCCAGGCCAAAACCTCGCCGCCCAAAACCTCGCGGGACAAAATCTCGCCGGGCCAAAACCCCGCCTGGCCAAAACCTCGCCGTCCAAAATGTCGCGGGACAAAATCCCGCGGGGCCAAAACCTCGCCTGGCCAAAATCTCGCCACCCAAAACCTCGCGGGCCAAACTCTCGCCGGGCCAAAACCTCGCGCCCCAAAATATCGCCATACCCAAAATCTCGCCTGAACAAAATGTAAATGTTCCAACAGATGATAAAGATGATAAAAGACGCTGTTTCAGAAGTAGTATCACGGGTATTTGACCAAGTCCTGCGATACCATATGAAAATTCTATTCTGTATTAGAGGATTTCAATGTGAAGGTAGGGCGACAGGATGTTTTTAAACTGGTTATAGGGAAAGAAAGTCTGCATAAGGAAAGCAATGACAACTAACGAGGTTAGTTTCGTGACTTTGGAACATCCAAAAACTTAAAATTTTAACAAAAATCTAATAATATGTATAAAAGTATGAAATAATATATGAGTTTTTACGACGTCCCTTGATTATGCCCTATAGGTTAAAGGAGACGTAGATGACCAGGATGAGGAAATGATCGAATAAAGAAAGTGGGAGGAAACGGGAATAACCCGAGAAAGCCCACGCATACGATGTTTTGTATCTTATTATTATATTATTATTATTATTATTATTATTATTATTATTATTATTATTATTATTATTATTTATTATTTATTATTTATTATTTGTAATGTGGAATTGCATATTAAGAAACACATTGGGTAAATTTTAAAGAAAAGTTTCATTCGCGGCGAGGTTTTAGCCCGGCGAGATTTTGGTCCGGCGAGATTTTGGGCGGCGAGGTTTTGGCCCGGCGAGATTTTGTCCCGCGAGGTTTGGCCACGCGAGGTTTTGGCCCGGCGAGATTTTGTCCCGCGAGGTTTTGGGTGGCGAGGTTTTGGCCACGCGAGGTTTTGGCCCGGCGAGATTTTGTCCCGCGAGGTTTTGGCCGGCGATTTTGGGCGGCGATGTTTCGGCCGCGAGATTTTGTCCGTATCCCGCTCCAGCCTATATTTTTAAACGAATTGTTAATTCTATTTTGAGTTTTAGAATACACTAGCATCAATTATCTGCTTTGCTGGGGTAAATTAAGAAACATAGTTCCGCTAGTCAGTCACTTTTTACTATTACTAAAGCGCTCCTTTATATTGGTCATTTTCGATGGTTTTTATATATCCCCCTTCTCTCCCCATGTTGCGGGCACGGGATCGGAAGTAACACCGTTCATCTCACCAACCTGGAAATCTATAGATTCGCCACTAATATCGGTCATTTTATATCGTATTTATATATCTCCCCCCTCCTCCTCTCTCAAACTGTGGGGCTGAATTTGGATTTAAACAGCATCGGTAGTGTCACTGTTAATCTCAGCTAGCTCAAAAGCTATAGATGACTAATATCGGTCATTTTCGATCATTTTAAACGTCTCCCCTCCTCCTCCCTAAAGTTACACCGTCAAAGTGATATGACAAAAACCATCTTAGGTTAGAACTTCATTTAGGTTGGAAACTTCATCGAGATCGGTCCGGTGGTTCAAGTGTTATTAAGTTCTATTTACTTTAGGTATCCCCTCCCCTCCCTTAAGTTCTACTGTCAAAGTGAAATGATAAAAAAAAATCTCTGACCCTAACTTCATCTATGTTTAAAAATTCGACCTAGATTGATCGTTTGGTTCAAGAGTTAAGTTTCACTTACTTTTTAACTCCTTCCTTCCCCTCCCCTAATTTTTATCGTCAAACTAAATAGATACCGGTAAGTACCATCCCAGGCGCAAATCGCATCTATGTTGAAAATTTGATCGATATTGGTTGGGTGGTTCAAGATTAATAAAGTCACAAAGACAGCCAGTTTTATTTTTATTTTTTTACATATCTCCCCCTCCCCACCTTGCACCGTCAAAATTAGATTATAAAAATTACCGAAGGACCGAACGTCATCTATCTTGAAAATTTGATAGAGATCAGTTGGGTGGTTCAAGAGTTGTTTTATTCATTTTCATACATCTCTCCCCTCCCCTCCCCCTAACTCTTTGTTCTACCGTCAAATTGATATGATAAAACTACCCCAGGTCTGAACCTCGTCTATGTTGAAAATTTGATTAAAATCGGTAGGGTGTTTAAGCGTGATGAAGTCACAAAGACATTCACTTTTATTTTCATTTTTTAACATATATCTACCCCTACCCATCCCTTACGTTGCATCGTAAACGTGAAATGGCAATAACATCCCAGGCCCGAACCTAATCTATGTTGAAAGTTTGATCGAGATCTCTCGAGTAGTTCAAAAGTTACTAAGTTTTATTCATTTCCATATATTTCCCCTCCTGCTCTCCCCCTTCCCTAAAATCTACCGTCAAAGCAAAATGATAAAAAAAACTACAGGGTGCAATTCTCAGATATGCTCTCAATAGAGTTTTCAGATATACGCTGATGTCAAGAAGGGTCCAAAGTAGGCAGAATATAAGCCTTAACAATAATGGACATCCACTGCTTCGGAGGGAAGTCGGAAGTGTTAAGAACCGGCAGCTCCATGTTTTTTGTGTTTAATGTGTGATTCGATGGATTTCCTCACTGTATATTTCACGTTCTCTTCACTTATAAGCGTGAAAGAAAACATTACAACATGCGTTTTACCGATACGACAAACCGTGTTGCTGACGATCCTTAACACTTTCGACATCGCGCTAAAGGTTTCTGTGTTCACTGCTATCAGGGCTTATCTTTGCCTACGTTGGACCAATCATAAAGTCAGTCAAATCTCAAAATTCGGTTGATTGAATGTCTGGGAATTTTGCCCTGTATGGAATACTTTGTACACCCACTGAAAATTAATGAAATATGCATTTCTGGATTGCGTATGTGTGACTTCTTTTACCTGATAAGGAACACCATCTACAATTTCTGGAATTCGAAAGAGGACATATTGAAGTTTTGCTTTTTCGCGATTTTGGACAGCCCTAGCTCTGAAACTATGCACTCTTCCCCACAGGTCCATATGAACTTTTTCTCTTATTTTGATGTAAGGAATCACCTCTTAGAGTTTGTCGGTATAGTTCATTAACACCCTGTATAAAACTCTAGTACTACAAGTAATGGCTGTTCCTTTGACGAAAAGAAAAAATGTAAATATTACAAGTAATGGCTGTTTCTTCGGCGAGAAAAAAAAAACACACTTGACCACTGGCGTCTCTGGCATGTGAAATTTGTGGGGGGGGGGGGGCATCAAGGAAAGTGATTTAAATGGTACTACCAAGCCCAACCTGTTTATTATCTTCGATTCCATTTGTTAGCTTTCTGATTCCCTTCACGGACCCCTGAGGTATATCAAGTCTGTTATAATCCTTTCATAGCCAGAATATTATATTCCAAATAGTGTAATTATTATTTATATGTTATTCTGTCGTTAGTAAATAAATTAGAATAAAATATTGAATATTTTGTACTTCAAAATATTGAGGTGGACGCGTCCCCCTCAACCCCCCGCCAAAGACTCCCATGCACTTGACGAAGACCCGAACATGGATCAACTGATTGGTAGATTAGAACGTTATCTACTACGCCACATACTCAGGTGCTTTTTTTTTTTTTTTTTTTTTTTTTTTTTTTTTTTGCTATACACTTTAAATATCCAGTTTGTGATTTTTGTTTCTGTTGTCTTACCATATAACAGTTTCTCTGCTTTCCCTGCTTCTCACACTATTCGTGTTATTTGTTGTGTAAATTGCATCTGCAAACGTAATATATTTTGTTAATTTACCAGCATCCACAGCTTTTAAAAGTTTTAATGGTCAATTACATTAACTGAACCGATTTTCCCGTATTTTCCATCGCGTCAAGAAGCAACAGATACTATCCTGCGGAGAACATGCATTTTCTTATGTGACAGGCAATACCTATCCCGCCCTGAGTGCCATTACTTTTTTCTACACCTTTTCCTTGGTTCGGATCAACTTCGTGTCCCTTCGTGTGCTATGAAGATAACCGAAGGGTCGCGGCCGAACAGTTTCTCTTCAAGCTATCGAGTAAGAGTGATTGAATTATATAATTGTATTTTATTTATTAATTTACTAAACACATTTTCGATATAGCAAAAATACCATTATTTTTATAAAATGTTCATTATTTTCATGAAGCAGAGATAATTTTCTACTTGGCTTTAGAACTATCCCTACTAATTTTTAATCAACATCTAATATTTTACGTTCATTTTTCTGCCTATTACCTGCATATTACTTGCAGAAACTATGTTTTATTTAATTACTGTTTTACGAAAGTTTAGTCATATGTTAATTAAAATTCCACTATTTGTAAGTTTCTCATTTCGGTTATGAAAATGATTATAAATGAAGCTTCCACTTTTTATAAAACCCTTGACAGTTTTAATGTTTTTAAAGACATAATTCTAAATTATTTGGAAATATTAAAATAAACTAGAATGAAGAGAATAATACTAAGGAGCATTATTAGAACAAAACATTGTTCCTTAAGGAATTCACAGAATCAAGCTTTTCTTAAAAAAAAAAAAAAAAAAAGTTACTATAGGGTATGGGATTCGAAGTGATGATCGTGAAAAAATAAAGTATATAAAGAAGAAGCTTTAACCGATTACTCTACAACGGCATGGTAAAGACTGCACCTTGGCAGACGCATGTGACGAAACCACTAACACAAAATGTCTGATCGCTTCGCACATTTTGTAGCTTATTTCTATTTAATCGTTTGTTTAAATATAAAATGCTTAATAGCAATGATTGTTAGAGCTGTGCCACATGTATAGTAACTAACCTTATGACAGATTTACGTTGTATTTCTAACAAAGCATAAAATTCCCTCCCTCTTTGTAAATTTCGCTGCGCGTTTGCCACGTTTACGAAAATGGAACTTAGAATTTTTCGATGAAAGTTTCGGAGATTTCTTTTTTTAATTATAACTTGCTTATTTCTTAATTTTTTATTGAAATATTGTTTGGAAATATGTGTTTTGTTTTTCTGCTTATTTCAAAGAAGAAATGTGACATTTTCTATCACAAGAAAGAGAGTTATTTCTATTTATGTAATTTCTAAAGACATGCGACAGCAATTTTGGACACAAGTGTACTTTAAAAAAAAAGTAGATTTTTTTTTTGGAATTAAATTTTTACTTCTACTCCAGCAGAAACATGAGCAAAACCTCATAGCATATTCTCATCTTAAATTCTGCACAATAAATTAACAAATTAACTATGTTCCAAACCTCCTACGCACACACACACACACACACACATATATATATATATATATATATATATATATATATATATATATATATATATATATATATATATATATATATATATATATATATATATATATATATATATATATATATCCTTTAACATTTCATAATCGGTGTGTGCCTTAACGAAACCTCCATACAGAAATTCTTAATTAATGACCACAGTTTCAGCCACCATGTAAATGCAACAAAATTCAATATGAACAATCTCAAAAATGTACCTTAGGGGTAGTCCGAAAATAAGTTTCTCCTCTGACAGCGGTTGGCCGCGGAAACAAGACAGCGGTTGACCGCGCAACACACCGAGACACAAGTGGGTATCGTTCGCCTGTGACCCTGCAGATGACGCCGTTGCAGGGCCCGCGCAAAGCGGATACGAGTCGTGTAACGAGAGAGCGTCCGCTTTGAACTGTCGCATCCACGAATACGCATTAGAAACATCCATTACATCATCATCACATGTCTCAGTCAACTGATGATGAATTTCAAACGGTGCCACACGATGCAAATGAAAACAATCGAATTATTACACCTATTCTTGTAATGAAAATTTTGCCATTTTACGAGTATTGTTCCAAAAACAGTCATCACTCTTACCGCTACCGCTAGAGTTCTGTGTGCCGTATAGTGTTGCCATCTTTGTCACATTGACAACGAGTGCTCGCATATTTTAAATAAACAGCACGTTTCTATCTGTTACCAGACTTGAAAGAAAAATTGGAGATATTCCCACCCAACCAGGTACATGCTAGGCACGTTCCATTTAACTTCTATACCAATCATTTACGTACCTGGTACTTGAGGAATGTTCATGTGACATCATGTGCCGCTAGGTGAGTACTCTTGGAGGAATTTCTGACACTTGAAAAGTATTTTACATACTTTATTGGAATGTAAGGAACGTGAATAGCACATACCTCATGTAACACCGTACGTTGCTTGGCATTGCGATACTCATTTGTCTACGCCCGTGCAGAAGCAGTTAGTCAAGGAAAAAGGCGGGTTTGAAAGAAGGCGGTAGTTTATCATGAGATTATGTTTAATTAATATAAAATAAATTAGGAACATCGTCTACAAAACTTCTGTTTCTTCTAGGTAAGTTACGTTTAAAAGTCCAACGGCTATTGTTTTATATATTTCGTAATGTATGTACGTGACGTGTTTTCATTTCATATGTCCTCCATACCACTTATACGTTCAAACTTTTGCATATTACAGTATATAATGTTATAGAAGAAAATATCAAATTATGTATAATTATTATGGATTATAACATAATTAGCCTGCAGCTTTGCTTCGCTCTAGGCTTTGTAACAGTTGGTAGAGTCGCTAATATAATGACACATGCCTAGTACAGTCCTGGTATACGCCAGTAAATGTATCAAGTACATACCCGGTACGTGATATGCACATAGCAGGTACATTCCTCGATATGTGTCAGGCACATACTTTGGGCGGAAGTAGCCTTATTCCTTTCATGTGAATTTCACATGATTTCTCTATTCAAGTATCTATCATGTATATTCCAACGTACCTTGAGGAACATCCTTTACACATGCCTAGCATGTACTTGTGTTGGATGGGTTATAACTTGAATGCACCTCGTAATTCGTTCAATGCTTGGGTAGTATCAAATGATGTCCAGAAAGTTACACGAACTTATTTCATAGTAATAATTAGGAAGTAATAAAGGGAAAAGACTCAGGGAGAAGAGAAAAAAGAAAAGTAAATGTTAAGAGTTGTGATGTATAACGCCATAACACGTCTTCCCCTCGCCGTCCTGTCTCATGTGTTCTCTACGCGTACGAGTGGAAGAGTGTTTGACGAGAGATGAACATAGTGCAGAAGATAAGCGAGAGAAGGAATTCATAACGACAAATGCTAGAATTTCATAGAAATCTTCAATCAGAAAATTAGAGATGCGTGAAACTGCGAGAAGAGAGAATGGAAGAGAAGGAGAGGAAGAGAGAGCATGACAGAGACAGAGGGGGAGGGATGGGAGAGGATGGTATGTTATATGTTATACGAGGGTGTATCCAAAGTTTAAATTATCATAAAGAAGTTATACAGATATTTACAGATGAAACATTTTGTACATAATCAGTGTCATTTCTATGCATGCTTGTGCAAATATCAAATACGTGTCTAAAGTATTTTTCATTCCACGGCCTGTAGAAGACATCAACCTGCATGATGAATAAAATTAAAGCCCGAATTGTGATAAAGTTCCACCATTTGAAGGGCAAGAATGCATGCCAAATCCACGTCGAAATGGAAGCTGTCTGTGAGGATGTAAGCTGATCATATGACACGGTTGTGAGGTGGAAGTGGAACTGTCAAAGTAATCACATGTTCCTCACAGACGAGACACGAGCGGGGAGAGTCTCAATCAAGGATAATCTTGGTATGGTGGAGAAAGTGGAGGCTGTTATCCTCCAAGACAGAAGATCGACCATACAAATGATGATGGCGGTGACTGAACTAAGCTACTTAAGTGCCTGGAGGATTATTCATGAGGAACTGCACATGAATAAAGTACCTGCACCATGGGTTTCCCGCTTGTTGACATCTCTTCAGAAGCAAATTCGCCACGACTCACCGGCTAGGCTATGAAATTTTCCCGCATCCATCTTATTCGCCTGATCTTGCGCCAAGTGACTTCTTCCTCTTTCCCTAGATGAAGAAACCACTTCGTGGTCGCCGATTTGACGACGGAGAGGATGTCATTTTCGAAGTGGAACAGTGGTTTTCGAGCAAATAGGAAGACTGCTACAAGGAAGACTTGGAAAAGGTGAAGAAACACTGGGGAAAATGTGTGACTCTGCAGGAAGACTACGTCGTGAAGAACTAATTTTGACGAATTACAGTGAGTATTGTATGTTTTTTTTTCTTTCACGGTGATTAAAACTTTTGGATACTCTCTTTTCTCTTCTCTCTGAGCATTTTCCCACTATTATTTACTAATTATTACTATGAAATAAGTTCATGTAAGTTTTTCGATATCACATAGTCGTTACTACTCAAACATGGAACGAGGAGGGCACAGTGACTCAGTGGTAGAGCACTTACCTCTAGTGCATGGGGTCCCTGGTTCGATCCCCGACCAAGTACGTTTGTGGTGGATGACATCGAGTCCGTAGGTTTTTTCGGAGTACTTCTCTTCCTCCCACGTTCTCATTCCACAAATTATTTCAAAATCATTCACTTCCCTTAATCATCCATCTCCCTTATGGGGCGTTTACACTTGTTCGATTTAGTCGCACGGCTAAATCGACTCGTTGCATTTGCGACTAAATCGAAGCAACTAGGCCGAATCAGATCGATGGATGTTCAATTGTTTCAACCGAAATTGAATGCTGCTTGTCGACTCGCTCTCCTCTGGTCGATTCGAAATCGACTGGCAATTTTAAAGATGTCCAAGCAAGCAGTAATTGGTACAATTTGCGGTGTTATAGCAGAAGAAAATAGAACGTCTTTCAATTCAGTTGCCAGTCGATTAGTCGCCTTCAATCAACAAGCGATTAAATTGAAGTCCCGTTTACACGGTCGATTAAGTTGAAAGTGACGTCAATTCAACTGAATCGAACGCAAATCGACTAAGTGTAAACGCCCCATTAGCCTGAAGGACATAAACGTGGGACGTTAAATTAGAACATATCATTTCATTTCAAGTATTGAACGAATTATCTTCAAGAATTATTACGTTTACCAGCCAGGTTTCAGAAATAAGAATTCCTCCTTTGGTAATTATGAAAAGAAATATTGGGTTCTTGCCTAGGTACTATACAATCAACCACAGCCATAAAATTGACGGATTATTATATGATCCACACGTTAAGTTGAAGTCCATTCAAATACATTATACTCAGTGGTGCTATTCAGCCAGTTCGCACCGGTTCGCTTGAACCGGTTGTTAAAATATTTCGAGCTAGCAGAACCGTTTGTTATAACCAGACATGACACTAAATTTTACCCAATTATACTCAGTAACAGTAAATTTTAGTTTAACTATCTTTGTCTTTACAAATTCTTACAGCTACAGGGATAAACATATAATCCCTCAGAACAACGTGTAAGCGTTTATTTCTTAAATCTCAAATACTCTGATATCAAGAATGTGAACTGGGATCACATCAGTGTAATCGTGACGGTTATTTATATTTGAAACGCATATAAAATTATACGATTATCAACAATTGTTGATCCATTGGTGATACTTTTTGACCAGCAACTGTCTTGAATAATTCGCTTCTAAGATATTCGCAGTGCTACCTAATTTCGTGACATCACCTTGCATATACTGTGTTGGTCTCTACTTGTCACTTGTGGTATCCAGTAAAAAAATTGCTTTTGTCTACACACGCACACACACACACACACACACACATATATATATATATATATATATATATATATATATATATATATATATATATATATATATATATATATATATATATATATATATATATATATATATATATATAACCCGAACCGGTTGTTAAAAAATTAGAATAACACCATTGATTATACTGGATAAATTGATCAATAACTCTTGTTTGACATAATTCACATTATTTGTGATTGTATTTGGTAGTGGTACACTTTATTTTCTTTCCTTCTGATCCAAGAAGGAGGCATATTATTTGCTCGATTAATAGCCATTTTCACCAACCAATTACACATTGGCCTAACGCCAGGAAGACGAATATAATAACAAAACACAAAACGTGTAAGGTAAAACGTAAGCCACTCTTTCCAATTAAGAGCTTTAACCAATTTGTTCAAGTTGGAAGCTTTGGTATCAAATAACCAACAACTATACACCACAGTTGTATTATAGAATAAAGTAGGCATAAAGTGTCTTAATCCTTCAATCATACAACGACTCATGTGTTCTTCATCCCTCCCCATTCTATAAAGGCCTGGTCTCGGCCAATATTCGGACAGACTTTTGATTATTTCAAGGGTTTCCTCCAAAGTACCACTGCAGATCTTAAACTTATCTTCTATACCCAATCGACAGCCAACACAACGCCAAAAGTGTATAAAGCTTTCAAGTTCTTCTCTTGTAGCATCATGGACACCTAACTGCTTGGGAAAGAGCAAAATAGGCCCAATAAAACCAAATTGCGTCATTGCCATATCGAACTGGGTGATAAACAAACCTCCAATAGCTCTTGTCGTGAAAACTTTGTAAAGATATTCTTTGGATATGGGTTCAGGGCAAGCATTCTCTAACTCTTGAAAAATTGCATCGTCCACTTCAGTCCATAACGATCGGCAACACCCGTCATCACCTTCCATTGTAACTTTATCCTTTATTTCATCTGCAGACATCGAGTTCATTTTTCTCATAGCACTATTGTGCATTAACCTAACCGTCTTGATATCATTATGAGCAGGATCATTAGTATCCCAAATGTTTCCTTGATACCATGAATACAATTTGTTAATTGTCGATAGGTATCTCTTGAAGGCTTTGAAAGGCGTGTCTGATTTTCCCGTGAATATTAATGGTTCTAGAAAACGACGAAAAGTCAAACCAGCGAACAAAGATAGCATATTGGAATAACATAAGCCAGACCAGTTTTTCATCGCAAATTCTTGCCCTTTCCTGTATTTGTTCATATCCAACCAATCAGGTTTTGAAGTCAGAGGATATTTTGAGTCTCCAGGTACATTGAGACCTTCGAGAAATTTCTTCAAACATTCTGGACAGTCTCCAATATTTGGTTTAGTTGTTCTAATTGTGTTCTTCTCTTTTGTGATCGAACTTCCAGTCGTAATTTCACAGGTCTCAACTCTAGTCACATTAATATCGGACGAAATATCAGCATCAAATTTATTATCTACACTGCTTTGGAGAGAAGATTTTTTACTTTCTTGTGTTTTTGTTGCAAGATCATTGTTTGATTTCTTGTTGACTTCGGATATTTTTGAGATTCTTTCAGTCACGGCCACATCAGATGATTGCGTTTGAGCCATCTTGTTCTAAGTGATCTGAAAATAAAGAATGTGAATCATTAATATTGAGAGAACATGAAATCATTAATTTCTACAAAGGACAAACGATGCCTAATTACGAGATCACTTAAATTTAACATGTTTGAAGACTGAAATATTATAGATTTCTTTTCTTCTATCTTTTAAAATACATAGCACAAACTACAGTAACAAATTGTTGTAAATAGAACACTTCAACTATACCAGTACAGTCACAAATAAAACCACTGCACATTATATTTGCAGTGATTGTGCAGAGGGATTAGTTACTGTGATATGAAGTGTGTAGTAGACAGTTAGTTTAGTTTGTGTATCTATCAAAGTAACCTGTTAGTTAAGTTTGTGTATTTATCAAGGTAACCTCGTTAAGGCGAAGGCTAAGTGCTACTGATACCTCAGTTCATCAGAATGGTAAAGCCTACATTGTATCCTTGTGTATGTACAGTTGTTCTCCAGTACCGATGAACTGTAAATGGGACAGAATTTTACCAAAGTTACAAGGAGAAAGTAGACTTTGGTAAATGAACTTCGGGGCCACCTTTCGCGAGATAGTAGTACACATTTAAAGTGTTAATATTACAAGGTCGGAGAGCGCAATAGTCAGAAATAGCCTAGAAAAAGCTTCTTAAAGTTTCCAACTAGTCGCGTATATGATAAAACGCGTCAAGCTATCATGTGACAGTGTGGCAGAGTGAGGAGCATCTGTTACTGACGTTCAAAGGGTCTCGGGTTCGATTTCCGTTCGAGTCAGTTTGTTTTGCTTTTACCAATAAAGTAGCCATTTGTAACTACAAGTAAAATATTAATTCACCATATGTTTATAATGCATAAAATAGTAGAAATATTCAAATCGGTTGTAAAACTTTTCAATATTCCATGTTCATTTCAACAAAACGTAACCTATTTCATAAATGTATTGATATCGCGATTTATATTATGGTTACCACAGTCGTTATGAAATAAAATGTCCTTAATGCTTCGTGTCTATATCTGTGGACAGTGTGCGAGTTGTAAGGGGGATGAGGGGGAAATCCCCTTAGGGAATACTGGATGTATGCTATAGCCAAAGGTTTTATAACTGATATGAACATTTCTATTATATTATGCATTATAAACATATGGTGAATTAATAATTTACTTGTAGTTACAAATGCTACTTTATTGGTAAAAGCAAAAAAACTTACTCGAGCGTGAATCTAACCCGAGACTTTTGCACGTCAATCATATACAGAGTGTAACATAAATGCATGACCAAAAGTGACGAGGTAATTGCGGACATCCAAATAAGTAAAAATGTCCCTATAAATACGGGTCCGATGCCGCTTCGTTTCCGAGATACAGGGTGTTCAAATGACGAGTCCCTCCACTGATTTACTATAGAAAAGTGAATGGAAATGTTCAATATCACAAGAATAACACAATCAGGTGGAATTATGCCTGTGTAAATACATTTACACTAACATAGAAAATGAAACTACTCAACATTTGAGGTTATAGAGTTGTCAGTATTACCAACCTGGTACAAAGTGTTATGTTTACAAATACCACTAGACGTTCACACTTTAGCATGATTGCTGACATATTAGTATCGAATCCATAGTTATCGGGGTCGCTGAGATGTGCAGTGAGATTTCCGATGCAGTTTAAATCCAAATTCAGCCCCATCAGTACTTCTAAAGGGGGAGGGTGAAATGTAAAATTAATTGAACATGACTGATACTAGTGTCGAATTCGTAGTTTTTGGAACCCCAGTTCATTGTTGACAGTTTTGGTGCCCTTTATGTTCAAAATGAAACGTAATTCCCCGTGAGAAGAACGGGTATTTTGCTAGTATTTAATAATAAAGAACGGAAGCTCCACATGTTAAATTCTTTAATATATTTCTCGCTGCTCAAATTTACATGCACCTAGGTACAGGTATGTGTAAATAACATAATCTCTCTTTCTGAGTTGTTCGAAAAATATACAAATAATAAAGTGGAACTTTTGCCAGAAATCAGAAAATTAAAACCTGTTGCTTTAAGTATTATTTCTGTTAGCGAAATACATTGTACCACTGCAGACCACGTTATAGCAAATAAGATTAACATCGGGCGAAGAAATAGTTTTTAAATTATATTTTCCGGTTTTTGCCAATATTTCCGAAAGTTTTTTTTAATGTGTTCAAAACTTCCGGAAATTTTACACAGCACACGTAAAATATGTATCTCCATAAAATATATATATATCTGATTTTAACATACCGGGATTAACTAAAATGATTCTGGGAACCAGTGGCTCAGTGGTTCCCAGTGGAAGAGTCTTTGGAATTTTATACTATCCTTGATGTGTTCTGTTCTTAAAGGTTAATGGAAAAAGTAAAATGAGGAAATAATAGTGATAATTATGGAAATTAAGTTACTGAAGAACGTTCGGTAAATCAGTTGACTTTTTTAAAGAAAAAATGGCAGAGTACTTACCTCTGGTGCGCGGGGTTCGTGGTTCGACCCTTGGCCAAATAAGTTTGTGGTGGACAACATCGTGTCCGTGAGTTTTCTCGGGGGTATTCTCGTTTCCTCGCACATTGTCCTTCCACCGATTCCTTCATCGTCATTCACTTATCATAATTATTCGTCTCCCTCATCTTAAATGGCATAATCGTGGGAAGTTAAACCGAAATATTTCATTTCAATTTTTTTTTTGCGACTTAGACTATACTTGTTGAACCGCTCCCTCTCCCACCAAAATTTTGGTTTTGGTTTGGTTTGATTTAGTTTAACGTCTCACGGTTATGCCTGCTAGGCTAAATGGGACGTGGACCTACTGATTATAGTGGAATCCGAACCACTTTGGTCGTTCAACTGAACTCCCACCGGGAATCGAACACGCATCAAAATAAATTTATTAAATTTAAAATATGTATATCCCTTACCGAATTTGAAGTTGCTATTGCCCATTGTGTATTAATACATGAAGAAAATTGTATATTTTGATCGAGACTTTACAGCGTTCAGTGGCTGCTAGACAATCTCGTGGGTCAATACTTTTATACCAAGGACTACTTGAATTTGATTTGATTTGATTTCAGTTTAGCGTCCCTTTCAAAAAGCGAGGCTATTTGAGACGTGGACCTACAGGTTAATCCAAATCATATGAGCTACCGCCGGTAAACAAACCCGAGTCTCCCACGCCAAAATCGCGTATGCTAACCGCTTAGACACGAGGGAGCTCAAGACTACTTGAAAATGGAAAAGCATATTACGGTACGTAATGCAGAAGCGTCCACATGGGAATTTTCTAATAAATAAATTATTTTATTCTTTAATGTATAGGGAGAGAATTAAATATGCTGCTCCTAGGCTCTAGTCTACTCATCTTAGGTATTAATCCAATTTGAATATCTTTTTCCCCATGATTCATGGCGCACCTTCCTTAACTTTTCGTATTAAAATGCCCCCCGCCCCCCTCTTCCTAAAAGTGATAATAGTTATTGTTACCCGCGACACGAGACATTTTTTGATAGAGGTAGGCAGGGTCGGGATTGAACAAGCCCCCTCGGGCATTGCCTGGGGCCCCGGATTGGGTTGGGCTCTGCCGGGCTGTGGTCACACCGTGGGATTCGGTAGCTTGAGGGAGCCAATCCCAGGAATCTGGGTAACGGTGAACTCGGGCGGGAGGTGAGCTTGCCTTATAACGCTCGGGCACCATGCCTGCAGAGCATGGTGGGACTGACTCGCTAGCAGTCTGCCTCAACAAGTAGGTTAACTGGTAGGCACTCAGGACTTCGGTCTGGCCGCGTAGTGGGCGTATCCCACTCCCTCAGAGAATGAGGGTTACATCGCTTCGGCGAGTCAGAATTAGGGGACAAATTCTGACGGTGCACTTTGTGCACGAGGAACAATAGCGATATTGTGGAACTACGGGCGGGGTGCATTACATTCTTGCGGAACCCGTTCATTAAATAGACCGAATGGTCGCGGGCATGCTCTCCATGCATGCAATTAAGCGTTGCATAGTAGACCACTAGCTCACAATTTCTAGTCTATTCTCGTCTCGAAAACGATACGATAGGTACATTTTAAATTCGGAACGAGACTCGTGATGATAATTCTCGTCTCATTTTCGAGACTAGAAATTTCACAACTCTCGTGGACAAATGCTAAATCACCCAAATCTTATATCTCAAACTCATATATAAATATAAATTGATACAGTGATTATACGAACACAGTGAAGAGCGTTTATCAATGTTTAAAGATACGGAAGAAATTACACAATATATTCCAATAACAAATGCAATGTGTCCGTGAAGTTGCGTAACCCAAAGTTTGATTGCATATTGCTTTTGATCTAAGAATGATAAAGACTTGAGACTTAAAACAAATGTAAGCATGTTCTATGTAGATATTTTCGAGATCATCATCAATGCTGGAACTTGTAATGTTTTTGTGTAGTAACGAAAGAAATTACCCTAAGTGTAAAATAAAAAATGTGCAAAATGAAGGAAATCAATATTCAATTGCAGAAAACTGATTTCCTGAGGGTGAATTCCTGTGTATATGTGCAGTGTACATCAACATTTATCCATTGGTGCAAAAATGTGACAAGGTTGATGCAGTGTTGCCATATAAAAAGGCTATTTAATGCGAGTCCATACAATGGATGTTTTGGGATATAAACGCGGCCCCTGGCAACACTGTTATCGTGAAATTACTCCAACAGGTGTGTTTTAGGTCAATTAATAATAAGCGATGAGAATTTGCACATAATTGATAAAATGAATTGTTATGCAAAATTTTGTACAATTTAAATGCTATTATATCACAACCTTCATGTAGATACAGTCTCGCTTACAATGCTTTTTCACTGAAAATACGGAAGGACGTTCAAGTTTATGATAACGAATTTAGCACTCTCATCAGCTTAAGAAATACCGTGGCCACCAACGGTTGTGATCAGCGTGCACAACCCTGCCTGTTACCTGTTGCCCTACATCTCACGGTCAGTTTCTGCTGAAGGGGAATGTGTTGAAGCACAGCTTAATCAAATTTGTTCTATTTCTCTCGACAAACTTTCTCAAATATTGTCGAGAGTACGAGCTGTAGTCGACTGTCCAATGCTCGTTTCAACAACGGAAACCCACAAAAATCTATGGGGAATGCATGAAAGTATCTGTTAAAGAGATTGCATGAATTTCTATTTTACATTTCATCCAGAGGCGGATACGCGGAAATTTTCGGATGGGCCCTGCCGTCTGCAAAATCACTAGATATTGCTCGATTAGTTATAACTACTTCAAAACTCCGTTCTCCTTCACAATAACCAGTGGTGTAACTAACGGGCCCATAGTGCTAGCGAAGGGAGAGCATTAGTGAAAGGGGGCCGCTGCCCAACCTGTAGCCTTGTTTGTTGAAAAATCAATAAGACAATAAAAAGTCTCAAAAAAAACATGTAAGTTGCCTTGTACAAAATAATTCGAAAATGTAATCTCGTCCATAATTTATCGATCCAATAATGCGATGTGCAATCAATAACATGTAAAGAGCATGGAGTACGGTAAGGAAACCGTGTTAGACATGGAGTTGTTGGACGCGAATGGTGGCGATAAATAATGGTCCTCTGAGCACAGTGTAATGTCAGAAAACGAGCCCGAAGTCCCAGAAATCTGGCCCCGAAGTCTCCAGGTTAGGTCTCTTCTATTCACTAATGAAATATGTAGTTCTTGGACGTGGGAGGTGGTAGTGAAAAGGTCGTGGTCCCCTGAGCACAGCGGAGACATCACAAATCGAGAACTGGGCCTGATGTTCCTAGATATCGGACCCCAAAAGTATAGGGTCGAGCCCTTTTATTCACCAACGAAGCATGGAGGTTTTGGAAGTGGGTGGTTTCATTGGAAAGGGTCGGTTTCCCTTTAGCACATCGGTGATGTAAATCTGACCCTGGGCCCGAAGCCCAAGAAATCGAGCCCAAAGAATGCTGATGCCATATTTTCCATGCTTTTTACTCAAAAAAGTAAGTTTCCTTTTTATACTGCCTGAATTTATAAACCGAACGTTACAAGATAATATTGATGCTACATGTCAGTAAGGTACAGCGCAATATATTTGATATCGAAGAGGATGGATCTGAGCACAAACATGGACCTGAATTCTTGGATTTCAGGCCACGGGACCGATTTCTAACATCACCGCTGTGCTCAGGGAACCAAGTTCTTTCTAACGCCAGAACTTGCGTTTCCAACTCCATGTCTAAAACGGTTTCCTTACTGTAGGAGGATTTTTATGGAATATTCCCCATGTTTTTATCCAAGAGTAAAAGAGACATTACAAACCTATGGGAATTAACAGAGCATCTTATTCTTTTTATCGTGTATATATATATCGGGTGTTCAAAATAAGTGTTACAACTCTTAGGAGGTGACTCCTGCCATTGAGACAAGAAAAAAGTTCCCTTGAACTTTCGGCTATCGGACATAGAGTTTCAGATTTACAAGGTACCGAAAGCGTGGGAAAGTGACTTTCTGACGCCAATAGTTCGGAAACTATCCAACGTAAAGAGGGCGGGTGAAAAATTCATTGAAGGAGTCATGCCTGCTATATTGAATTTTGCATGTTTCACAATCCTATCATGCACGCGCAAGGGGTTCCCCAAAGGAACATAGGGAGTCCCGGATAATCTGCCAAATGAAAATTGGTCTAAATGGATATGAATTGATAGGGTTTCTACCAGGTAACAATAATTCGTTTGTATTAAGTCGATATCTGGAACAAATGCAAACTGGCGGACATCTTCATGCCCGTTGTGTGTGGTTGCATAATCGCCAGGTACGGATGCTGGCCAACAGTGAAGTTCTGAGTATTAAGTGTAGCGAATTTGTACTCAAATGCTCTAGAAAGATATATGGAGTGTCGGTAGAGCACAACAGATGAAGTAGGGTGATTCACATGTGTGGAAACACGTAATGAAAAATGCCCAGAAATGCACTCATACTAAGTAAATGTGAGTTCAAAGCGTCGGAAATGTAAGGAATAGAGTCAAGGACATGAAAGCCTTTGCAATTCACCAATAATATTCCCTCAAACCGATGCAATATGATGTGCACGGTTGCATACCAATAAGGATGTAACAACTGAGGCCAAGTTGAAATTGTGCAAGGGGACTCACTAAGAAACTGTGTAAACTAAATGAATGTCTCTAGTGGGATCGCATGATCGATATTGAAATGTGGCCAATGTGGGTGTTGATTTTGACATGTAGCTAATGGACAAATGTCAACATGTCCCACTACTGCTGGGATACCGTCTCACGTGCGAAAATAGTAAAATAACGTTGTACATTGTGCTATTACATCTGGTGCACTTTTTGTAGAACGTAACTAGAACACGATTGTATCAATGTCCCTGTTTGTTTGGGACATTGTCCCACAGTCGACACATATGAAAATAAATCTCTTAATCCATGGTTCCAATTCTGATAGAGCGTGAAAATAACAAACTTGTATCATATCCCACGTCTTCTAGGACATTTCACGTACTCGAAATATAAGAAAATACCTCCAGAAAGTCGTATGAACTAGAGAAATAGGAAGAAACGTTTTAAAGCCTTTTTTAAGAAATAGGAAGAATTGCATTGTTTACAACTGTGCAGTAGGAGTGACAAAATGAAACACACAAGCGTGTCTGGAGGCTGTACAAGAGTGCTTGCTAAACAAAGTGGGTAGTCCTCAAAGAAATGAATACAGAGAAAGTGAAGCTCCCTCGAGTCTCAGGGCTAGAGCGCTCGCTTTCGCTCGCGTGGTCGCGGCTTCCAATCCTACTGCGAGCCCACAGCCTCAGATTCAAGTCCCCAGTAGTTATTTTCCTATTTTTCCCACGTGGGACAGTGTCCAAGCAGTAGTTGCACATGTTGACATTTTCCCAATAGCTACATGTCGACATCAACACACACCCATTGGCCATATTTCAATATCGATCATGCGATCCCACTAGAGACATTCATTTAGTTTACACAGTTTCTTAGTGAGTCCCCTTGCACAACTGCAACTTGCCCTCAGTTGTTACATCCTTATTGGTATGCAACCGTGTACATCATATTGCATCGGTTTGAGGGAATATTATTGGTGAATTGCAAAGGCTTTCATGTTCTTGACGCTAATCCTTACATTTCCGATGCTTTGAACTCACGTTTACTTAGTATGAGTGCATTTCTGGACATTTTTCATTACGTATTTCCACATATGTGAATCACCCTACTTCATCTGTTGTGCTCTGCCGACACTCTAGATGTCTTTCTAAAGCATTTGAGTACAAATTCGCTACACTTAATACTCAGAACTTCACTGTTGGCCAGCATCCGTACCTGGCGATTATGCAACCACACACAACGGGCATGAAGATGTCCGCCATTTTGCATTTGTTCCAGATATCGACTTAATACAAACGAATTATTGTTACCTGGTAGAAACCCTATCAATTCATATCCATTTAGACCAATTTTCATTTGGCAGATTATCCGGGACTCCCTATGTTCCTTTGGGGAATCCCTTGCGCGTGCATGGTAGGATTGTGAAACATGCAAAATCAATATAGCAGGTATGACTCCTTCAGTGAATTTTTTACCCGCCCTCTTTACGTTGGATAGTTTCCGAACTATTGGCGTCCGAAAGTCATTTTCCCACGCTTTCGGTACCTTGTAGATCTGAAACTATGTCCGATAGCCGAAAGTTCAAGAGAACTTTTTTTCTTGTCTCACTGGTAGGAGTCACCTCTCAAGAGTTGTAACACTTATTTTGCAACACCCGATATATATATATAAAGTACACGGGAAATAGTGGACCCCAATGGAAACGCACCACTCCTTTGTTGCAAATTTTTAGTTCTTAACTTATGATTTTTTGGTTCATTTTTTTACTTGTTTCCAAAACTCGGGTAGAAGGAGATCTCCATTGCTGATGCATAGTTTTTTTTTTTTTTTTTTTTTTTTTAAGTTCGACAATAAAGAGGAAGGGGAATAGCAAGATAGGGTTTCTGATTCGGTATACCTAACAATAGTGCACGAATATTGACAGGGACCCATTTGCGAATATTGCGGGGTGTTGGCATTGGGATACAAATCCAGGGTACATTAAAATGATAGATTTACAAACAACAAAAATTTAATTTTTGATGCTTCTTGTCTTGTTCCTCGCCGATTTACGGATTTACTGAATGCGGGTGTTCCAGAAGGTGCTTTGCAGGAGATAGCTTAAAATGTTTAGTTGAGCATGAAAATTTGAAATCTGAATTGTTGAATTTTCCTTTAAAAAGAAAAAAAATGAAAGAAACTGCCAGATTACTATGATAAAGCAAATAATGAAGACTGTACTGACATATAACCCGACGTAGATGTTACAGAATGGGACAGTTCTACTAAGTGTAGTGCCTCGGAGGGCGAAAGTGAACCTGAGGAATGCATTGTCTCTTTTACAGAAGCCAGTCTTATAATTTGTGCAACGAAAATCATCCATGTAAGCAGTGTTACTTGTGTTGCTACAGGTTTGCTACTAAGGTATAACATGCATGTTTTCACTTTCCAAACACTGTTTACTGTACACAAATATTTGATAACTCTCCTAGTTACTCAAGTATCGTGTGAGTGAGCATTCAGTTATCGTAAATTAATTAAAACTCGTACGCGTACGTCTTTGTCAAATCATATTCTGGAATCATTTATGCTTACGGCCATTGAAAGGGAAGTTCTGCAAAAAATCTCTAATGATGAAATTATCGATGAAATTGGGAAATCTTTTTCTGTATTTAGAAAAATGCTGCTGTAAAAGTTGGTTTGATAAATGAAAATCATTACTCACGTATTTTATAAGAATTGCAAAACGTATCAAAGACATGACTGACAAATGCGTTATCACCTCTATGTAGTAAATACGTATGTGAATTTTTACATCATAAGTTCGTGCTGTTCGTTCCGTTTTTCTTTCTTGATTTTGAGAGGGTGATTCCTAACTGCCGTTAGTAGAAAAAGTATATTTAGCTGTAATGCTAATATATAGTAGTAAAGTTCCAATTTAATTAGTGTTTAAAAAGTCAACAAGAAATTATTTATCAAACAGCGTGATTTATCAAAAATGTTTTAAAACCGTTTCTCTAAACTTTCTGTGTTTTCAAAATGTTAATTTCTTGTTTCTCACCTCCATAATTGGATGGTTACTCAATGTTCTTCATTATATATCATGTAAACAAATCTACAAAGATAAACTATTATTTTACGCGATAAAATGAAGTTTATTATAATTTATTCATTCATTTGTACGTACCATTCATGAAAATTAAATTCCTCATAATTTTGAAGATGGAATTGTATCATATTCAGATGTCTTTCACTATAAATAGTTGCTGCTTTGAAGGGGCATGTACGATTCATTGCAAAGGTTTACAGAGTGTAAAAATTAAAGAAAGCGAAATAATACTTGGCTATAGATACACATACACGGGGACGGGGTTTAGTCATCCAAGTTTCCAACTAAGGGTTTATTCCTAAAAAAGGCAGTCCTGACTCCAGACCAACTCGGTATTCATCAAGGCCGGGTGGCCCATCGTTTTTCGGATGGGGTCATCATTTTCCGCCTCTGGTTCCATCCGTTTCATGTATGTGATCTTCGACTGCGCCGTACAATTGGACGCCTTGTCCTGGTAAATAACTGTTTGTCTTGTAACAAGCTTCATTGAATGTGTATTCTGCTTAGATTAAATCAGCCACTAATGCGGTAACCAGCAACCATAAAGTTGCGAACAAAACTTTTAGCACATTTATATTCCGACAGATACCCCCATTTCTCGTCCAGAGTCACAACTAACGTCTATCTTTTGCCTGCGATGTGGCGCTCTACAGCTTTTGACAATTCGTCTTCGTCTGCATGATGGAATAAACCTAGGTGTATCTCAAAATTTGTGTTGTACTGTTAGCGCCAATACCTTTCCTGATAAATCGCTCCTGATTGGGGTAAATTCTCTTCATTCTTGACAATTTCAAGCATAATAATAATAATAATAATAATAATAATAATAATAATAATAATAATAATAATAATAATAATAATAATAATACCATTTATATACTAAAATGCTAGGTTAATATGTTTGTGGTCAAGAAAAGTTTTATGCTTGTGGCCAATCCTTTCGACAGTGAGTTCTCGGGAAACATAGGTTCTACAAAGATGCGTTTTCACTGATCGATTGCAAATTTTGTGTAGATATGTTTAGTTCTAATTGAATACATAAAAATTGTCGTTATTTCTTTATTACATTTTTTAGTTATGCACTGGAAGTGTTGAAATTTTAAAAAGTAAAGTATCATATCCTACGAGTTGTACACTCTAAAACCACACATTCCTATACGGTTTTAGTATATCTCCGGCATTTGTTTCATGCCTAAATGATAATGAAAAATGAATAATAATCATTTCTCCAGTCTAAGATGAATCTTTATTGTTTGCAATGTTTTACCCAATGAACACCATATATCACTGACATAATTAATTGTGTGTGTAAAATGTATTTACTTATTACATACTGGATGCAAGAAGAAAGAAAACACTGATCATACATGAATTAGAAACTCCAACCGCAAGTACGCTCAAATCTTGCAAACGGTGCGAGATATTGAGAAAAAGTAATCGAAAAAATCTCCCCTTTATGGTATTCCTTGCCGATTTTTTGAAAGACGTCCCTCACTTGTGTCTGTAAAGGGACATGTACAATGTTGTGAGGAATGACGAGGAAATTCATGCTCATATGTGAATGACGCGCTGTTTAGAGAGTGCAAGTTCAGCTACTATTATATAAAAATCTTTTCTTTCTTTCTTTTTTTTAAGAAAGATATCTCGAAAGTTCTCAAAAAAATACGAAATAGGCGGTATTCTTGATTAATTTGAACTGAAGCAATAGTGATGATATTACAACATATACAGTATTTCGAAGAAAGTTATTTTCTTATCACATTATTTGAAAAAAGAAACTCCAACGTTTGAGATAACTTACCAATTTTCCCCACACTAATCCATGCCCGAGGATAAACAAATCAGTGGAAATGGTTGAAATGCCATAATATAATAGCCTATATGTTTTATCAAAATCGAATAATTTTTACATAGGTTATACTAGAAAACTATATTTTCGTGTATATGTGTAAACTTACAACATGGGAGCATTTTACTCTCTTTTTTCTACTCCTTACTTTTGAAATATTCCAACTCCAAACAATAGCAAACAATAGGAATACTTCTCCAGGATCAACAAGGACACATACCAAGTTTCATTAAAATCGGTTAACTTTTGCGAGAGTGGTCATCGAATAGACGGATACACGCACAAATTGGTTATGTGTCCAAAGGTAGACGCTTCGCTACACTCACTTCAGTTAATAATAATAATAATAATAATAATAATAATAATAATAATAATAATAATAATAATAATAATAATAATAATAATAATAATAATAGGTTGTCTTGTTCGTGTGTCTGTCGTCAGCTTTCCCCATAAAAAGGGGAAACCTCGAGCATCCAAATTTTGCGCATAAATAGATATTCATCGGATCTAAGCATGTACGAAGACGTTTTATCGATTTTCGGCTCGGGGGATTTTAAGGGGATAAAATGTATGAACGATTTCTAAGAACGTCTTGCGTGTTTGCAACCCTCATCACACATTCGGTGCAGAGGTGGAGTGGGTCAAGATTTCTGAGTGGGTCAGTGGATCTTGGATCAACAGGACGTGACCCACTGCGACCCATCACCCACCGTGATCCACTCTGATCCACCGACCCAACAGCATCTTCTGAACACCGGTGAATTGTCTACGTTTTACTTTCAAGGCCTCCATTTCTCTTCCTTTATGTTTACTTACCTGAGATGAGTATATCTAACGCGGAAACTTTTTCTGGTGTCACACGAAGTGTGGAATAAGACTATGGCCAATCGATTTGTGTTAGTGAACACGAAAATCCGTAGGCGGGAAAAACCAACGATCGCAACCGTTCCGTACTTATGGGGGGAAGAATAAGGGCACTGCCAACACAACACGTTGTGTATTATACGAAAACGAGACGAAATATGTCGCGAGTTCGATGAAAACATGCATAGAAGCGCAGTTGGACATATACTACAATGTGACATTACATTGCACAATACTCCCACAAGTGAGGGTAGAGGCGTAGCACATAACGACAGAAGAGGGAGCGGATAAGCGCAAGTAAAAATGGTCATATTATTGAGGAAAATGGAGAAGTAAGACGTCAGGGGAATTGTACAGTAATAATACAATCTCAAGTAATCAATCACAAACTATAGACAGCTTGTAGACGTCAACATAAAGCAGAAATGGAAGAAAGAGAGCTATAGAGAGGATTGACCGTAGAGTCCGGACCACGTCCAAGATGTATAGACTGTTGTATATATATAGGCATTCATTTTCATATATTTATGATGATGATGATGACATAAAAGTAAGACAACAATATATGCCCCTGTCCTGTATATGCATCGCAAAGTCTAATACATCACTATACATTGAAAGATCAGTTCAGGAGGGTGGGGGCCTTGCCCCCTTGCCCTTCTACTCTCCACCCATGTACTTGACCATGTCCATGATATATTACTGCGCTATTTCCCTCAAGTCCAGCTCGTATGTGTTCATACCTTCTATAGAACTTTTCCCCCACGCTATATCCACGCTACCCGCCTTCCTCGTGCTACGCCTCTGCCCTCAGTTGTCAAAGTATTGTCGAATGTTATGTCACATTGTAGTATATGTTTAACTGTGCTTCTATGCATATTTTCATCGGACTCGCGCCATATTTCGTCTCATTATCCACAATGTGTTGTGTTGACAGTGCCCCTACTCTTCCCCCCGTAAGTACGGAACGGTTGCGATCGAGGGTTTTTCCCGCCTACGGATTTTCTTGTTCACTAACACAAATCGATTGACCATAGTCTTGTTCCACATTTCGTGTGACATCAGAAAAAGTTTTCATAAGTAAAAAAAATTCATGCACTTTTGAATATTGATATTTGTAATTGTAATAATTGCAATAGACTTATTACTATATTTTCGAGATACACAGCCTGTGAATTTTTTAGAGGAGCTAACTACTAGAAAAAATCATTTTTGAATCACCTGTAATATATGAATTACTAGCAGCGTTCACCCCGCTTCGCTGCGGTCACCCCGGAACGCAATAAACGTTGTTACTTAGATAATTTTTACTTTTTCGCTTTCAAGTGATATGATAAAAACCATAGAAGATTGCATTAAATGTTAACATTATATCGCCTGTCATTTATGTTAACCCGCCCCGCTTCGCTGCGGTCACCCCGGAACGCAATAAACTTTGTTACTTAGATAATTTTTACTTTTTCGCTTTCAAGTGATTGCAGTAAATGTTAACATTATAGCGCCTGTCATTTATGTTAACCCGCCGAGTGACACGGTCATGCGGGTTGCATATAAATACGTTTATTTTTACCTATGATGATCTAACAAAGGATTTGTACGTTATGGACACTTGAATGGTCAATTATCTCAAGACACTGGTAATTAAAAATTAAAGTGATATGATAAAAACCATCTAGGGTCCAAATCCTAATAACCCCCCAAAAATAAAAGAAATTGGTTCAGCCGTATTAGCGTGATGAGGGAACAAAGGATTTGTACGTTCTCTTTTATATATATAGATTATATTAAAAATTAAAAAAATGAAATAAAATAAAATTCTTGAGTTTTACGTCCCACGTTATGCCGGCTAGGCTAAAGGAGACGGTGATGGTGAGGAATGAATGAAATGGTGGAATGAAGAAAGTGGGATGAAACGGGAGAACCCCGAGAAAACGCACGCACACGGTGTTTGTCCACCACAAAGTTCACTTGGCGGGAGCAGGGTTTGAACCCGGGACCCAGTGCACCAGAAGTGAACCTCTACCACTGAGCCACCACGGCCCCCGTATTAAAAATTAAATGTAACTATATGTGCCCGATCACGGCCAGAGTGCAAAGACAAATGAAATGAAATTTGGTATCTGTAGTTAGGCCTTAATCCAAACTGGAATCTTATCAAATCTCTTTCATTATAATACGTCTCCTAAGGGAAAAGTGGGGTCCGAATATTTGCGAAAAATTGAGTATCTTACGAGTCGTTCAACTTAGGGAGTTGAAATTCAGTAGATTAACTCTTTATTAAAAATAAACAAAACTTGTCCTAACATTTTTTTAAATTCTCTTTCATCGGGGGGGGGGGGCTTTCTTTATATGGGAAATTGGTTGTGGGTTGATTAGTAAAAGTAATCGAGAACGGTCGATTAGTTGAGAAACAATTATTAATTGAGAAGCAAAAAATACAGTGCTTCGCAATATATATTCAGAGTTCTATTATAATAATTACTGAAGCCTACACAGCAAAAACTGGGGTGTTGAAACAACACAAAATGACTACCACTTTAGCGTGTTACTTGTGTGTCAATTCAAGAATTTGAAGTCTGGTATAAAATGAGGGACCAGCGGCAATCCAGGCGGTAAAACCGAAGGTGAGAACCGGGCGGAGAAAAACTTTGCACGAGGTTAAAAGTGTGGGTGTGTTCAATCCCGAGGTAGTACCAGTGATACGGCGTAAAAGGTTGAGGCGATTGTGAGCTTTGGTGCAAATGGATTTGAGATGGGCGGTCCACTTTAGATGTCTGTGGACATCTAATATTATCCCTAATTAGGTAACGGTGTTTTGAAATTGAAGAGGGACGTGGTCGACATGGACATGAAAATTGGCAGGGTTGCTATAGACTCATGAGAATTTGTTCGGAGAAGGAAATATGATGGATTGTGTTTTGGCAGCATTGAGGTTCAGTCGCCAGCGTCTGCACCGCGAGAGAAATGTACCAATAGCAAGCTGCAAAGTGCGATTTATCTCTTGGATACTGTTGGCTGTTGCGAGAAAAGCGGTGTCATCGGCAAATTGATATAAACTGATATTGCCTGGTAATGGTGGAAAATCGGCCACATATAACATATGTAATAACGGGGATAGCGAAGAACCTTGAGGAACACCGGAATGAAGAAAAACAGGATGTGAAAGGTGGTTGTTGATAGATATATAACTAAGGCGGCAAGAGAGAAAGTGGAAGATGAAACGGATATAACACAGAGGAAGGCGGAAAGAAACGAGTTTGTATATAAGACCAGGATGCCACACCTTATCAAAAGCCTTTTCCAGATCGAATAAGACAAGGCAGAAAGGTTTAGATGTGTTAAACTGTATTGTAATATTGGTCGTTAGGCGCATAAGTTGATCGTTGATATTGTATGAAGGCTGAAATCCGACTTGAGGAAGAGGAAGAAGATTATGAGCAGAAAGATGATGGTGTAGACATGTGACAAGGATTCGTTCCAGAATTTTACTAAACACAAGAGTGAGCTGAATAGGCCGATACGAAGAGACAGCATGGGGTGGTTTGTTTGGTTTGGGGTTCAACACCAAGCACATCGTCTTCAGAGCATATCAGAAATACCTCGTTACTGGCTGTGAGTATTTGCATTGTTTTTTATTGTTTGGTATGAGCAAAGATTTGCGAAATATATTTCGCTTTTGTGGCAAATAACTAATAACAGTTTATGTTTTCTGTAATCGGTCACAATAATATTGTTGTAAACCTGTGAGTGATCTCATAACAATTACACAGACAGCTATACTTCCATCTATTTTCCTTATCTGTCATTCTTGTGTCTTAGCACTTATGAACAGAAGATGGCAGGACTGTTCCAGTGTAACTGTTGTCAGACGATTCACAGGTTTACAGCAATATTATTGTAACAGATTACAGAAAACATAGAACATTATTCGTTCTTTGGCATAAGTGCCAAATAAATTTCGCAAAGCTTTGCTCATATTAAACGATAAATACCAATGCAAATTCTCTCAGGTAGTAACCGGTTATTTCTGATATGCTCGCAAGGCGATGTGCTTTGTGCTGAATTTCTGGTTGTCGGTCGGACAATTACTTCTATTCAATATAGCCTTCAACTGGCCATTGATGCTTTTGTCGATTGGTGCGACATCTGGCGCTTGGCAATTAATACTACGAAAACGCAAGCGATCGTTTTCTTACCATCTGGACGACGATCACGGGTCCATCGAAATCCTCACCTGCTACGTCTCCATGTTGACAAGAGTCCGGTTACAATCCATAGTTCTCTTAAATATCTTGGCGTTGTATTTGACTCCAAGCTCACTTGGATACTTCATCTTCTTACTGTTATCGAGAAAGCCAAAAACCGACTCAATTTACTAAAGCGCCTAACAGGTACCACGTGGGGTCTAAATTCTTCTCTCCTTCTCAATTCATACAAGGTTTTCATGCGCCCAATTCTAACCTATTGCCACACAGCCTGGATATCAGCTCCCTCTAAATATTATCTTAAGTTAGCCATTCTTGAACGCCATGCGTTTCGTTTAGCCTTTCGCATCCGTCTCCCGCATCCGACATGCCTTCTTTATGAACGCATCCATTTTCCTCCACTATTATCACATCTTGAGGCCCTCCGCTCAAAGTACATTCAGAAACGCATTGAAACTGCTCATCCCATATTCCTTCGCATTCTCCGCAATGACCGAGACCATGACACTCCCGCTGTATATTATCCCACACCTCTTCAGCATCTGATGACCCTTTATCATCTCAAAATCGGCCAAGACAACATTGATCCAGAAGTTTTTGACATTTATCATCCTGGCACAGTTTCACCACTCATCTATCCATCTCATGCACAGTAAAACTATCCACTAACAGGGCTGCCTTTCTCTCCATCAGTTCCTGCGTATCCCCAGGAACAGAAGATAACAGCATTTGTCTTACTAACATCACCCATGTGTTATGTCGTCGTAGCACTTCACCCTCATACCATCCATCATTACAGATCTAATGATTGTCATATACTTAGCTGTTAAAAATCATGCTCTCATAGCTCTTCATGTATTCAACTAACCACCATATGTTTGATGTATCTATTCATTTCAGGCACCACAGTTCCAGCACGACCATAACTTGTATGCCAGCAAGCCAGTCTGAACCAGCACCCACCGCAACTGAGGCTTGTCCTCACACAATTGATGACCCTCCCCATGAAATATGAATAAAGTTCTAAATAAATTGATTATTAAATAGCAACTAGACCCTCTAATGATAACTTTGACCTCTTATGCTTTTCTCTCTCTTACCGAAGAAAGGGCGCAACCCTTTGAACGGGTAAACGTAAAAAAAAAATAAATAATGCTTTGTGCTGAATTAGCACACAAGTAACACCCTAAAGTGGTAGTCATTTTGTGTTGTTTCAACACCTCATTTTTCATAGTGTATGTTTATTATAAAATGGAACGTTCAGAGCGCAAGGCTATCAAGCCATAAAGTTGTGAGAAAAATAGACATAAAATTTGTACTGAAAGCTAAGCTTAATTACATGGAAATTTTAAATTTTTACGGCATGCTTAATTATATGGAAGATTTTACTATATGAGATGGTACCTACTGATTAACATGGAATCCGAACCATCCTAGACTTGACTTGAAACTTTCAAATTTCAATCTATTTTCCACTTAAAAGAATCTGTAATCCAACAAGAAAATAATTATATGATAATTAAATTGAAATTCATCGTAATATGGTCCATGAAATAACTTTACCATTTTATATCGTAACGGTCAGATCCACCGATATGGTGACAGAGCGGTGCTTGAACAATTGACCGTAGAAGTTCAAACTCCGATTAGCCTAGTGATAATTTCACAACCCTGTTTTATTACAAGTGTTTATCACTCTTTGGTCAGTGGCTAAGAGGGCGTGGATCATAGGTCAGATTTGATGACGATGAGTTTTGGTGAAACACAGTGGGTCATGGTGAGATATGGGTCTCAGTGTGTCATGGTGTGTTGTGGTTCAGAGTGGGTCATGGTGGATCATGGGTCAGTAGGTCGTGGGTTAAGTTTCCATTGACCGACGCCATCTCTGATTCTGTGTGCGGGCTTATATAACAGCAGAGGATAAATACCTGGGCAACGAACTTTCTCTCTTAGTATCCAGGTTTTAAATTAAGACCTAACAACGACTGGTGCTTAGTCCTTTGTTCACGTTCTAAATTAAGATTTGGCAACGTCAGATGCTTACAGTTAGGTAATGAAATAAAATATGGGAACTTACCAGTAATGACAGAATTAGCGATCAAATTTCGTCGATGTGTTAAATGTTAAAAGTGAAACAACTAGACAGAAAGAGATATTGCAAGTCCTTTTCACAGCGAATATATGAGTAGAATGAAATATTATAACTCAACGTGACTTTTTTTATGTTCACCGAGTACATTGCCGTGGAAGAAATAATGTTAGCTAGGTTCACACAGCTAATTTGAATTACATTTTTTCCCCTTGAAATAAGACGAGGAAATAGTTTGTTAATGATTATTTAATTACAGGTTGTTCACGTACACATGAAACAATGAGCTAGTTACTGTCCTTGATAAACTAGGTTCTTATGCAACAATTATGATCTTACTTGAATGTACGTCATTACGGTATTGCCCAACCAAATGTCAAGAACGGATTAAAGTGGTTGGGCATTTTTTTTTTTTTAAGGTACGACTTCAATGTCACTGTGGTCTCATTGGCAAAAAGAGCAGGGATATAGGAAGAGTACTAATTTGGAGGTGGAGCTGGGGTATAATAGCACTGTATAGAATGCGTAATCGTCCAGATTACACAAGATTTTACATTTCTTGTTTGCATCACGCAGGGGCGGATCCAGGACGGACTTTTTGGGAGAGGGGGCGGTGGGTTGTAATACTGCTACTTACAGCTACTTTTAAGAGCTCCAAACTCTGGGATGGGACGATCGCCCCCCTGGATCCGCCACTGGCATCACGCCATATATTTTAGACACGTCTAATTATTTTTCGTGGATTGTAAAATAAAAATAATAAAAATCATCACTACTAACAAATAGTCAAACAGTAATACATGCGGAAATAAGCTTTTGTCACAATATTTTGGAAATAAATTACTCACATCAAAGTAAGAAAACAAGTTCATATGGACCTGTGGTCGGAAGTGCATAGTTTCCTAGTAATAAGGTGCCGAAAACACGATAAAATGAACTTTAAAGGTCCATAGTTTCACTACTAAAAGACCGATCGTAATCGGGTCAAGGCATCACTGAGGAACTAGTATGTAAACTATCCAAATATCCATCTTTCAGAACCTCCACAATCATTTTTAGAAAGGCTGTTTGGGAGTACTTGATCACTCTCCACCTACGTCTCTAAAAATTGGTGTGAAAGTATTTTTAGTATTCGCAAACATGGATATTTGGATAGTTCACATATCAGTTCCTCAGTGATGCCTTGACCCGACTACGATAGGTTCCAAAGTAGTGGAGCTCTGAACTTTTAAAGTTCATTTATTTCACTTCTTGGCACCTTATACCTAGGTAACTCTGAAACTATTCACTTTTGAGCACAAGTCCATAAGAACTTTTTTCCTTATTTTGATATGAGAAATCTGTTCTCCTAAATATTGTGATACATTTTTTTGTAACACCCTGTATATCCGCCATTTTCAATAAACAGGGTTGTCTCGTCTCGAAAAGGTATAATGAAAGTAATATCTCGTCTCAGAAAACCGATCTATTTCTGTGAGGAGAGCTTTTTCTTGTCTTTATAATTCATGATGAAAATGCTGTCTCCCCTCGTCTCAACAACAGTTCTTCTGAGTTCGTTGTTAGAGGCAATATTGAAACCTGAAGTGGTAAGCATTTCATCCATTTCCGGTTTTTACATACATTACCATAGACCAAAAATGGTAAAAGATATCAACAAGCCGTTTTCTACAGTCGATTAAGCGTTCAAAATTAAGTATACATGTAATCTCTGTCCTTAACTCTCTACTGAAACCGGAAGTAATAGAAATCCACTACAACATCCGGTTTCAACATTGATCTACATAGAGCAAACACGATTACAGGTAACGGAAAGTTTTTTTTTTTTTAATCGATTTACTATTCCAACAATAGGTATTGTATCGTCTTCACTTTTAATTGTCTACTCAAACTGAATATGGCGGAAATCAATCAACGTTGAGCCCCATTGAATTAAAACCTTAATACGAGGCGTGTTAGAAAAGCAAGTACCGTTTTGAAAAAAAAAAAATACTAAAATAGGTTTGTTCAAGCCAAATTTATTTTTACATGAAAGAGAACACCTTCAACTATTTTTCGAGATAATTTCCACCAATATTCAAACAATTGTCATAACGGGTGGCTAACTTGCCCAAATCTTCCTCAAACAAACATTCCGCCAGTGAAAACAACCATAACTCCACAGCGGGTTTTTTTTTTTTTTTTTTTTTTTTGCGCGTTGTCGTCACTTTTAAAGCCCTTACCGTCGAGCTCGCACTTCAGATGCAGGAACGAGTCCTACTCAGACGGCGCCATATTGGCACTGTCTATTCTAACGAAGTTTCTCATCCACTTTACTCACCAGTCACAACAGAAAGCCACCTACTTCCTCTTCGTCGTGGACATTTGTCCGCCCTTCATTGAACTGCTTTACCTACTTTCGCACCATTCCATAACTCTTTCCATTTCCATCGTAAGTCTCTGCGATTTCAAGATGAATTTTGGCTTGCGTAACGTTCCTTGCATTCAAAAACCGAACAGAACGAATCTCACAGTCGCGTCGGTAGGTTCAGCAATTGTTTTAAACACGATCACAGGACACAGTACACTCGGCACAACTCAACCGTACTAGCGTCAATAGGAGGGAGGCAATGAGCCAATGAAACTAGCACGCATGCATGCACGGAACGCTGACACTAGCGCTACGCTGGCGTTGAAACGAAACGATATTTACTGTCCTGATGCCTCACAGATGAACATATTGAATCTCCACTTTAATATCTCCATAGAAATTTACTACCACTTCCTGTCAATATTAACTGAGGAAATTTCACGCTATACGAACCAAACTCCTTCACATCATGTACAAGTAACACTGCCGCTTGTTCTTAATATTGAATTGAAAGAAGCCGTCACTTCATAACCGACAAAAATTGTGCATAAGTTGTATTTTCGATAAACAGCTGTATATTTTAGGTATCATTTAATATGAGAATATAATTATTCCTGTTGCTGGTTATACGGTGTTTGTTCTGTATTGTTTGGATTGTATGGTAGCCTTACTCATTTCATTCATTCTTTTCAAAAGGTGAGCATTTGTTTAAAGTAACACTTAATTTACGTTTCGTAACAAATATCTGAACACTTATTTTTGTTCTGTAGTAGTTTAACTTCAAACTATAACTCTAGGTCCGTATTAATAGTTATTATTATTATTATTATTATTATTATTATTATTATTAGTAGTAGTAGTAGTAGTAGTAGTAGTAGTAGTAGTAGTAGTAGTAAGTATTCTGCCTTTTGGAAGGTCCTGGCACTAATGAGGTATTTTATTTATTTAGATTTAGAAATGTTTCTTCCACGTTTCTCGATTTTCAGCCTCCTCTTTTAACTCACAATATTTTCTTCTATTTTTCAAATCATCAATCGTGTTCTTCTTCTTCCTATTCCTCGCTTTCCTTCCATCTTTCCTTCTATGGTGGTATGAACAAGAAACTTTCTTCTTAAGATGAGTCCAATCCAATTGGCCTTCCTACGAAGAATAGTGGTTAAGGTAATAAATGCAATAATTAGTGTTGTAAATAGAAAAAAAAACCGTTCGTTTTTTTTCAGAAATGTACGTTTTTTTTAGAAAAAAAACATTGCCTCTCGTTTTTTTTCTAAATTTCGTTTTTTTTCAAATAGTCATTTGTAATGTATCTTACGTCATTTAAGTCTGAAGTATTTTTATGTAGGTGTAATTACCATAAAATGCAACATAAATTAAACACTAGAAACTGATGCGGTACAAATATTTTACAATTTATATGAGTAGTGTACCTACTAAGAATCCGGGTTTTTGTACTGTTTCACCAATATCAACGAAGAAATAAAAGTAGAAATGAACATTTTTTTTTCGTGAAAGTAGGCCTTTAATAAGTACGAAAATAATATAACGAACAGTATAAAACGCAAATAACTTGTCTAAAGGTAAAAACTAAAATTAATTTGCCTACTAATATTTTTCTGAATATCATATATAAATAATTTGTCGACTTGATATATGATATGCATTGTGCAACACGTGCATTTGCACGGGGCTGCAATATCTGTCATAAGTATTTTATTTAAAATAAATATTTCTTGTTGGAGACAGACTTCATGATCATGGTAGCTAAATTTACTAAGCTGACCTTCTATTTGAATACTACATTCATAAATTACGTTTAGGTTTCATTAGTTTAAGTCTCATGATCAGTGCTAAAGCAAATGGTAAAATAAATCCCAGAATAAACTGCTTGATTGTTGTCAAATACAGGAACTCAATTCTCGAATGGCTGCCCCCTTTGGTTAGTTAGCAGAGCTTCTCTTGTCTTTGTCGCAAATAGGATCGTTATCATTGAAGGTGGAAACACTTTTTTTAAAAAAAAAATAACAGATGTAGAAGGAAAATCAAGAAATAAAGGTAAAAGAGCTAGTTTTACTATAATTGCAAACTGATATGTTGAGATTGAAACTCGATATTGAATTCTATAAAATGGATTACCATCTTTCAGATGTATTTGCTTTATCTTTCTCTAACATAGTAGATTAATATTTAAAGAAAAAAAAAACAGACACAACAATATTGTATTTGTAGTAAGTATATAAGCCTTTCTGAGTGCGGGTGTAGTTTCCCTCCCTTTCGTTGTTCATGCTGGAGTAGCATACTTAAAATCGTGACTTTTAAGATTTGTTCTTTCTGGAGAAAGAGGGAGGCGGCAAATTACATCATTGCGCGGGCGACAAATTGCCTAGGGCAGGCCCGATGATATGTACACTCATGTCCAAAATGATTGTCGCATATCTATAACTGTCTTCTTGTAAGAATATAATTTGATAATGATTTTGCAGGGTACTTTTAATACTGATGCTGTGTGTATAATCTGAAAATGTATATTTATGATAAATTTCAAAGGAAAAGAATTATAAATACGAAAATGAGAAAGAGTAAAAGAAAATGTTGCTAAATGGACAAGAAAGTTTCATTTTCGTTTTATTGTTCTTATTTACTGCTGTTTTGACATGAAATTTTCCACATACATGTCTTTGCCGATTATACACATACTAACATTATAAGAAATACCAGGCGGATTCGTTATCAAATTATATTCCTAGAACAACATATTTATAGACATGGAACAATAATTTTGGACATGAGTGTACATACAAGACATGAATATAGGATAACATAATTTGAAGTAATGCAGGGTGTTTCAAAATGAATATTAGGGTTTTGAAACTTTATAGTATCTATTACAATTAACTTACAATTATAAGTATTATCAAATAAAAGAGCAACTCAAACAGTTTTGTACACACGCATGCCATGCATTGTTTCCTCTGCCTCCCGTTAGAAAGAGTAAGTAGCAAAGATGGAGACTAGAGACCAGAAAGCTTTGTGTGTTTTAACCTTGCAAAGACTGAATCTGTAGTTACAGTGCAACCGTCTGTATGAATTGAATGTTTTGTGCCATATGGCGGAAAGTTTATGGGCCTTTCTCACCTATTGACTCAATGTGTGCCATGTGACGAATGAAGCTCACATCGAACACTTGAAGCAAAAACTGTTTGAGGTGTTCTTTTATTTGATGTATTTATAATTGTGCGTAAAATGTAATAAGTACTACGAAGACTTAATTCCCCGATATTCATTTTGAAACACCCTGAATTTCTCAGCATCAGTATTGGAACTAAGATGTAAAAAGGAGAGATTATGATTGTTTACAACAACGATATTATTATTATTAGTCAAGACTATAATTACTACAACAACACAAGTTAGTAGCCAAAAAATGTAATTAAATGTACACTCGTAACCCTTTCGGACCCACATGGCCAAAGTGGCACATACGCGTGTGTCACTTTTTTAATCCGCTCCTGTATGGTCACTAATTAAGATATCGGCATATATTGTTTTGCCAAATATCGTTGGTCCATAGTTTATCATTTTAGTTTCTTCTTCTTCTGTGTGTCGAATTTCCTTCTCAAATTTCACCCGTCAAAAATTCAAGAATTTTCGAATTTTCTTTATTACTTTTCCCCTGTAGCTTCATTCGTTGTAGAGAGACCTCCTTAAGACTTGTCAGGTAGATACGTCGGATGGATACCTAATTGTTGACATCAATTGGATGGGCTTGCGCGCAGTGTTGCCAACTACGGAAATTAAAATCTCCTTAAATTTGGGCAAAAAATTCGAAATTTTTGTTATAAACCTACCTATACGTCCCAATGCAAGTCAACTTACGCCAGTCGAACATTTGTTCTTACTGAACAAACTCGGGTACATATCGTTACAGTGGAGTAATTAGACGACGCACGAAAAATTCGGAATTAGGTTCTAACTTTTGATTTTCCCTACTTTTCTGTTTATCGAAATATATTTTTGGTAATGAAAAGCATTGTTTCTTAAATATCGCCATGATACTTGTAGGATATATTAGTAATGTACCAGTGATTATTTTAAGATAGTTTTCATCTGTCTGGTAGCAGTGTTGCCAGCTACGGAAAATTTTAATTCAAGATGTTAGGGGAAAATTACTGTTTTGTCTACTATATCCCTCTTGTTGACTACATAGGAACAAAAGTACCAGTATCTGAAACTCTTGTCTTTGCCCTTCACAACACACTATAGAAAGTTTCAATACGATAGTTAGGGGAAGTACAGTTGAGGTTTAAAGTAGACCTTGTTCTCTAAGTGGAAAGATAATTGATTTTTTTTACGTAGACTGAAATATTTTTTTAATGATCTGCTTACTTTATTGGATATCGTCACAATACTTGTAGGGTATATAATAGGGATACCAAAGCTTCTTTCAAGATAGTTTGTGTGTGTCTGCTAGCACTGTTGCCAGCTACAGAAAATTTTAATTTCCGATTTTAGGAGGAAATTTCGGAAAAATTCCCTTTTTGTCTCTATTATTTCCCTCTTGTTGGCTACATTCGAACAAACGTACCACTATCTGAAAGCCTCGTCCTTAGCCGACACAGCGCACCATAAAAAGTTTCGGTAGAATAATTAGGGGAAGTACAGTTGTAGCTTATAATAAACTATGTTCTGTAAATGGTAAGAAAATTGTGCATTTCTGAGTTAGAATGAGATTTTTTTTTAAATTTCATGTTTACTTTGTTAGATATCGCAATGATACTTGTAGAATACATTCTTAGGGTACCAAGGTTTACAATCAGATAGTTTACGTATGTTTTATGGCAATGTTTCCAGCCAAAACAATTAATTCCCGATTTTAAGTGAAAAATTCGGCAAATTTCCCTTTCCCCTCTATTATTTCCCTCTTGCTCGCTACGTTGGAACAAATGTACCACTACCTGAAAGCCTTCTCTTTAGCCTACAGAACACACCATAAAAAGTTTCAAATAGGATAATTAGAGAAGCTGTAGCGTCGGCATATCTGTTGATTTTTGCTTTTGAGGCGTAAAAAGTGTCAAAATTTCATGTGTATGGAAATAGATTTTTTTCTTTCTCTCTTTGAATGGAAGCCAGCGACTTCAGGTTTTCACTGTACCTTGTCAAGGCACCAAAGGATCTTTTTAGGTGAGTTAGACCCATATGGCAACAGTGGTGCTAGATACAAAAAATCTTGAATTTCGGTTAGGGATTTTTTGTAAATTTTCACCACTACATTTCCCTCAGTGATTTCCCACCCGCTCGCAACACTGCAATGTAACGTACACCAAAAAATAGCCACATTCCTTTTCTAAAAAACAAGGTCTTAACCATATCAATAGGGTAAATGGTTTTTGAGGAATACGTCACTAACTGACAAAGTATGAAAACGCCAAAAATGATCTGGGTCCGAAAGGAATAATCACACGATTTTGCTCGTATATGTACAAGGAAACAAACGATTTGTAAGTTACGAGGGCTTCGACTCAAGTTCTATTGATTATTTCAATAATCTTCAACATACATCAATAAATAATAGCTGCCAGAAAAAAAACAGACATTTGAAAAAAAACATGAAAAAGAACGATGTTTTTTATTGAAAAAAAAACTTCACAGAAAAAAAACCGTTTTTTTACAACACTAGCAATAATGATTAGTATTTTGGGGTTAAGTTCCAAAGTTGGGCGTCCGTTTCCAGCAAAAGTTTTAAAATTAACAGGAAAGATATGGATAATTTGATCGTTTGTGTGCTTGATAATATATAAGAGTCTCGAAAGATCTGTTTATTTGTTATATATAAGCGGTTATAAACATGGGACTATACGGCGAGCGGAGGGAACTACTTGGCGCAAGGTAACCGAACAGTTGCATTGTGGGAAAGAAACGAGCATTTATGTTATCAACATGGCGAATGTACAAGGACAATGAACTAACAGTTTTAACATTTGTGAAGCAATACGTTGATAACGAGCAAAATCTTTTAAAAGTTTGTGAAGAGCAGTGATTAGTAACAAATTGCAGAAAGTGTGCAAAGGAGATAACAGCGAAAAAACGTGGCGAAAGCGGACGTCCAACTTCGGAACAAATGCCGTATTTTGTATTAGAATGTGTATCTATTTGATTTACCCGTCTCTGATCTAATGACCCTTGCCCAAAGATAGTTCTTTTAGAGGAGAAACTACAACTAGATTCTTCTTAAAGAGGAAAATAACGAAATTCACGAACGGGAATCAGCACCAAAAGAAACAGTAACATATACAGGATGTCTCGACTGGCGTCGTTGAAATAAATGTTGCCGTCGATGAAGTAAATGTATGAAAAATCCCACATATGCTACAGATTTCTACGAAAATTCTCTTTATCGCTATGACACAAATTAATGAAAAAATCCCACAAAATCTCACCGAGAATATTTGGTACATACTTCCTGACACAAAATTATACAAAATGTATAGACCAACCTGGGTGCAGAAATCCGTTCATTTCGAAGTTATAGACGGCCGAAAACATGAAAAAATAAACTTTAAAGATCCATCGCTCCGATAGTATGGGACCTACCGTGGTAATGTCAAGACTTCACTTATGAACTGGCATGTGCCCTATCCAAAAATCCAAATACGCCCGTAGCCAAACCCTCTCCATAGAAAATTGTTGTGTGAGTACCGTAGGATTCTGAAATATGGATATTTGAATAGGACACATACCAGTATTAGAACGATGGACCTTTAAAGTTCATTTTTTCATGGTTTCGGCAGCTTATAATTCCGAAATGACAGATTTCTCCATCCAGGTTGGTCTATACCTTTTGTCTTACCTGAGTGTCAGGAATCACCTCCCAAACGTTGTCTGTGTTGTTTCGAGACACCCTGTATATAACTGGAAAAGAGGAAGACAATTGTATATCACATTTTCAAACTATTAAGTAAGTTGGAAAAGGAAATCCAACATTCCCATGAAATTTAATGGATTGACACATAGCAAACAAAAAATCCTTAAGTTTTACGTCCCACGGTTATGCCGATTAGGCTAAAGGAGACGGTGATGATGAAAATTGAATGAAATGGTGGAATGAAGAAAGTGAGAGGAAACGGAAGCGGAGAAAACCACCACACACGGTGTTTGTTCACTACAAAGTCACTTGGCGCGAGTTGGAATCGAAACAAGGACCTCATGCAGCAGAGGTGAACACTCCACCACCGAGCTTACGTGACCTCACATAGCAAACAAGCTTCCCCTGCCATCCGAACTTTAACGACATATATACCGTTTTGTGACAGTGGTACAAACCTAAATCATTTTAAAATCCCATCTCGAGAAGCAGAAATTCCCATTTTCCTCTTGAACTTACCATGCTCTACAAAATTTTTAAAATTTTCAAAATATCAAAAGTAAAGCTTCTGTATGTCACTCACTTCTTTCAACACATGAGTGAATTCAGGGTTTCCATGTTCATCAAACGGTTTATGAATAAATAATTAAGAGAGAGAAAATTGAAAATGTTGACGAAAACAAGTATACAGGGTGTCTCAAAAGTCTCCTGACATAGGGTTACTCTGTTATTATTAGAGTTACAAAAAAATATAAAAGGGGAAACCGCCTCCAAATATGATGTTTTCAACCTAAAGTGAAGGATTTAAAAAAAAATCGGACGAGCCGTTTGGGCTGTACAATTTTTATGCGCCCAATATTAAATAAAAATGTAGCGTTGTCATTTATCTGGATCCTCAACATAAAATGAGTGGAGGCTTGTTTAATATGAGGGCTGGCCATCGACACGTTATTGTAAAAGACAGTAACTCCATTCACTTATGTTGTGGGTCCAAGTAAATGGCAACGTTGCATTTTCATTTAACATTGGGCGCATAAAGAGTGTACAGTCCAAACGGCTCGTCCGATTTTAAAAAATCCCTTCACTTTAGATTGAAAACATCATATTTGGAGACGGTTTCCCCTCTTACATTTTGTCGTAACTCTGATAATAACAGAGTTACCCTGTGTGAGGGGACTATTGAGAAACCCTGTATTTTGTTGTTAAAAATTAGCATTTACATCACATATTTGTGTTGTAATCTTCAATGGAACGTAACGAGACTACGCAAAACAAACTTTATTCTGCAGTAATTTCGTGTGGAACGTTTTGGAAAATTATTTCACGTTTAGTATTTTATTTTAAATACCATAAGTTAGTTGTTAATAAGTTTCAGAGTGTTTTTTTATATATATATTTTTTTAAAGATTCTCAAGGAACTGTGTAAATCACTTACTTACGTGCATTTCCCAGCAACAAAAATTTAACAATTAGTACTGATTTTACTTTTATTTGAAGAGTCATTTGTCTGTTTCTCGTCCAGAGAGAATTTTGTTGCCGTCGATGAAGGATATGTATGAAAAATCCCGTATATGCTACAAATTCTACGAAAATTCCCTTTATCGCTATTGCAGAAATTAATTTTAAAAATCCCACAACAAGGAATTTTTCGCACGGGTTGACATCACTCTTCTGTGGTCTTATCTCAAATCATTTCGGCTAATAAATCAGTTTTACCGAAAGTGGCGTTTACCATCATATTTTCCCGAGCACAAAAAAAAAAGTTCCAAAGTACTCATATTACCATGTGGACCTAATTTAACTTCTTACGTGTAGATGAGGCTTTATTGAAACATACGGTTGAGTACAGGCCCAATTATCTTTTCAGAGGACATAGGTGCGCTGATAAATTTCTCATAAATTTTGGGAGAGGTACATGAGCCTACCTGTTAAATTTGGAAATAGCGAAAAAGAAAACAAAATTTTGTAACACATTCTCTAGAACTCAAATTTAAGAATTGTCATAATAAAACATTAGTAAACTGCTCTCTAAGTGTGATATATATAATAAGATTTTTCCAGGAATGTGAATTCTGTGAAGGTCGGGATGGAATTATTTAAACAGCCGGTTGCTTAATTTCTGTCTGGCTTGTCGGTTATGTAACATGGTCTTGAGAAGAAAATAATATATTGTTATGATACTATTCGTCGGAGGTCTTTGCTTCGATTCCATCGACGGACTTTTAGATTCACGACATCTACTTCTCTGGAATATTTTTTTTCTTTCTTTCTTCGGAAAGTTCAATTATGTTGTCTCAAGCTTCCTAGAAGCATTTTTGTATACCTTTGTGTTTTATTAAAGATAAGTGCAATAGCAGATTCTTTTAATCTCATATAAAGTCAATATCCTTGTTTCTTTCCTTACCTTTGTTCAATTTATCAACTTTCTACTTGTATCGCTACGTTTTCATTTCTTGACAGTGTTACTAGTCTGCGTTTGAGGACATTGCTCACATTCTACTAATTTGTAAATATTTCGAGCTCCCAGTTAGCTCTTATCTAGCTGATTCAATGGATTGCCTCAGCTAAAAGTTATTGTCTGGTAACTACGTCGACGATTATTGTTAAGTGTGTATTTTGTGTTTTCACCTTTTTGCTGGGGTTTAGCTTCGCACTTGGAATTCCTCAGAAAGTACAACTCAGGACTAGGAAGTGAATTCATCAGCTTGTGAGGTCTTCGACTCTCAAACGTTTTGACTTATGTGACGTCACGAACACTGTGTTATGAGAAGGTGAGTTGTGGATTGATCATATTTGGTATTGAGGAAATCAGGAGATGTGGTTTTGTTCGGATTTTAGCGTTCGGATTTTGTAGTCAACGCAGTTTCGCCTATTTTTCCTTCTCCGTTAGTTTGGTGTATTCCTGGCTGAACCATAGTTTATTCCTACATATTTCCGCTGTCCCAATTTTTCTCTTGCTGAAATTTTAATGCTATCCTTCATTTGAACCCAAGTATCCGAAACATTAGTGCCCTCAAAACCTTGTAAAAACGAAAATCTATTACAGTTCAATCTAGTATTCCACTCTTTCCTGGTTCTCCTCTAATTTCTTTAAATTAAACCTCTCTGTTTTCAGATGTTGATATTCTCTTTATTCAACGATAATCTTTCATTGTTGTTATCACTGCTACCAGATAGTGATCAGTGTCGTAGTCGGGTCTTCTGAAGGAGTGAACATCAATTATACTAGACTGTCTTCTTGCAGACCTATCTACTAAAACATAATCAATTTGATTGTGTGTTCTTCCATCTTAAGAATAATAAAAGAAATCTATCATTAACAAATTCAACCCGTTTAATTGTTGATATTAAAAGAATCGAAATTAAAATGCTATTTGTGTGGTCACATGCAAAAGAAAATTACAAAAGTTTACAATTTTTACTGGAAAGTAATGCTGTCATCCATGTTGAATGGTTTCTAATGTATTGAAATTTCATTTCTTTTCGATAGTATGAAACGTTACAAATAGTTTTACTGTAAATTTCCATAACTGATCTCCAAGTGGATATGTATACCAGCCAAATTTAGTTTTGTCAAAAGTTCAAAATACGCCTCTTGAAAACAGCTCTTATTTGTAAAAGAATACATAATGATCGCTTTTGGCTCTTGCAATGGTCTGTCCAAACAGTATGATTAAAAAATCAACGTAGCATAACATTTTAATGGTCTTCCGTTTGAAGGATTGCGCCCTTTCTTCGGGGAAGTGTTGCATTTGTATTATGGAGGGATTTTTTTTTTTTTTTTTTGCAATTAATAACAAAAGCTGCTTCTCGTATAGGCAAAAAGAAAAGGAAACAAGGAAAAGCTTGGTGTGGTGAGTGTAGGGGGCTCCGAATTTTACTACTTCGCCCCGGGTGCCAAAATCCGTAGCTACGGCTCTGCACCCAAAACACTTAGTTTTTATGAGGTTGCTTGACTAATAAGAATTGATTAACTGATCATTGTCTTATTGGGAACACATTAACTACATTTAAACACATAATAATGTAAATAATAAATGATTATTATAAATAATTCACATTATGACGTATAGTCCAACCCTGCCTTTTAGCTTAGGAATTCAGCTTTGGGTAAGAGGGAGAAGAGAGTTAAGCTGAGTTGATTTTTTTGTCCGTATTTGGTCGTACAAAGAGAAGAATAGGTGGGCAGACGCACACACACATAGCAACTTGTGAGCAAGAGAGTTCGCAGCATTTCTAATTCTAAGAATTTTGTCCTGGTGCGCACTAATTCCAAGAAATCCTCTTCCGTATACGGGGATTGATTAAGAAATATATAACGATAGCGTTATAGGAGTTAAGAGTAACACTGCCTCTAAATCATGAAGTGAAAAATATTTGGATGAGTGTGTATAATTGTAAGAATTTAGATAGCAACTGTCGCTGATCATTAGAAAGTGAATATGGGAGAACTATGAAATAAAGTAAATAGACATGCGTCATTTTGTTATAAAATTACATGGCGAATGCATTTTATCTTATCCCAAACGGTTATCGTCGAGTATACACGGTTAAAGGAGCACTCTGATTAGCCAAATTAAAGATACCTCAACGAATAATCCCCCTACAAGCGATGTTTTCTTCACTGCCTCTGTGGCGAAGTCGGAAGAACAAGCGCCTAGATTGGTGGTTCGCGCTCAGCCCGCGGTACTTTTTTTTAAACTTTTCTTTTTAGTCTTTTAGACTCACCTTGATGTAAACATATCACGCATGCGATTTAACTAACATATTTTGGGGGAGTAATTTTGTGGTTCATTGGGGTTTCGTCGCGTCTCAGCCACTGGTGGCCCGCTGGTAATATAATTTTCAAAACGGAAGTGGGAGCCACCGTGGGTTGTCGCTGCGGGGCTGCCAATTTTTGGCGAGATGTCGCTAGTTGCCCATCAGTGGTCCACTGACGCTTACGGCATCTGGTAGTCTTGTCATCTTGACAAAGAAAAAGTTCTAATTCCCTTGTGTTAAAATATATTCTAGCTGCATACTTCAAATATCGTCGAATGGGTGCCTCAGTGATAGAGTGCATACCTCTGGTACGTTGAGTCTCTGGTTCGATCCGTGGACGAGTAAGTGGTGGAAAACATCGTGTCCGTGAGTTTTCTCGGAGTAGTTCCATTTCCTCCCACTTTCTCATTCCATCCACCAATTATTCAATCAGCATTCACTTACCTTAATAATCGACTCCCTTAGCCTAAAAGGGCACAATCGCGGGACATTATACTGAAATATTTCATTAAAAAAAAAATATCGTCGAATCAAAATTAGGATTTGTTTCTATATTTGGAAAATTCCATCACACATTTCTTTTGTAAACACTCTTTATGTTTTTCAAAACAAAATATTCTTTCTTCAAAATAATCAACAACAAACGTATACCAAACAATTGCTTTTAGTTTTCAATCGAAATTTTAAGAGGAGGCACCAGGGTAAATTTGGCCGCATTCCAACTTTAATTTGTAAATATTCCTTTATGATTTCAAAACAAACACTTTTTTTTTAAAAACGGTCAATAACAAACGAAAAACAAATGATTGGATACGATTTGGGGTAGAAATTCGAATGTGTGGGGGAGGTGTGAGGGCAGTGAAAGTGTATATTTCTCTTTATAATTTCCGAAACAAATAATACTTTTCTTCAAAAGAATCAATAACAAACGATTGGCTTGGATTTTGAATCGAATTTGAAATTCGAGAGACCACAGTGAAGTTAGCTACACCCCAACTAATTTTGTAAATATCTCTTGAAGTTTCTCGAAACAGACGATGTGTTCTTCAAAACAATCAATAACAAACGAAAAACAAACGAGTGGCTTCGGCTTCGAATCGAAATTTGAAAGTTGGGGGGACAACTTTACAGACGTTACATGTATATCCAATGGCGTATTTATGATTTTGTTTCGGGGGGTTGTTAACTTTATTCCTGGAAATGTGAAAATTCTGCACGATATTTCATTCACTTTGAAATAGTAAATACAATTTCGGGGAGGTTTAAGCCCGCAAGCCCTCCCTTAAATGCGCCTCTGCATCTATTTACGTGTGGAAATAACACCATCAAATATAAAAGTGATTCCTTATACTAAATGAAGAAAAAGAAAAAAAAACTAATAAACAGATGTGGAAGAACGCTTATTTCAGAGTTATAAATTGCCCAACGGAAAGCATAAAACAAATATCTAATGTGCCTTGCCTTCTAAGCTATACGTTATAGCTAAAGCGGTTCGAGGTATTATAAACAAACAAATATAAGGTGTTTCAAAACAACACCGACAACGTTTGGGACGTGATTCCTGACACTAAGATAAAACAAAAAGTATAGACCAACCTGGGTGCACGAATGCTTCCTTTCGGAATGCTGAAAACATGAAAAAATGAACCATAAAGATACATAGCTCCAAGACTATGGGACCTACCGTAGTCGGGTCAAGACTTCACTTAGCCCTAGGAACAAGAAGGGAGGCGGGCCTGAGAGGCCCACAAATTAATTTTGTTACATTTTGTTACATTTCTAATTGTATTAAAAAAATGTTTAAAAAATGATATTGTCAAGCTTGACCCCATTCATCATAAAACTTACTTGCTTAGTTTTTAGTGTTCCATTTCTTCTATTTATAAATAAAGAAAGTGCTCAGAGCCCCCTCTGGTACTACTAAGGGGCTGTTCACCGCATACTCTAACTGCTATATTCCAGTGTTTTGGCTATTTATTTTATTTTCCTTTGAAATAATTTTTGTTTAACAACATGCAGAGGCACTCTGAGCTATTATTCTGGTGCAGGTTGCCAACTGCACTTTATTAAAAAAAATAGTATAGACGTTTTTTCTGATTACTTTTTTGGCACCTAACTATTTTGTTTTCTATTAGTTTATTCCTTGAAATCTGCTAACACCTAAATATGACACTTTATATTATCATCATACACACACACACACACACGCATATATATATATATATATATATATATATATATATATATATATATATATATATATATATATATATATATATATATATATATATATATATATCATACTGCATGTAAAGAAAGAAAGACAGAGAATCAAGTTTCAATAGTGATAGGAAAGAAATATGCTGCTGCACCTCTAGTGTTATCAAGTATTTTTAATCATAGAATCTATAAGCAGCAGCCTGCAACACTGAATGAAGACGCATATTACATAGGAAATTGTCAGTTCGTTATTCTATGACTGTGACTTATGTGGAAATCTGCAGCAGCATTGGAACAATGGCAACTCTTGCCTTTCAACAAAGTTCAATTGGGAAAGATCTTAAAGAACTTTTAAATGAATCTGACATGGAAGGTAGTGAGCTCGAATATAGCAAAGTGGAAATAACCCTGTCAGATTAGGATGCAAAAGACACTGATTTGAACATTTTATTTGATAAAGGAAATGGAACAAATGGAAGCAGTGGTACGTTTCTTGCAATGATTCAATTGTAATATTCATGATGCAGTGGTGTTAGTTTACAAAACTGACAGACAAGTTGCAACTTGTTTGCTTACGTTTTACATGTTCATTCCGCAGATGCAAAAACCTGACGTTGTGCTACTAGAAAAATTGTAACTTATGTTGAGTTAGCAACACTGCTTCTCTAGTGACATCTCCTATAGTGTCCAATGAACGCCCCTCACATTGTCTATCTTTTCGCGGAAACAAAATTTGAAAGAATTTCGCCATACCAAGGATAACCGAGATGGAGTTATAAAAGATAAATCCAGAATTCATTGGAATACTTAAGTATACCCCACTCTTCCCCATTCTACCCCACTTTACTGCACCACCACCAAACTGCTTTTAGAAGTCACCTTTGTACACATACTACACTGTACTAAGTCGCTATTGATCTGTTTGATAGTTTTTCTACATAAGCAAATAAGATAAATAGGCTGTAGTTACTGACATAATTAAAAAAATGGTAACTTAATTACACACCTATAGTTGGCAACACTGTACTTAGAAACCTAGTAATAATAGAGAATAAACATATATGATGTCTTAGATATCCCAAGTTCATATTAGACAAGATAAATTATTTTCCGTAGGAAATAATAACCTTTATTTAGTGGGCCTCAGAGCCCCCCATCCCCCGTTGGTGTTCCATGTAACCCAAAATACCTTGGTGTTCCTAGGGTTAGGAAGTAATATGTGCCCTATCCAAATATCCATGTTTCAGAATCTTAAAGTACTCACGCAACAATTTTTATATAGAGAGTTTGGCTACGGGCATATAATTTGAAGTACTCTCCAACTACCTCTATAAGAATTGTTGCGGAAATACCACAGGATTCTGAAACGGGTATTTGGACACGGCATATACTAGTTCCTAAGTGAAGTCTTGACCCGACTAAGGGAGGTCTCATAGTTTTGGAGTTATAGAGCTTTAAAGTTCATTTTTTTTTTTCATGTTTTCGGTAGCCTATAACTCCGAAAGGAAGCATTTGTGCACTCAGGTAGGTCTATACTTTTTATCTTATCTTGGTGTCAGGAATAACCTCCCAAACGTTGTCGGTGTTGTTTTGAAACACCCTGTATAAGGTTTTCTTTCCTATATATCTTTGTTTCAAAACCGTGTGGTTTTGAAATTACTCAAGAAACTTTTAGAAAATCCCACAAAACATTATTAGCATTCAATGAAAAAAAAAAATGTCGAAAGATGGGATATATACCAAACAATATAGCTATCTTATTACGTTGAACATAAAGATAAAGCTCAGCTGCATTGTAACATTTCTCAGAAAACCTCCACCGGATACGTTAATATAGGGTGACCAACCGTCCCGTAAAAACGGGATTGTCCCGTTTTTTCACTACCATTCCCGTTGTCCCGAAAAATTTTCCCGGGACGCCAAAATGTCCCGTATTTACGTATATTAAATACAAGAAAGCTTTCCAATCTAAAAATTTCTTAATTTATATTATTATTTTCTTATCACATAGCTTAGAAAATACTAATATTATTATTTTCTAAGCTATGTGATTATATTGGAATATGTCTAATTACTGAACAACGTCATTACGACGTTTGCGATATTGGATGTGGTGGCTGCAGTTTTCCCTCCAAGACTCCCACTCCACAGACGACAGTGCAAGGGGCATAAAGTCTTATGAAAAACAAACTGTTTTTACTTTCTGTTTCGGGGGGTGGAAGACTGAGGCGCTGTCACCAGTACAGTACATTGTTTCCATGATTTGACTAAGATGTAACATACTGTCATTTACGAAAGGGGAACAAAAGTATAGAACCATAAAAGTGAAAGTAAAAAAGAAAACTAGCAGTAAGTGAAATAATGTTTAAAAGTAAGAAAAAGCAAATAAAGGGAGTTGGAATCCGATGCTCAGAGTAGTTTGTTATAAATTCTGCCACTGACAGATTTTGTTGATTGACAGATATTGATGAATGTTTTACATATATTTTAGTAATGTTTTCAAAATTTCATTTTTTGTTAGTTGCTTATAGTTACTTGTTATTTAATTAATTCCACAACCTTTTCAATAGGTTTTAAAATGAAAAAGTGTAAATTTGCCCTTTTTTGTGAGAGATACAGAGAGAGAGAGAGAGAGAGAGAGAACGGAGAGGCAAAAATATATATTTAGGGGAGTAACCTATCCAAACGTAAAAAAAGTCCCGTTTTTTCTAGTTGAAGATTTGGTCACCCTACGTTAATACTATGTATTACTTTAATTTAAAAATGTGTTCTATATTTTCCTTTCATTGTAAATCCAAGCCACACGTTTTTTATCCCATAATTTCTTTTAGAACTATGCTAACCTATTTTTAATCAGCACGTGTCTTTCGTTCATAATTCACCCGTAAATTTTATCGAAGCTTAAGTTCTTAATCAGTTCACATATAACATGATTTTTTTTTTCGTTTTTTATAAAGGTCAACTTTTTGCAACATTCGACCAATTTTCTCTTACATAAGGTAGCTACTCGGCATACATAATGACTCCTTCAAGAGTGTTTTCGTGCAATGATTGAAATTTACAATACGTTTATTTATTCAAGGGAAGGAAGGTCACGGGGTAAATGAGAAAATTAAATGAATAAGAGAACGACCGTGAAAGTTTCATAATCCCTACAGAAGCGCTTTTTAACCTTGGCATTGTTGGCGTGTTTAAAAAAAAAAGACTCATATTAGCAACATAATGACGTATTATTTAACAGTATCGTGAGTGTTCTACCTTCGGTTCGCAGGTCAGCTGCTGTAACCTGAGATGTTTGCATGTATTGTGGTTCTCAGCTAAGCTTTCTACAGTTTCTTAGCATTTGTATGTTTTGTCCCCCCCCCCCTCTCCTCTATTACTTTCCATCATAACATTTTATAATAATGAAATTTATTGTGTGGCTTTTGTCTGACGTGGTTTCCACCCATAATGTTTTATTTTTCTACTCGTAGTTATTTCCCGAAAGTCATAAATCAAAGTCTCAAGGGAAAGAAATCCTCTCTATCTGAATCGAGAACAAAAATAACACCAAACAGTTGTTTGAATTTATGTTTTCTTAATATTAAACTGAAATAAACTCAGACTTCATAAATCGAAAAATGTCCCTTTGGAGTGAATTTATTATATTTTAGATTTAGACAAAGATCTATATACTTTTTATATTACATTTGCCATGATAGAAAAATAACCATTTTTATTACTTCTGTTGGTAATAGGTATTTTATTTCCTGTGGGTATATGACATCCTTACCTTTGTTATTTTTTTTTTTTTTTTTTTAAGCTTTAAACGCCCGTTGACAACTGAAGCGTTAAGGTTTTCTACTCCAACTAGCCTGTGGCTAGCTGGGGGCTCCGCCCCTAGCCCCACGTGTTGGCTCGGCCTACGGCTCTTCTGTGTATCAGCGTTTCCATCAAGAGTGAATTTCATGCATTTGCTCTTAATATTTTCTGAGTTTGGCAAGCTGGGGGCTTCGCCCCCAGACCCCCATGTTTATTCAGCCTATGACCACGCACATCTTACACCCAAATTTCAAGTTTCTTTTCGTATTTCAACTATCTAAAAGATAAGGGTTTGTATCCCCTCCC